>NC_041386.1:391685685-391696105 GCF_002162155.2 Triticum dicoccoides | reverse complement strand
GCCTGAAGCGCTGCCGCCGCCGCAGCTCACCACCGACGCGCTCCCCGCCGTCCCCTCGCCCCTCAGTGGAGTCCACGAGATCCGCCCGCACGTCGCCATCCGCACGTCCGTAGATCTCCACCGCCCGCACGTCGCCGTCCGCACGTCCGAGCTCCCCCGAGCTCTCCGACGACGTCCTCGAGCCCGCCGTGAGCCCCCGCTTCGGTTCCCCCTTCTCCCTTGCCTCCCCGCGCTCTGTAGCTAGCCCGGCCATCGAAGCCGAGCTCCGGCCGCCGCCGCGAGCTTTGCTCCGGCGAGCTCCGGCCTCCCCCGCTCCTTCCACCTGCCCCACCAGATGCGAGAGAGCCCGGGCTACGCCCCGGTGCTCTCCGACGCCGCCCCCGTGGCCTGTTTCGCGGACGCCGCCGCATCCAGAGGTCGCCGCCGACGACCTCGCCGGCCTGACGAGTGGGCCCCGTCGGCAGGTGATAAGCTTAGTGCTAATCACCGCTTAATTAACCCCCCTGAGGCCGACAGTGGGCCCCAGCGCCACTAACCTTCTTAATTAGGATTAAACTAACCCTGTTTAACCCCCTGACACTGACGTGTGGACCCCACACGTCAGGTTTGACCCCAGCCAGCCGCAGTTGACCGCTGACGTCGTGCTGACGTCATGCTGGCGCAATATATGATTTCTGGATTTAAATTAAATCAGAAAATTCCAGAAATTGTTTTAAACTTCAAAAATTCATAACAATTCAACCGTAGCTCAGATTAAAATAATTTATATATGAAAAATTATCAGAAAAATGTAATCTATCCATCTGTACTAGTTTCATGCATGACAAACCAACTTATACATGCTGAATATGAGAAAACACATTATGGCATATATAAGAGCCTACTTTGGAGATGCATTTGAGCTTATGGTTCAAATGGACTTCAAACCAAATGATTACTAGTTGCATTAGCTCAAACAACATCACATCTTCATGCCATGTTCATGCATCATATTGTTGCATATGTTTGTGTATTGATTGCCGGCACCGTTCCTTCTCGATAGGTCCTGCTCCGGAGTCTGTTCCAGAGTACCTGTCTATGAAGGAGTGCCTCCCTTGTTGATTTACCAGGCAAGCAAACCCCCTTGTTCATTTCGATAAAACCCTACTCTCTCACTCCTGCTCTCAGTTATTGCATTAGGACAACAACGATTCATCTGCTACTTTGTGCTGCGGTAGTTGAACCCATTCCTCTGCATGACCTGTCATTGCCACAGTAAATAGTTGAAACCCACTAGCATGTGTAGGAGTTGATTGAGCCATGTTGTGTTCCTACCATGCTATGCCTGCTATTGCTTAGAGTGTGTCAGGTCTGGTTCATTGGGAATGAATTGGAGTGTTACGATATGTTCTAATGCTGAGAGTGAAGTGTGTGAACACGATTTGGTAAAGGTAGCGGTGAGAGGCCATGTAGGAGTACATGGTGGGTTGTCTCATTGGAACCGTCCTTAAGCACTGAGTTCTATGTATGTTGTCCAATGACTCGATACTACCACACATTGGGTTCCGGTAACTCGACCCCTCTCGACTTATTAACCAACTTGGTCTCTGTCCAGGAGTCGCAACTAGTTTCTGGTGTTTGTAGGTAGTGCTATTTTTCTACCAAGTGGCACCCGGCAGGGTGGGCTTGGGACAGACTAGGCACACGTGGCACGGTGTACCAAGTGGCACCCAGATGGTGGGCTTGGGAACCCTGCTCACATCGTTTGGGGCCGTGAGCGACACCCCGGCCGGATCTCCTTGCGGATGGAACCCGAATAGGCGATAAACCTGGACTAGAGTCTTGTGTGGTTAGTCAGGTCGTGGCCGACACCCTCGCCAGGCTTCCGCTTGAAGGTTGCCGAGATACATGACGTGTACATGGCGGTAAGTGGCGGGAGCGTGTGTGAAGAAGTACACCCCTGCAGGGTTAACATGATCTATTCGAATAGCCGGGTCCGCGGTTATGGACTTCTTGGATGCTTACATGGTACAAAGACAACTTGAAGTGGATACTCTAAAATGCTCAAGACAAGTGTGAGTGCTATGGATGGCCTTCTAGTAGGGAGACGGGAATGAGTCCATAGTAGTGTATTGTTTGGTGATTAGTGGACTCGTGTACGTTGTATCACCTCAAGAGTTTCTGGTAGTTGTAGAACAGGATAGCTACAGAGTCAAAGCTGGCTTGCTGCAACTAAACTCCACATTACCCTCTTGACACAAATGCATGTATGGTAGGATCTCATGTAAGTCTTGCTGAGTACCTTTGTACTCATGTTGCTTTATTTATGTTTTTGCAGCAGAGACTTCGGTCTTACTAGTGTTCTCATGGACTTCGACAAGTAGCTTGTACCTCACCTACGATCTTGATCGGACGTTGTAGATAGTCAGGCTTTCAGCCTTTTCCATTTGTAGATGTCTGTACCCAGACATGTAATGCTTCCGCTTGTTGCTTGTATGCTCTGTATGATGGGTCTTGTGACCCCTGTTTGAAATAAATGCTTTGATGGCTCTTCTGAGCCTTTATCTATTTGAGTTGTTGAGTTATGCTGTGATGCCATGTTGTACATCACATACTTGCATGTTATGCGTACGTGTAATGTGTATTGCTATGTGTGGGATCTGACTATCTAGTTGTTTATCCCTAGTAGACTCTCTTACCGGGAAATGTCTCCTAGTGCTTCCACTGAGCCCTGGTAGCTTGCTACTGCTCCGGAACACTTAGGTTGGCCAGCATGTGTCCTTCTTCGATCCTGTGTCTGTCCCTTCGAGGAAATGTCACGCGATGAATACCGGAGTCCTGCTAGCCCGCTACAGCCCGGTTCACCGGAGTCCTGTTAGCCCAGTGCTACAGCCTGGATTCACTCGCTGATGACCGACACGTTCGATGCTGGGTCATGGATGCCTGTCCCTGTAATTTAGTGCCACTTTGGGTTTACGACTAGCCATGTCAGCCCGGGCCCTTTATCATATGGATGCCAGCGACACCATCATATACGTGTGCCAAAAGGCGCAAACGGTCCCGGGCAAAGGTAAGGCGACACCCGTGGGGATACCGTGCGTGAGGCCGCAAAGTGATATGAGGTGTTACATGCTAGATCGATGTGGCATCGAGTCGGGGTCCTGACAGTAGATTGCCAAGTATTTCGTAGAGATAGCCATACAAATGGTCTTTACTGGTATACATAGAGGTGATCTTTATATTGTTGATTTCACGAAAAAGGCTCAACCTAGAACTTGCTTAATTGCTAAATCTTCTAAAGGCTGGTTGTGGCATAGAAGGCTAGGTCATCTGGGCATGCGAAATCTTGATAAGCTTATTAAAGGTGATCATATCCTTGGAGTAAAAGATGTTATATTTGACAAGGATAGACTTTGTAGTGCTTGTCAAGCAGGAAAACAAGTAGGAGGAAGTCACCCCGTGAAGAACATTATGACACGAGAAGACCGCTCGAGCTACTTGATATAGATCTTTTTGGTCCCAATCCCTATAAAAGTCTCGGTGGTAACTCATTCGGTCTGGTTATAGTTGATGATTTTTGAAGATTTACGTGGGTGTTCTTTCTTGATGATAAATCGCAAGTCCAAAAGATCTTCAAAAACTTTGCTAGGATGGCCCAAAATCAGTTTTAAGTGAAGATCAAGAAGGTTCACAACGACAATGGAACGGAGTTCAAGAAGGGATCTCACATGAGTTCTCGGCTACGTACATGCCTCAACAAAATGGAGTTGTTGAGAGGAAGAACCGAACTCTTATTGAGATAGCTAGAACGATGCTTGATGAGTACAAGACTTCAATACACTTTTGGGCGGAAGCGGTTGAGACAGCTTGTCATGCAACAAATCGCTTGTATCTTCACAAGCTACTCAGCAAGAAGGCATACAAGCTCCTCACCAGTAATAAACACCAAGTTGGATACTTTCGAGTATTCGGCTCAAAGTGCAACATTCTTGATAAGCATCGTCGCTCTAAATTTGATCCTAAATCTCATGAAGGTTTCCTACCTGGTTACGGCTCAATCTCTCACACTTACCGGGTCTACACCAATTTAACCCGAAAGGTTGAAGAGACGGTAGATGTGAAGTTTGATGAATCTAACGGCTCGCAAGTAGAGAAATTGCCAATTGATGTAGGAGACAAAGAGCCTTCGGAAGCAATTCAAGACTTGTCTATTGGTAAGATTCGTGCAACGGAGGTGAAGGAGAGTACCTCGTCCGTCCAAGTGGAAGCTTCCACCTCACGACAAGGTGAACCAAGAGTTGACTTGGAAGCATCCATGAGTGGGACACACCAAGACGAAGAAAACAAGGACGTACACCAAGATGAACCTCCTCAACCTACTTCTCCACCACGACAAGAGAACGGCAACGTCAACCATGAAGAAGGCCAAGAAGAAGAAGAACAAGATGAAGAAGAACAAGATGAAGAAGATGTTACACCCCGACCCAAGCAAAAGCTTCCACGAGTTCGAGTAATAGTCGCCAAAGACCATCCTGTCGAGCAAATCTACAATGATATCGAAACCGGGAGAATCACTCGCTCTGAAACTCGTTTGTCTAACTTTTTTGAACATTATTCATTCATATCTATCATTGAACCTATGAAGGTTGAAGAAGAATTGGAAGATCCGGATTGGATAAATGCCATGCATGAAGAGCTACACAACTTTGAGAGAAATCAAGTGTGGACATTGGTCGAGAAGCCCGACAACAAGCACAACATCATCGGTACCAAATGGGTGTTTCGCAACAAGCAAGACGAAGATGGTCAAGTCGTCCGCAAGAAAGCTCGTCTAGTCACCCAAGGCTACACTCAAGTCGAAGGTATGGACTACGGTGAGACATATGCTCTCGTTGCTATACTTGAGTCCATCCGCATCTTACTTGCCTATGCTAATCACCATGATATCACTTTATACCAAATGGACATTAAAAGTGCTTTTCTAAATGGTGAAATTGAGGAGGAAGTTTATGTTAAACAACCTCCCGGCATTGTTAATCCTAAGAAACTCAATCATGTTTACAAACTTCACAAAGCCATTTATGGTCTTAAACAAGCTCCTAGAGCGTGGTATAAATGCTTGAACAAGTTCCTTATTGAAAAAGGCTTTGAAATTGGAAAAATAGATTCTACTCTTTTTACTAAACGGGTTAATGGTGAGTTATTTGTATGCCAAATTTATGTTGATGATATCATATTTGGCTCAACTAACCCTCATTTTAGCGAGAAGTTTGGAAAGCTAATGTCGGAGAAGTTTGAGATGTTTATGATGAGTGAACTCAAGTTCTTTCTTGGTTTGCAAATTAAGAAAACTAAGGAAAGCACCTTTGTCTCTCAAACAAAGTACACCAATGACTTATTCAAGAAGTTCAACATGCAAGAAAGCAAAGGTATGAAAACTCCCATGCCTACTAGTGGACATCTTGACTTTACTGAGGACGGTGAACCGGTTGATCAAAAAGTTTATCGCCCTATGATCGGTTCATTGTTATATCTATGTGCCTCTCGTCTCGATATTATGCTAAGTGTGTGCATGTGTGCACGATATCAAGCGACCCCCAAAGAATGTCATCTTAAGGCTGTGAAAAGGATAGTGAGATACCAAATACATACACCAAATTTTGGCATTTGGTATCCTAAGAGGTCATCTTTTGATCTTGTTGGCTACTCCGACTCGGATTATACCATAGACAAGGTTGATAGAAAGTCCACTTCGGTTACTTGTCAATTTCTTGGTAGATCTCTTGTGTCTTGGTCATCTAAGAAACAAAACTCGGTATCCTTATCCACCGTCGAAGCAGAATACATTGCCGCTGGTTCATGTTGAGCTCAATTACTTTGGATGAGCCAAACTCTTAAACATTATGGGATTAATGTGAAACATGTTCCCTTGCTTTGTGACAATGAGAGTTCTATTAAGATTGCTCACAATCCCATGAAACATTCTCGAACTAAGGATATTGAAGTTCATCATCATTTCATTTGAGATCATGTTGCTAAAGGGGACATCGATCTTAGGCATGTTCGTACCGATAAGCAATTGGCGGATATATTCACCAAACCGCTTGATGAGAAAGTATTTTACTGTTTGAGAGGTGAATTGAACGTCATTGATGCTTCCAACTTGGAGTAGGAACTCCATTTGGATACATGCAAGGCATGAATTTATGACAAATCCTTGATATTTCTCTTATGATGATACTCATATGTCTTGGATATATTTGCATCCTTGCATGTTATCTAACCCTTGTAGGTACTCGAATGAATCTAAATCTATGAGATAGCAACCCACCCACATCTTGAGCGATCTCTACATTACCAAGTCTCTACAATACGTTTGTTGATGACAAGGAAGCACAAAACCCTTCAACATATCCTTTGACAAATTATATGTATCAAACTTCATGATTGTCATTTTGGATACACAAGTTCTCTTCCTTGCAAAACTAACCCATGTAGGTAGATGAACTCAACTCTAGGTGGTTCTCCCAACCATTCTTGTGCTACATCAACCTTGAACACGCCACGCAAGTTCAACTACATGATCAAGATCAACACCACCACCCAAGGTATGTCATTCCATCTTAGAGAAGCTTTACCTCAAGACATAGGTCAAAGCAACTCAACAAGATGTGAATATATCAAATTCTTAAATGAAAAATGGTAACCCCATTTTGAGCTTAAACGATGAGTATGACTTACGATCAAGTGTTCTTACTTGACTCCTCACTCAATATACTCTAAGATAGGTGACTTTGTCACCGCCCAATTCTGGATGATGTTCTCTACTGTTTCCTTGAGTTTTTGCAAACTTCATCTAAATTACCTTTTCTTTGGTTTGTTCTGCATTCCTTGAATCCAATTCCTAGCAAATCCTTGTGAGATCTTTCTTGTGTAGTGAGCTGAGGTGACAAGTGTTTTCTCTGTGATAAACTCGGTCACACCGGTTTGTTGTTTTCGGTCCAAGTGAACTCTTTCGGTGCAACCGGAACATACCACTCAGTGCAACCGATTTCACTACAGGAAAGAAAACTTGCCACTTGTTCCTGCATTCTTTTTGCTAAAGCTCCACTCAATGATTCTTGTCCTCTACCAGCATCACATTCGACTTGCTGCTTTGCTTTGTGACTCAAGGACTGAACCCATTGTAACAAACATCCAGAAGATCCCTTTTTGGAAATTGATGTCAAAGGGGGGGAGAGAGATCACATCAAAGCTTAGTCATTTCTATAGGGGGAGAGAGAATACTAAGGGGGAGAGTTCTTCAATGATAAAGAAGTATCATATCAAAGACCCCGGATGCTTGGTGTTCAAGAGGAGATAAGTTACATGTCTTTAAGAGGGGAAAGACATGTTCATTTTTTATTTCTTTCTTTCTTTCTTTCGTTGCTCTGATTTTCTGTTCCCTATCTTCTCCCGGTATCCCAAGCAAGATTCAGGGGGAGCAAGACATCTAAGGGAAGGAAATCCTTGAATTCATTGCATATCTTTACCTTTGGGGACATGTCTATATCCAATAGAGTAATCAGTACTCACTCTCTGCATGTCATCCCAGTCTTGGTACTCTTGTGGTTTCTTTGTTTACTTTGGCTAGTAAATGTATCTGTGTTATCTAACCTTGTTTACTCATCTTCATTTCTACTAAGCCAACTCAAGACCACAAGGTAAGTATATGCATCACACTCATGTGCATGAGGGCTTCTTGCTGATGTACATATTGTTTGCAAGAAAGACTCGTGAGCATTTAGGTACATCTCCAATATTTACATCTTTTGCTCTGATGCATATAACCAAGATACATGTAACACATTGCGTACTCTGTCATGCTATGCATTCACATGTTCTTATATTCCATATTTACATGATTGCATACATATAGGGGGAGCCTATGCATGTGACATGTCTTTCCAAAGCTTTACATGTTATTCTCTATATCTTTATCTAAAGCTTTGATGTAAGTTGTAATCAATTACCAAAAAGGTGGAGATAGAAAGAACAAGTGCTCCTCGGGTAATTTTGGTAATTAATGTCAACATATCTCTTGTTGGACTAATACTTTCATATAGCATATTTCAGATAAGTCCAACAGTGGAGTCGCTTGGACTAGAGGATGTGGGACCCCTTCAAGATAATGAAGACAAATAATTGGCTTTAGCTCAAAGTTCAGGACTCTACATTTTTCATTTTAGTGATCCAAGATCACATTGAGTCCATACGAAAGCCAATACTATTGACAGGGGATGAGGAGTTGCTTAAAGAGGTTCTTACTCAAAGTGCTTAGTGATATACTCCACAACCCTCAACCACTTTCTCATATCCAAATATGTCCCAAACCAAAAGTGAAACTCAGCCCCACCGAAATTTCCTATCCGGCGCCACCGAGTTCTCTTGACACAGTCACAGCCAGAAACCCTAATCAATTCGGTCTCACCAATGGGATCTAGGTCTCACCGAGATGGGCTTGCAAACTCTCTGTTGCCTATTGAATTAATTTCGGTCTCACCAAAACATGATATCGGTCCCACCGAGTTTGCTTGGCCAACTCTCTGTTTAACTTATTACCAAAATCTGTCCCACCGAATTTGTGTAATCGGTCCAATCGAGATGAGGCTTTACCCTAACCCTAGCACATCGGTCCCACCATGTTGATCAAGTCGGTCCGACCAAAAACCCTAACGGTCACATTATGAACTAAATCGGTCTGAGCAAGTTGTATGATTCGGTCCCACTGAGTTTGGTGATTTGTGTGTAATGGTTAGATTTTTTGTGGAGGCTATATATACCCCTCCACCCACTCTTCATTCATAGAGAGAGCCATCAGAGCATGCCTACACTTCCAACATACATTTTCTGAGAGAGAACCACCTACACTTGTGTTGAGGTCAAGATACTTCATTCCAACCACATAAATCTTGATCTCTAGCCTACCCCAAGTTTCTTTCCACTCAAATCATCTTTCCACCAAATCCTATCCTATTAGAGAGAGTTGAGTGTTGGGGAGACTATCATTTGAAGCACAAGAGCAACGAGTTCATCATCAACACACCATTTGTTACCTCTTGGAGAGTGGTGTCTCCTAGATTGGTTAGGTGTCACTTGGGAGCCTCCGTCAAGATTGTGGAGTTGAACCAAGGAGTTTGTAAAGGCAAGGAGATCGCCTACTTCATGAAGATCTACCCTAGTGAGGCAAGTCCTTCATGGGTGATGGCCATGGTGGTATAGACAAGGTTGCTTCTTCGTGGACCCTTCGTGGGTTTAGCCCTCCGTGGACTCACGCAACCGTTACCCTTCGTGGGTCAAAGTCTCCATCAATATGGATGTACGATAGCACCACCTATCGGAACACCGCCAAAAATATCTGTGTCTTCAATTGCATTTGCACACTCCAATCCCATCCCACTTGCAACTTGCATGATTTACTTTCCGCTGCTCATATACTCTTGCCACGCTTGCTTGATATGTATTGTGAATGCTCAAACTTGTGCCAAAACTCCACTTCAACTTAAAGAAATTAAAAGCTGCAACTTTTCTTGCTAAGAGTCTATTCACCCCCCCTCTAGAAACCTCTTCTCGATTCTACACATCTCCAATAGATGACATCAAATGCATAACCACAAAGTGCTTGATGTAAAATAC
This sequence comes from Triticum dicoccoides, assembly GCF_002162155.2. Lineage (NCBI taxonomy): Eukaryota > Viridiplantae > Streptophyta > Magnoliopsida > Poales > Poaceae > Triticum > Triticum dicoccoides. The sequence continues at coordinate 391,686,451 of NC_041386.1, read as the reverse complement.
ATCAGCCGCTCATGTCTGAACTGAACTGTCGAAACTGAATTTAACTGTCCAAACTGAACTTGACTGTTGAAATTGAATTTTGCTGTCGAAACTTGCATGATTTACTTTCCGCTGCTCATATCTCTTGTCATGCTTGCTTGATATGTATTGTGAATGCTCAAACTTGTACCAAAACTCCACTTCAACTTAAAGAAATTAAAAGCTGCAACTTTCTTGCTAAGAGTCTATTCACCCCCTCTAGAAACCTCTTCTTGATCCTGCACATCTCCAATAGATGACGTAAAATACATAACCACAAAGTGCTAGATGTAAAATACATCAGCCGCTCATCTCTGAACTGAACTGTCGAAACTGAACTTAACTGTCCAAACTGAACTTGACTTTTGAAACTGAATTTTGCTGTCCAAACTGAATTTTACTGCCGAAACTGAATGCACTAGAGGTGAGGCTTCACGTCAGTCGACTGACTTTTTCATCTCTGGTCAGTCGATTTTGCAGCCGTTGGATACGAAATCAAGGGCTTGCAGTTCATCTTCAACCTCCACCACCCTGACCCGCCAGCCACCACCGGCCAAACACCCACCCGCGGCCGGTGGTGCGCCGCCCTGCCCACCCCGAAAACACTCCCCACCATCGATCCGCCGTAACCCCGGCCATCCCTCTAGGCCCCCCCGTTCCGAGCCTTTTTTACGGCGATCCCCACGCCACCGCCCCACCACCGCCTGCGAGCACCGCCCCACCCTGAAGCCTAAGAAAATAGTGGGGT
>NC_041386.1:391637422-391685549 GCF_002162155.2 Triticum dicoccoides | reverse complement strand
CCCAAAAGTCGATTCAGTCGACGGAAGTGTAGCTAAATCGGAGCAGCATCGCAAGCAAGAGCAAGAGCGAGAGTAATAGCATGAGCAAGAGAAAGAGCAAGAGCAGAGAAGGCAGGGTACCGAGAGCAAGAGCAGAGCAGCAGCGCGAGCAAGAGCTTAAGTAGCAGCAGCTCCTACTGATGTGGACGTCGCCGCTGAGGGAGCGACACCATGGAGGAAGTGCCGGCGACGCTGCCGTGGATGGAGCCGCGCCGTGTCGGCTCGGGACCGAGCACCGGCAGCATCGTGAGATCGAATCAAAAAGAAAATGCGGCGATTTGTGTACAAACTCTTTGGTGGCACTGTTTAGGCCGCAACTTCATCTGAGGAAACGGTGATGATGATGCTCTTCTGGTGGTGCAGGTGAAGACGGCGGTGTGGGTATGGAGGAGGCACGAAAGAAGAGGGGAACATCGGGGCAGCTCCTTGGAGGTGGAGGACGGGGTGGCTAAACCGACGGGACGACCAGATCGACGATGGATCGTCATCCGGTACAGTGGATGAGGGACGTCGAGGTCTTGCTGTGGACGACGTCGTCGGGGAAGAGGCTCCGGCTGGGTGGCGGACGGAGGAGGGTGTGGGGCTTCGCTGTTTTTCTCGGCCTCGGTGTACGAATGGGTGGACGGATGGGATGGGAGTGGGGAACCATGGCTTAGGGATGCGCTTGTCCGAAATGTGGGGTAAGTTACGAAAGTACCCCCACCGGTTTGAGGTGGTTCTTTCGGTTCAGGGGTATCACGGGCATTTCGCGTGTCGGGATTTCACAGGAGGTGGGAGTTTTCGCGCGTGTTGTAATTTTGGAATAGCAAGGCGCGGGTTGAGATGGGGGGAGTTGTCGGAGCACAACGAGACAAAGATTTATCTTCAATATTTTTGGGTAACAAGGCGCGGGTTGAAGAGGCGGGAGCTTCACAGCACGATAGACAGAGATGCTAGCTTCAAATTTTGGGATAACAAGGCGCGACTTGAAATTTCGAGACAACAAGCTTAACGTGTACCCAAAAAAACAATTTAGACTAGTATGATATACTACGTACAATGTGTTTAACACGCGCAACACACACACAGACACCATTTAGACTAGTAAGGTACACGTGCATTTCACGCATGAGATTTGGCAACCAAATTATGAATAAATACCACATTATAGCATGTAAGCTTTGATTCATATATGCATGATGTAGATGTTCATTTAATTCTTATAGATCATTTCGTTCAAAATCATCTAGTTTTTATAAGAAAGCTAATCTATTTTAAGATTTATGGAATTGTGCATTGTAAGGCATAAAGTAAAAACAAATCATGTAGAAAAACATTTGGGCAATTCTGATACAGAAGATTCAAGAACAAAGAAGAAGTGCTTGTGTTTTGAGGTTTGTGCATTATGCTTAAGTTCAACCATAGAGTCTTCTAGATTGTACATGTGGCAAAATCTCGTAGAATCTAGATGATATCCAATGGCTAGTAGTGCTCAAATTTGCTAGCTCTGTACCATCGGATTGGCCTCATCCAATGACCATCTTTCAAAGTTAAAGTTATCCGCACACCATATAAAATATAAAATATAATATATATAGGGGTATAGATATAGATATGTGATGCGAAAGCCACCCATCATCTCCAATTAGAATAGTGTGTCCATGCACGGATGCAATGTGTCCAAACGATGTCTGCCATCGGTATCTCAAATTCAAACCAGTCTAACCTTGTTCAATATATGTGTATACATTAGAACATGCTCGTTTCCAAACCACACCACGTAGATCTCCATTATATTCATGCATGCATGGGTTTCAAACATCATGATCTCTTATTCAAATATTTGAATTCAACTTTACATTGATTATGACCTCACCTAGTCTTTTACACCCACACATTGGTCTTATCTTTATAATTGTACCACTAACTTTCTCTCATGCATGCATGCACACACACTACCAGTCGGCATTATCCATCGCACACATGCAATCTTTTTCTTCAGGTCGGTCTCCCATGAAGGCACACACACACACACATCCCCCTCTCCATCATATCGGGCATTCTTTATCTCTCACGTGCATGCGCAACGATCAATGTTCCTCTCTGTGTGTGTATACAACTAGGTCTTTCATAGTATTCCACATAAACCGATCAATCTATATATCTAGTGAGGTCTCTCCCTCTTTCCCACGTCCACATCGATCAATCTATACTTGTAAATATAGGATTACATATATAGATAATACACCCACATTAATTATATATCCAACGCCCCCTCTCATCATCAACGGGCGCACAATGGCGAAAACAGGCGGCACCAAGGGCCCTCCCCCCCTAACATCACTATATATCGAGGCTAATATGAATGTGATCATTAGAAAATTGCTGGTAAAAATGGTTTAAGTTGATGAATTGGCCCTCCTCGTAAATATCGATCATTAGACAATTGCTTGGCCCCCTAGCTCATGGGACATTTTTCATGGCTCCACCACTACGCGCAACCGCGCACGTTCTCGCCCCCTCTCTCTAAATATCGATCTCGCAGTTGTGCACTCCTTCATAGTCTCCCTCCACTCGGCCCCTCGCAGCATCTTCTAGCCACCCATCGGATTTTTCCACATGTACAATCTAGCAGACTCCACGGTTGAACTTAAGCATAATGCACAAATGTCAAAACAATAGTGGTTCTCCTTTGTTCTAGAATCTTCCGTATCATAACTGCCCAAACTTTTTTTCTAGTTGAATTTCCATTATTTGTTTTTACTTTATGCTTTACAACGCACAATTCCATGAATCATAAAATAGATTAAGGGCTTCTTTGATTCAAAGGATTCTCAAAGGAATTTTGTAGGATTCTAATCCTTAGGAATTTTTCCTATCTTGGTTGTTTGATTCATAGGATTGTAAACCATAGGAATTTTTCCATATGATTCATTTGCACTAGATTTCACAGGAAACATCCCATCCACTCAAACCACTTTGGAAGAATTGTGCTTTTTTCTATGCACAATCAACACTCATATAATCATGTAGGATTCAAGATGACATTCCACTCTAATCCCATGTTCTTCCTATTCCCGCGTTTTGGAAATCCTACGAATCAAAGAGGCCCTAGGTTTTTTATAAAAACTAATTGATTTTGAATGAGATGAAATATAAGAATTAAACGAAGGTCTACATCATGCATATATGACTCAGAGCTTACATGCTATAGTGTGGTATTTATTCATAATTTGGTTGCAAAATCTGATGCGTGCAATGCACGTGTACCTTACTAGTACTTTGAGTATGTGCAAAACACAATGGCACGCTACACACTGTCTCTCTTATAGTTCATGAAGCCACGTGGCACATGTGGAGGCGTTGTCGCGACATCCTTGTGTGGATGCACGAAGCGAAGGTGTGCTGCTATTTCCAGAAGAATGTAATTTTCCTCCCTTAGCCACACTGGCGGTACATGCATGAAGCGAAGGTGTGCACGCACGCCATGCACGCACTCATTCCCTCGCACGCACACGCAGGTACACGGGCGGATGCAGTTTTGTACCAAGATCCACCCCATGTGAGAATTTGACGCATTTAAAGTCCTTCACTTCATTGATGGTCAATTAATACAGCGCATGCAATTTGAGTGGACATGAGGGCGGAAGAAAGACATTACTACTCCTCTACGTGCATGTGAGTTGTTAAATCATGGGTTGCTAGTAGTACTTCCATTGGTCTCCTTCGTATTTTGTGTCAATTCTTGACAGTAACATAATATTTACGCATCTGAGTAGTGTAGTCTACTTGAAATTTATGTTCCACTAAACTCATCGGGAGCCGTTTCGGGCCTCGAAACCAAAACCCATCAATTTATCTTTACCTTGTTCCCATCACATTTGATAGTACTAGTGCTACAATTAAGTGCAAGCATGCTCACACTACTAGTACGTACCAAAGCTAAACGTGTTCCCACTACGAAGGTATTAGCACTAGTGCTAGTACTTAGGTTATAAAAAGGGTAACTACCTAACCAGAAATTACTCTACCTTTCCTCCTCATAAGTGCTTATTCTTCGTGTGTCCTTGCCATGTCCAGTGCGCAGAGCTCTAGGTCGAGAACTACTCGTAACAAGGGAGCATCTCTCACGGGCTGGTGATGCTCCCAGGAGCGCCCTAGCCACGGAGGCGAACATGCAAGCTGGCGACGCTGGAGTCGTTATCCCTCGACGGCATGCCCGATCACCTCAATAAGCACCTCAATAAGCAGAAGGAGTTCATCGATTGCTTGGTGGAGCTGCTGAAGGAGAGCCTTGACGACATGCCCGCTGAGCTCAATAAGAAGGGGGTTGTCCGCCGGCTTGGTGATGCTGCTGAAGAAGAGCACTGCCTCGGAGAAGAAGGCGACCGGTGATATCTTGCAACTTCAGGAGAACAAGGCGAAGCTCTGCCACAAGCTCGACCTGCTGAAGGAGAAGAACGCCAGCTGGAAGAAGCTGCATGAGAGTAGTAGTTCGTCGATGAAGATGCTGCTGGCCCTAGTCATGGAATAGAAGGAGGAGTTGGCGAAGCTCCGCATCGAGCACACGACTGCTGTCAAGGTACGTAATGTGGCCGTGGAACAGATGATGAAGGCTCGTGTCGAGAAATCCCGCGTCATGGATAGAATGAAGAAGATGGCGAAGGAGACGCGCAAGGAGATGGAGGTCGTGGAGGCGATGAATAAGTAGCTAAGACTCCACGGCGAATTAGATCATTTGGGGTGATAATCTTCCTTCTTCTTTTGCTCATGTGTTTCTTCCTTTGCTTCGGGTGTTTCACCGCTGTCGGTGTACAAAAAGAGGGGTACACTTTTCGTACCCCTATAAATGTGCAAGGGCAGTCTGAGCCGCGGATACCACCACACCAAGCAAGGCAAGGGAGGTGAGCCAGGGTAAGACCGAAGCTCAAGAGAACTAGAACGACGCCAAGGCCAAGACCACGAAGAGCAAAGGGGGCGAAGCGGACTCCCCCGGCAAGATCCTTGCTGGGAGACAGTTCTAGCAGCCCCAGCAAGACCCTTGCCGCGGTGACTCGTCCCGCGCCTATGGAGCAAATCACCCTTGAGTCCACTGCCCCCAAAAGGGCAAGGATTCGGGAGACATCCCCGTGGCGGCATGCATATCTTTGTGAAGACATTCAAGATCAGATACGCACTAAGGAGACGACAACCCTTGGCGGGATCCCAGCCAAGGAAGACCACAAGGCCCCCGGCAAGCGCCTTGCCGGGGATGACAGCAGGCGCCTCGGCAAGACCCTTGCCGGGGCCCCTGCAAGGCCCTTGCCGAGGACACCTGCAGGGCCACCATCAAGCCCACGCTGACTAAACCTCCACCACCGCATGCATGCAGCTGACGACCCAACCAGCTGGGCAGGCACCCGCGTGGCGGCAAGCAGATCTTCGTGAAGACCCACCACTGCGCCACCTTAGCTGCCTACCTACCTACATAGCATCACAGGCGCGTGTCGACACAAGAAGGAGCAGCAACGGACGAGACATGTTTCTCCCCCGTCCCCGATAAAGCAAGGACACCTAAGCAAGACGCATTAAATGCGCCTTATCATGTGATGCGAAGGATAACCTCGCAGCACTGTACCCTTTCCACCTCTTGTGTGCCACTGTGGCAACCCCTTTTTTCTATAAAAGGAGGCCCGAGGCGACAAGAGGAAGGATTCGGCTTTTTGGAGCTCCTCACGCCCCATAGCTATCTCAAGAACACAGATATACAATCCACCAAAGCAGGAGTAGGGTTTTACGCATCCTCGCGGCCCGAACCTGGATTAACGAACCGTGTGCTATCTGTTTGATCCGCTCTTCTCACGACCCCGTGCCTCGCTAACCACAGTAGGGATTCTTGTGATCCCATAGGTGTCGTTCCCACCGACATCTTTAGCGCGCCAGGTAGGGGGGCAGTTGTGAGAATCGGCTTTAGCAGAAAGGACCTGGGGCGCTGCTCGCGAACACCAACACCATCCCAGCAGCAGGAGTTTGGGATGCGGCGATGTTTGTGCGCCTGGTAATGGGCCAGACGTCGCCAAATCCAAAGGCGGAGCCAAGCCCTTCGCGGGTGGAGCGGGGCCTTCCAGGGTCATTGCCGCCCCGCCCGAAGGCGACACAAGGGCCTCCAAGACTCCCACGCCGGCGCCAACAGCGTGCTCCTCCCAGGCAGCGCGCGATGAACGGCGTAATCACGCCGAAGATCCCGGGTGTCGCCGCGGGAAGAGCCCCGAGCGCCACTCCCGGGACGTAGAAGACCTACCCACTCGCCGAGGGGCTGGTGAAAACAGCATGCGACTGCGGGGTCGTGATAGAGCTCCTTATGACATGGTCAGAAGTCGAAGAGCGTCGCAATCCGTGCAGCTTTCGCTGCCACCGATGCCAGCAGAGGCCCTGGCGGGCGCAGTTGCTCCTCAGCTTTCCTCCCACTATGGGGAAACTCGACGAATGGAGAGCCACTATCAGAAGCCTTGTTGCGGTGGCCAACAAAGACGAACCAAGTCTGGTGGGACTCCCGGGTCGATGCTCCGATGGAGTCCCGTGGACCAGTGGCGGAAAAGCCGGTGGCACCGCGACCACGATGCATTCACCTCTTCCTCGTCCGGTACCGCGGACGCCGGCTCATCGCGACGTCGCGGGCGACGACATCTCCATAGCATCATCTGACCTGTGGACCCACTATGACCAGCGCCAAGTTCTTCGGGAACGAGCCCATGAAGACGCTCGAACCACTATCGAGCGCCAGCGCAGAGTGCGCCACCAGTCAGACAGGCGAGCAGGGCCTGCTGTGAACCACCCGGCCCGGGAGAGCCCTGGAGGCCTACCTTACGAGGTAGGCTGTCCGGCTTTTACCCGTGAGCTGCAGCAGTTCTAGTGGCCCACTCACCGCGCCTTCAAACCTGACGTTGGCGAAAAGTACAATGGGAAGACTCACCCGTCTGAGTTCCTCAGCATCTACACCATCGCGATGCAAGCCGCCGGAGCCCGCGACAATAAGGTGCTTGCGAATTACTTTCGATTGGCTCTTAAACCCAACGCCTTGTCGTGGTTGATGCACTTGCCGGTAGATTATATTTCCTCCTGGTCGGATTTGTGCCATGAGTTTGTGGGCGCCTTTACTAGAGGTCACCAAGCCCATGGCCAAGCAAGCGACCTGCATGTCATTCCCCAGAAGGGAGGTGAGAATCTGCGCAAGTATATACAGAGGTTCAGCCGGGTACAGTACAATATCCCTAATGTTCACCCCGCTGCCATCATCAGCGCGTTCCATCAGGATGTGCATAACCGCAAGATGTGCGAAGAACTGGCAATGAACAAGGTGAAAGATGTGGCAGAACTCTATGTTCTTGCTGACAGATGTGCCTGAGCTGAAGAGGGAAGGAAGTACCCTGGCGAAGATGCCGGCGTGGAAACCGACTCCTCAGATGAGGATACTACCGCCCCGGCAAAGAAAGGCGGGCGCCGCAACAGGAAGCGCAAAGGTAAAGCTGTGCTTGCCGTCGAGGGATCTGACGACGCCGGCTCCACCAAGAAAACCAAGGCAGATGACCCCGGCAAGGAAATTGCCGGATGTGTCGCCTGCAGGGCCTTGGCGGCTGCCGAGAAGCCAGGAAACTCCGACAAGCAATATTGCAAAATCCATCGCACCAAAGGCCATGATCTCCAGAACTGCCGACAGGTTGAGCTCCTTGCTGAGAAGCAGAGGGCTGAATATGAGAGGCGGGACAAGGAGAACGCCCATGACGGTGCTGAGGGGTCCGGCAAGAAGTGTGACGGCCTGGCGGGCTGTCGCAGCAAAGATAAACAGCAGGAGAGGCCCTCCCGGGGCCGTGATAAAAAGCCAGAAGACGACGATCATGAAGAGGACGATGAGTCTGGTGACCAAGAATTTCAGAAAGCTACAGAGGCCATGTGCGTTGATGGCGGCGCCTCGCTGCATACCTCTCACCGCCAGCTTAAACAGTGGGCGCGTGAGATTACAGCGGTGGAACCATCGTTTGATGCCCAAAGGCCGCTGAAGTGGTCCAGCACACCTATCATTTTTTACACTGAGGATCACCCTGATCGCACTACTGCAGTCGGGTGCTTGCCATTGTTGGTTTCACCAACAATATGCAAACTCAAGGTGACAAAGATGCTAGTCGATGGCGGGGCTGGTTTGAACTTAATCTTGCCTGCCGTGATCGAGAAATTGCAGATTCCTGATGAAGACCTCGAAGAGACGGGCACGTTTTAGGGGGTCAACCCAGGAAGAAGTCAACCAAAGGGAAAGGTCACGTTGCCCGTGCCTTTTGGGAGTGATCTGAATTACATGACAGAAAGGATTGTGTTCGACGTTGCCAAGATCCCCTTGCCTTACAACGAGATCCTTGGCCGCCCAGCACTGGCCATGTTCATGGCGGCGTCACATTATGCCTACAACACCCTGAAGATGCCAGGGCCTGTGACGATCATCACCGTCCCATAAGAAAAGAAGGATGCGCTAATTTTCGCTGACCAACTCTACCAACAAGCAGTTGCAGCAGCCGCCACTGCTAGGCGCTTGCTCCTGCCGCTGGAGCCCTGGGAAGGCAAAAGAAGAAGACCGGTGAGACCTCAGGCACCCACTCGAGCAAGCGCACCTCTTCAGAGTGTAGCGCTCCCGTCGAGGATGTGCCAGAGAGCTCCGCCGACAGAAACAAGAAGTCTAGGGCCACACCACCGAGAACCAAGAAGGTTTCTATCAAGGAGGACGGCACGGGAGGAGCTTTTACCTTAAGCTCCACCCTTGACGACAAATCGGAAGATGCGCTCGTCACCTTCCTGTGAGGCGAATGTTGATGTGTTTGCATGGCAAGCATCTGACCTCCCCGACATTCCCAGGGAGGTGATTGAGCACCACCTTGCTGTTTTGTCCTCATGCGCGGCCTGTCAAGCAGAAGGTCAGAAAGAAAGCTTTGGAACGACAAGAGTTCATCACAGAGGAGATCCGGAAACTGGAAGCAGCTGGTTTGGTAAGATCAGTGCTCCATCCAACGTGGTTGGCCAATCCGGTGGTAGTGCGCAAGGCAAATGGTAAGTGGAGGTTGTGTATTGATTACACAGATATTAATAAGGCTTGACCCAAAGACCCCTTCCCGTTGCTGCGCATCGACCAGATTGTTGACTCCACAGCTGGGTGTGATCTATTGTCATTCCTCGATGCCTACTCCGGCTACCACCAGATCTTCATGACAAGGGAAGATGAAGAGAAAACAGCATTCATCACCCCATGTGGTACGTATTGCTTTATACGGATGCCTTTCGGGTTGAAGAGTGCTGGTTCAATGTTTGCAAGGGCGGTCCAGATTGGTTTTGAACCCCAGCTCCATAGAAATATGGAAGCTTATATGGATGATATAGTGGTCAAAACCAAGAACAGGGCAACCCTCATATCAGATTTACAAGAAACATTTGCACACCTACACAAGATCAATCTCAAGCTGAACCCTGAGAAGTGCGTGTTCGGCGTCCCGTCTGGCAAGCTTCTAGGGTTCTTTGTGTCATAGTGTGGGATAGAGGCCAATCCGGACAAGATCAAAGCTATAGCGCAGATTGAAGCGCCTAAGCGAGTCAAGGATGTGCGTCGGCTTGCTGCTTGCGTTGCCGTCATGAGCAGGTTCATTTCCAAGTCCGCCGAGCGCGCCCTTCCCTTTTTCAAGATTTTGAAAAAGGCGGGCCTGATGGAGTGGACGCCAGAAGCCGAAGCAGCATTGCAAGATTTGAAGAGGTACCTCTCCTCCGCGTCAATACTAGTTGCGCCTAGGCCACAGGAACCGTTGCTGCTATACCTGGCGGCAACAAACCAAGTGGTCAGCGCCGCAGTAGTGGCACAGAGAGAAATTGATGATGAGGTAATAGCAGCGACGGAGCCCGATGCCACCGATGCCGGGACGACGCAGCCAATTGAAGTGCCGTCGAAGAAGAAAATGATGCAGCACCTGGTCTACTTTGTTAGTTCCCTCCTGTAGGGGCTAGATCGAGGTACTCCGGTGTGCAGAAACTGCTCTTCGGCCTTCTTATGGCATCGAGGAAGCTGCATCACTACTTCCAGTCGCACGAAATCACTGTCGTCACTCGCCTCCCTCTGCAACGGATATTGCACAATCCAGACGCAATGGGAAGGATCGTAGAGTGGGCACTGGAACTGTCCGGCTTTGGCCTCAAGTTTGAGAGTACCTCGACGATTCAAAGCCGAGTCTTGGCGGAGTTCGTTGTAGAATGGACCGCGACACCTGACGAAGAAACCCAAGAGACTGCTCTCCCTGGCAAGGAGGCAAGTTGCGACTGGATCATGTACTTTGATGGAGCTTTCTCCTTACAGGGCGCCGGGGCTGGCGTACTGCTTGTCGCGCCCACCGGAGAGCACCACAAGTACGTGATCCAGATGCACTTCCCCAGGGAGGTGTCAACAAACAATACGGCTGAGTACGAAGGGCTGCTTGCCAGTCTTAGGATCGCGGCGGACCTCGGAATCAAGAAACTCGTCATCAGAGGCGACTCGCAACTTGTCGTCAGGCAAGTCAACAAGGATTACCAGATCCCGTTGATGAAGGCCTACGTCGATGAAGTGAGAAAGCTGGAAGAGCGTTTTGACGGTATACAGGCAGAATACGTTCCCCAAGCGGAGAATGATATCGCCGATTGCCTGTCAAAATGCGCTGCCCTCAAGCTACCTGTGGAACCAGGTACCTTTGTGCTTCGGCTAACTCAGCCATCCATTGATCCATCAACAGGGCAGAACAAGAGGAGAAAACCAGGGCCTGACAAGTACTTTCCCGCCGAGCTCCCCGAAGCCCCCGGCAAGGATGTTGCCGGAGACACTGAGCCCGCCACGGGACAGCTAGCGCCGACAGAGCATCAAGCTCTTGCTATGGAGACAGCCGCTCCGATAGCGGAGGAAATGCCTTTAGTCCTCGCCGTCGAGCCCCAGGCTCCAGCATGGGCACAACATACCGTCCGATTCCTCCAAATAGGGGAACTTCCTGAGGAGCAGGAAGAAGCGGAAAAAGTAGCCCGTCGCTCTACTATGTACCAGTTCGTCGATGACGTCCTGTACAGAAAGAGGCCGAACGGCATGAAATTGAAGTGTATCCCTCGGGAGGAAGGACTGGGCTGTTGGCGGAGATACATGGAGGCATATGTGGATCCCACATCCGGTCAAGGGCCCTTGCCGGCAAAGCGTTTCAGCAAGGCTTCTTCTGGCCCACCGCCCTCCAGGATGCGACGACACTAGTCACCAGGTGTGAAGCGTGTCAGTTCCATTCAAAGAAGCTTCATTAGCCAGCTCAAGCCCTTCAAACCATTCCTCTCTCCTGGCCTTTCTCGGTCTGGGGGATCGACATACTGGGCCCTTTCCCCCGCGCTGTCGGGGGCTTTGAGTACTTATACATTGCAATCGACAAGTTCACAAAGTGGCCAGAAGTGGAAGCAGTGAGGAAGGTCACAGCACAGTCAGGTGTCATGTTCTTCAAAGGACTGGTGTACCGTTTTGGTGTACCCAATAGGGTTATCACCGACAACAGCATACAGTTCACAAGCCACACCTTCATGCAATATATTCAAGACCTCGGCAGCAAGGTCTGTTTCGCTTCCGTTGCTCACCCATGAAGCAATGGTCAAGCTAAGAGGGCAAATGCTGAAGTACTGCGAGGCCTATGGACAAAGACCTTTGACAGACTGCACAAGAGTGGAAGGCGCTGGATTGATGAATTGCCGGCGGTTCTTTGGTTAATCAGAACGACACCAAATCGAGCCACCGGCCAGACACCCTTTGCCCTGGTATACGGGGCAGAAGCAGTTCTCCCCATGGAACTCATATACGGGTCACCTCGAGTACTCGCTTATGACGAGCTTGAGCAAGAGCAATTGCAGCAAGATGATGCAACTCTCCTTGAGGAAGATCGTCTTCGGGCGGCTGTGAGAGCAGCGCGCTACCAGCAAGCCTTGCGCCGCTACCATAGCCGCAAGGTTCATGCCCGAAGCTTTGAGGAAGGCGACCTTGTTCTTCGGCGCGTCCAATCGGCCAAGAATTCCAACAAGTTGACGCCAAAGTGGGAAGGCCCTTATCGGGTAATACGAGTCACCAGGCCCTTATCGGGTAATACGAGTCACCAGTCCGCCTGGAGACCGAAGATGCCATTCCGGTGAGTAACTCCTGGAACATTGAGCATCTTCACAAGTTTTACCCATGCGGCACGGCTTGCCGGGCCCCCCGGCAAGCCACCTTTTGTACGAGCCTTGCCGATGATGCATGTAACCCTTTGTACAAAGCCAGGCGCAGACCCTGAGCATAAATAAATGAAGCACTGGCGCCCTAAGTTATAGCATTCATGCTAGGTCGAGTCTCGTCCTTGGTTAGGGTTGATAGTGCTTAGCGGCGACTAACCCCTAGCTTAGAGGTCGAGTGTGCGTCTCTTTGTCTTTCTTTTGTCTTATTTGGTTCACAGGACACACAGATATCCGTGCCGAACCACTTAGGGAGAAAAAAAAGAGGAACAAACCAGCATCTAGCCCCCGGCAAGCCAGTATTGTCGGGTGCTGCAAGAGCAAAGATTCACCCATGGCGAACCAGGGTTGCCGGGGACTGCAGCATCGGATAAGTTCTTCATCCCTTATCATGCATTCCATTATGGACTGAGGTATGTGAAACCTCGTTTTCCCCTAAGCTATCGTGCTCCCATAACTCTAGGCCCTAGGGCTCGTTCCTGGGGCCAAGTTTGGTCGTAGTCGCGGCAGCGAAAGGATGAAACAAGGAGCCTGAACCCGCCTCATCCCTGCCTCCACCAAAGGCGTGAGGAAGGTCGAGCAAAGTGGGGAGACGGCAAGGCATGTTGCCGAGCAAGGAAATGTTTATCTTGAAGATATCAAGGATTTACTCCTTGTCATGGGTTCCACCCGCAAACAAATGACCCGGCAAGCATCCCTTTTTCATTAAAAAAACATTACACTCAGTTAATGTCCATAGGGAATGAAAAACATGAATGATGGGATTACAAGTTTTAAATTCAACAAAGGCCCGAAGGCTTACAAAGTAAAAAGAGATAAGGTGCCCGTAATCCCTTTCTTGTCCCTCTCCTCAGGAGGCAGATCAAGGAGGCGAAAAGGACAAAAGGAGCGCCTAGGCGAGCTACGGGTGGCAAAAGACACCAAGAGAACATCTTGGTGGCCGTCCAAAGGCTGGATGGTGATGGCGGCGCTGGAAGCAGAGCTCGAAGACGAGGCAGCAGGACGTCAGCATGCGTCGAAGGCATCGGTGCCCATGTACTCCGACTTGACGGCCTTGCCGCCCGCCCTCTTCCTCTTCCGAAGCCTCCCAACGCCAGCCGCCCAAGGAGACGACCCCGAGAAGTTCAAGGAGCCGGCAACACGGATGATGGGGTCGCCGGTGCCGCACGGAGCGGCACCCGACACCTAGTCGGACCCGTCATCCTGCCACCTACTACCCTCGTCGTTGATGCTGTTGTCCTCCTCGTCACTCCCGCCCGAGGAGGAGTCTTCACTATCAGAAGAGCTCTCCACGCAGCACCTTGCATGGGTCCCAAAGAGCCCGAAGACCATGACGGAGAGAAGGCCACCCTCCATCAGCTTAAAATGGAGAGTGAGCCCCTCCGTCAAGCGGTGGATATGAGCAAACGTCTTCCATCCCCGACGAAGATACATCACGTGAGGGGCGGGGAAGTCGATACGGACCCGCGTACCACAGATCCCGCGGCGGCGAAGGCGACGGCGCGGCGGCCGGCGCAGCTTGACGAAGAACTCACAAGGGTCATCCCCAACATGGCCCTCCATTGGAGGAGGAGCTGCTGGCGGAGGCGAGGCTGGCGTGCCGCCCCGTCCTCCCCTTCCCCGAGCGCCCCGGCCTCGCCCATGGCCTCGCCCCTCCCCCTTCCCCTCGTGGCTAGCTCTGCCGCCGCAGGCGCAGGAGAAGGAGGGACACGTTGTCGAGAGGCGACCCTCGCCGCCAGTGTTGAAGGACTGGGATTCCCTCTCTCCATGACGGATGGAAGGGAGGAGCAGAAGCTGAAGGAAGAAGAAGATGAAAGAATGCGGGACGCCATCCCCCCTCCCGCTCTTTATAAAGGATCGGGGTTGGGGCTCAGCCGCCCCGCTCGGCCAATCAAGATACGGAAGGCGCAGGGAGCCAGGACCGACCCGCCGCCCCAACCAGCCACGGCCGGTTTCCTGCCTCCACCGTTTGCCACCCCAGGCGCATGGGAGACACGTGGAAGATGTGCAGAACTGAGGGGACGGGTGATAAAACCACTCCCCACCCCGTGATCGTGGGGAGTGGACGCCTTGAAGACCGCGCCTTAGCCCCATTCAGTAAATGGGCCGCGCCTCCACGCCTCCCTCCGTTTATGGGGAAGGTGCAAACCGCCCCTTTACTACGATGTGACGCATGCCTGTGGGAACCAACCCCACGCATGCCGCCCACGTCACACGCGCCTCCCCACGCCGCGCCACGCGCGGGAATCGTGGGAAGCGCAGCGACCGAAGAATCTTACCGCGCTAAAAACCGCCCTGCCTGCCCGCGCACCGTTTTTGGGCCTAGCCCAACAACACATTGCGCTTATGTGTGGCCCAGGCCCGGGGACTCCTGTCGGTGTACAAAAAGAGGGGTACACTTTTTGTACCCCTATTACTATGCACGGGCAGTCTGAGCCGCGGATACCACCACACCAAGCAAGGCAAGGGAGGTGAGCCAGGGTAAGACCGAAGCTCAAGAGAACTAGAACGACGCCAAGGCCAAGACCATGAAGAGCAAAGGGGACGAGGCGGACTCCCCTAGCAAGATCCTTGCCGGGAGACAGTTCTAGCAGCCCCGGCAAGACCCTTGCCGCGGCGACTCGTCCCGCGCCTACTGAGCAAATCACCCTTGAGTCCACTGCCCCCAAAAGGGCAAGGATTCGGGATACATCCCCGTGGCGGCATGTAGATCTTTGTGAAGACATTCAAGATCATATACGCACTAAGGAGACGACAACCGTTGGCAGGATCCCAGCCGAGGAAGACCACAAGGCCCCAGGCAAGCGCCTTGCCAGGGATGACAGCAGGCTCCTCCGCAAGACCCTTGCCGGGGCCCCGGCAAGGCCACCATCAGGCCCACGCCGACTAAACCTCCACCACCGCATGCATGCAGCCGCTGACCCAACCAGCTAGGCAGGCACCCGCGTGGCGGCAGGCAGATCTTCGTGAAGACCCACCACTGCGCCACCTCAGCTACCTGCCTACCTACATAGCATCGTAGGCGTCGCTGGCCAGGGTGCGTGTCGACACAAGAAGGAGCGGCGACGGACGAGACAGGTTTCTCCCCCGTCCCCGATAAAGCATGGACACCTAAGCAAGACGCATTAAATGCGCCTTGTCATGTGATGCGAAGGATAACCTCGCAGCACTGTACCCTTTCCACCTCCTGTATGCCACTGTGGCAACCCCTTTTTTCTATAAAAGGAGGCCCGAGGCGACCAGAGGAAGGATTCGGCTTTTTGGAGCTCCTCACGCCCCATAGCTAGCTCAAGAACACAGATATACAATCCACCAAAGCAGGAGTAGGGTTTTACGCATCCTCGCGGCCCGAACCTGGATAAACGAATCGTGTGCTATCTGTTTGATCCACTCTTCTCACGACCCCGCGCCCCGCTAACCACAGTAGGGATTCTTGTGATCCCATAGGTGTCGTTCCCACCGACAGCCGCACGTGTCAGGATCTCTGCGAGGCATGAATAGAACAATGCTAACAATTAGATCATTTTTTATCGCCAAATGGCACTGGGCTGCCGTGTTTCGTGCTCCTCCATCGTAGTACTACTCCAGTGGAAAACTTGTGTATACCGCATGGTTCTTTGCTCCTCCTCAGGTTATCGGCACATTTATACGAGCAGTCAAATCATAAGGCCCCGCAGTCCAGCAGTAATGAGACGTCAAATCACAAAGGCCCTTTCCTCTCGTGAAAAGGACCATGCTAGACTGCCCCTCCCTCTAGCCTTTTAAAAAATGTACACATTTGTACAGTAGTACTATCGATGGATTGTGCCATGGAGTAAAACTAACAAGATGAAATTAAAGAAAAAGGTGGTACATATAGAGAGCGCTCGTTGCCAAATTATGCATATACTATATGACACTACCCACTATGAAGGTACTAGTAACATAGACTAGTAACTAGTCTATGTTGCTCTCCACTGTGGCCAGCCAAAGTCGAGGCGCAGATACCAACGAGGGCCTGGTTATGTCTATACTTGGACAACTCACCCGACTGCATGCGCACCAGGCAGCCGAAGCTCGTGTCTTGTTGGTGCCGTGTGCAGCCCGCACATTAACCAAAATCTCGCGCCTCCATCTTAGCGTCCGCGTTTTAAATTTCACAATATCAAGGCCAAGGAACAATGTGAAACCTATGATAGAGCCAACTGGATGGTTAAGAACACTACAATTCGTAGCTACAGATGCATGTGTGAGAGAGGACGAGTGCGTGCATGCACCTCTTCTCAGACTACAAGTGTATGTGGGTGGCATTGACCTAGGATGCAGTGATGGTGCGTGCGAGAAGTCTCGAGAGATAGGTGTAATGCGTCTGAAAAAATACTAGTCTATAGCTCGCCACGAGGCTATTCCTGTCGAACACCAAGCGTAAGATATGTATCCGACGGTGCCAGTTTTTGCACGTACACATCAGTAAACACCACGGCCGAGAAAACATGTCGACGTTACGTCATCCGGGAATAGTGCCGCACTTCGAAACCAGAACCATCAATAAATTTTGAGCATGTCTCATCACCTTCCAAATTACTAGTACTACCACGCTATATTTAATTGCAAACCTGTTCATACCGATCACAACCTAAATGGTTTCCCACATAGGAGCGTATTTGTAGTACTCGGTTATAAATACTATTGTGCTAAGATGACTGCACATTCCTCCTCAACTCCTTATCCACAAGAAACAATCAAGTCAATCAAGCCATAGCCAGCGTGACTTCTGGGTCGAGAGATTTCCACTAGGGAGAGGTGAGCATGTAAGAGGAAGCACTAGAGATGTCCCGCCTCGCCGTGAAAGCAGCCGACATGTCCAGCCGCGCTACAATACCAGCATACAGGTCCCGTCGTGCCACCGAAGTAGCACGGAGGTCCCGCCGCGCTGTGGATGTAGCAGACTGGTCCAGCCACGCTACGGAAGCAGCAGACATGTCCCGCCGCACCGCCGAAGCAGCACGGAGTTCCCAACGCTCTGCGGCGGCCTGGGAAAATTTCTCGTGGGCAGGCGAGGACTCTTACAGGCGCATGCATGCGATGGTCCATAGCTAGATGGATAACATCTCCGGCTAGGCTAGGTTGCAGGACGAGGCTACCGGCATCATCTGGCAACTAGAGGAGGGCAATGCGAAGCTTCGGGGCGAGCGCGATCTGCTGAGGGCGAAGATCGCCGGAAGGGCGAAGTAGGAGGAGGAGACCGCTGCCTTTTTGGAGAGGATAGACATCATCATCAAGAAACTTATGGACGAGAATGCCATGCTCCGCATCGAGCGCAATAGGCTGGTGGAGGAATCCATGGATGCTGCCAAGCAGCTTATTAAGGACATGAAATTCATGAAAGAGATAATCACCCTCCGCGAGAACTAGTCTCCGCGACTTGAAGTGCATAAAGAAAGTAGAGATCAGCGAGACAGATTGTTGTATGCGTCTTCCTTCTTCTTCTTCCCTTGTGTATTTCGGGCATAGCCGCATGTGGCTTTTTTAATTATCTTCCTAATTATGTAAGACAATTATTATCCACTCTCGTCGTCCTTATATATATATTCACCGGTCTTGCTATAAGTCGCAATATATGCTATATTGGTCCGTCGGATCTTACATCAAGATCCGTGCAAAATTTTCTTTTCATATTTTCTTTTTTCTCTCTTAAATCTCAGTCGAGTGAGACATTGCCACGCCATTAAACAGAGGCTGGGGCGCCATTAATGGAAACTTTAGGAGAGAGGTGGACGACAGATGAAGGTCAAAGGGCTCGCACGACTCCCGTACTCAAATAGCTACCCGACGCCTCCTAGCTAATAAAAAGGGGACGTGTGGTGGCAAGTAAATGGAAAATAGAACACCCACATTTTCAATAATACTTGTGTTTCCGATTGTAACGTGACAACACTTGTTCCGAAATGACTTTGTTGATTGTTAATGTGTGCGCCTTCAGAAATCGGACAGCAAAATTACCACAGCATGTTGATGCCATGTCATGACACCAAGCCAAGTTTCATGATTTTCATGCGTGTTTTGGATTTATAGGAATTAATAAACCAAGTTTCCCAATGTTTCCAGCTGAGCCATGATGCCCAGATGTTTGAATTTCATTCAAATTTCTGGCATGGTACCTAGAAATTTACCCGAGGACACACATGTGATTTTTAACCTGCTTTGGTGCACTTGAGCATGTGCTTGTATTTAAAATTTGAATTATGCACACAAAGGTGACACGTTCCCTCTCAGAACCACGAGCCTTCTTGAGAGAAGCTCTGGTTTGCAAGAAACTTATACCAAAACTTGTTCCTATTCTGCAAAGTTTTTTACCACAGCATGGTAGTACCATGACATGATACCATGCCAAGTTTCATGATTTTCAGGTGTGTTTTAGATTTACAAGAATTTTAAAACCAAGCTTCTCAATGTTCTGGGCCGAACAACGATGCCCAGATGTTTGAATTTCATTCCAATTTCTTGCATGGGACCTAGAAATTTACCCGAGGACACACATGCGATTTTTCAATCAACTTTGGTGCACGGGAGCATGTGCTTGTAGTTCAAATTTGAATTATGCACATTAAATGACCAGAAACTCAATTAATGTATAGCAAAGGCCAAACGAACCCAGAATAATTCCATAATTTAACAGGGCACTCATATAGTTCTATGTTGCCTTTGTAAAGAAAATCTAGGGGGCACCATATATTGTTTTGCAAACAAAGGTATAAAGAAATAAAGAAATTAGCATACCTATTTAATTCTTGGGTTCTTATTATTTATGCCACTAATTGGATATCACTACTAAGTTTTGCCATTAGAAGTTACAACTACTCAAAAAATGCCATCGATCCGTGAGATTTCTGCTCAAAAATGCAATTAGATATCTAAAAAATGCCATCGTTAAGTTAGATGATTGCTCAGAAATGCCATTAGACATTGTTATTTTCATGTCAAACCCGTTGACCATGTTACATGACAAAAATAAGCCGATTCTCACAATGATAAGTTAATGGTGTCCAGCATAACACACCCTCAAATAAAACTCCCTCGAATTCTTTGACAAAACTAAGCACCCTGAAATTCTTTGACAACTAAACTGTTGGCTATATGTTGTTGGCCATATATATTGTATGTATAGAATGTGAAGAAACGAGTGGTAATACTATACCAACTAAAAGATGAAATGTACGAAATATAACGAGAAGAAACATAACATAGTTCAGCTGGGGGCTCGGCACAACACACCCCTCAAATAAAACTAAGCACACCAGAAATTAAACTAAGCAACTAATCCGGTAGACACTACATTAGAACCACCATGAGCAATGACACTGCCACCTTACTCGGAGTCCTCATCCACGTCCTCGACTTTGTCCTTCTCCATCTTCCTATTGGGCGATACTTCTTTGCTTGAGCCGCACACTTGGCTCTCGCTCTTCATCCAACCCTTGTAGATATTAAAACAAAGGTAGCCATCCATTGCAGCGTAGTGGATGTGGTCTATATCTAGTACAGTCCACTGCCATGCATGATGAAACGTGTGCGGAGGTTTCATCAGTTCACCATACGAAGGATGAACCATGGTTCCTGCCAGGGTCAGCATTGAAGGCTGATCAAGGGAGGGCACCAGCCCTTCCTTCTGGAGGCCGAAGGGGTCGCCTACAATGAGGCCTATCCGACCCAGGATTTGCTTGTCGTTCCTAAAGTCTACAGTAATGAATTTGACTCGGCCACCATTGAGGAACTTCTTAAATTACTCGCACTCAATGTTGGCATGGCATATGTGGTAGACCAAGCATAAGTCATGCACACAAACCTGGATCATGGCAGGCTTCTTCTTCTCTACCTCCTTTATATTCTTCTCGCTTCCCAGGACTGTAGTGTACTCAACATCTAACCCAGCGACCCACTCATCATTTGAGTTTTCGAACATGCGTTTGAAGCAAGAAAAGCATTCACCGTTGCAGAAAAATGGGTGTAGATGGCGTCGAACTCATCGCCGGTGATGTTTCTAATCTTGTAGTCACCGCCGATCATGGAGATTTGGGACGCCATGGATTTGGGAGGATGGTTAGGATTAGTGGAACTGCCGTAATGTGAAAGGACGGGACAACTAGGTGCGGTTCATCAATTGTAAAAATGTATAGTGGGGGGCACGTGCGAATGGAAGGGTAGTGGCTTGCCTGCTGGATAAATGGATTGATGCATAGTACTATGCGGGCCCAATTAGATGTCATGTCTACTGGATGCCCAATTAAATGGCTTTTGATGTCATGTCAAGTGTCGGGAAAATTACATGTGATACGAAGCTTCCCATTCTCCCATGATACGGGCTTCCTGGAGACCTTGGATCTGAGATCAAACGGTTGCATGGCGTGATTCTAGACCTATGGGTGAATATCCTATCCTGGAGGGTTATTATGCAAATTTTCAGCAACTTAGCATGCGACTGTTTGATCTCAGATCCAAGGGCTGCCAGCAGCCTGTATCATTGTCGCGCCTACCATGACCGTCGCCTCACTCTTGCGGTCTTGCCCTTGGAGATTTAACACGGTGCGTTAGGCTATCTGATGTTGGCATGTCATACATAGTCATCACTTAGTAATTCATACAACAAGGTTAGCTATAAGGTTGGATATAAGAGTATTTTTTTGTTTACTTCTCTCTATCTCTTTATTCGTAGTATTTATTGCATTTGCCAAGTAGTGACCTCTTCCAATGAAATGGTGCTTAGATGAGGTGCTATGGAAATTAAATGCCTTGGCAACTCAAGTCCCCAATGCATAGGTGCTTAGTTTTTTGTTGCTAAGTTTGCTTCATCTAGGTACACACGCTTATCACCGGTGCTTCCTGGGGTCACCAAACTAGTCTCTCTCTTGTTAATTAACTTGCCACATCAGACTTTATGCCTATGTGGCAGGCTTAGCACCTGTAGGATCAAATACAATAGTGGGCTATAAGCCCGCTTTACATGGCATTTTTGCATATGTGGGGGAAAGAGGCAAGGAAAAAGTGGAGGAGTGGGCTCTCAAGCAAGAGACAGCCTCCACATGGTGGAAGATCGAGAGAGGTACCTGTATGGAGGTGTTCAGGAATCGGGAGACTCACGCCAGTCGTAGCGCCACAGTTAAAATGATAATGGAAAGTCAAATCATCGGGCCCCACCTGTCCAGCAGTAACCCACTATCAAATCATCTTCTCGCGTCTCTGTCGAACCGACTAGGCGGAACTGCCTCGCCTACCACGCGGGAAAAGCCCCGCCCTCGACTTTTAAATAGTATAGTATACTAATTTTGTATCCATGGATTGCGCCATGGAGCAAAGCCTCAAGAAAAACAACAGTACATAAGTATGGAGTATACAACACGCCCGTCGCATTCGCATCGCACCCAGACGGTCGGTCGGTCTGGCACGCCGCTCTCCGAATGGAACGTGTGTCATATTGCGTTTGCACACACATGTGGGACCGCAATTGAGAACCGTCCATAGGCACACTCCCCGGCCCCGCAAGTCGGGTGAGTTAATAGAATAGAGAGACAAGCGATAGTACTACTAGAGAAGTGTTGTAAGGGTACATACGTTGGTACCTAGACGATCCTTGCAAGACACGGATGATCAGTTCGTCCATGCATGTGACCAGACTCCAGCAGACTCGCCTGTATTGGCTATCATCTACATATCGTGCAGGTTGTGTTGTACAGGGCTATAGTTCTGGTGAGAAATCTAAAAAAAGGTTTCTTGTCATCTCGCAAAATTAGGTGTCATGTGCTTCGGATCACTGTGAGGGTTAAATAGCGACAACTGAGTTGGGCTAGTCATTGGGGACCACATGCACGAAGACTACTCGGCTGCCATCTAGGACAAGCCGGCTATGTTAATTAGGACATCTATCGACGAACCACTTTTCTACGAGTTATCTTTAATTTGAGCTTTGATCCTCGTTTAGTTTGTCCGTCGGGATTCATCTTGTCTCCTATGGGCAGTGAGGTTATGATTTCTTGTCATGTGGAATTTTTTCGTGTTATATGTTATAATCCGGTGCTTCAGATCAAAATGACGACAATTGCGCCTCCAGGGCTCATGCATGAAGACTTCTCGAAAGTCATCGCTGAGGTCAAGCCGACTCCGGTTAGAAGACAAAAGAAAACTACTACTCCACTATATAGGCAGGAGCCTCCGCGCTTGCTTGCTAGTGTTGCTCTCTTCACTCTGTCTCGTCCTCTCCAGATATAAACACGACAGCGGTGGACACAGATCTAGCCGGATCCTCTCCGCCGGGGAAGGTGAGAAGGTGCAACGTTCACGCGGTCGTCCTCGGTGACAGCTCTTACCCACTGCCGGCGCATCCCGATCAGCATGCCTTGCCGTTCTCTCCCAAGCATCGCTGGCGAGGGAGGGCCTCCCACACCTTCTTCCTCGCTACCATAGTGTGGGCAGATCCAGCCTCCCACCACCCACCTAGCGACATCCCGGCGACCCTCGGGTATAACTTCCTTCAAAACTGGCCTTGCTCTACTTCCCGAGGTCCCGCGTTGCTGCATTTGTATCTTTTACTATTTCTCAGGCCCCCTCATAGATAGGATCGATTGGTTGTTCGAAAACCACCTAATTTTTTTACTGTTAAGAGGTAAAACTAGTTCATGCACTTGAATGTAGTAGTACTTGGTTCAAACAAGGAAGAAAGGGGGTGGGGGTGGGGGAAGATTTGTTACCTGAATCTAGGACTTGGTCGAAAGAGGAAATAATTGGGGCAAAAAGTAGCATAGATTGGCTATCCAACTAGTCTCTAGGTCTAATAGGGAAATAAAGGGAACAGAGTACAAACTCAATATAAACCCGATCTATTGGTTGAAAAAGGAAAGAAAGTGGGGACTGGGGGACAAGTCAATAGAGTAAGTCCAGCACTAGATTTGCTAGCCTCACACAGTATAAGGTGGCTATATACCGAACAAAAATGGGACCAACCCAGATATCCTGTTCTGATGTTTGTTGCCCTGAGTCGCTCTTATGTAATGCCACTGGTAAAATGAAGTAGTCACACTGTTAAAAGTAAGGACGCGTTAAACCAATGTTGTTTTCAATGTAATGCCTCCAGTAATATGAATCAATGACACTTTTTTCATGTCCTGCTAAATTTCCCATTAAGATAAGTTGCTTCTTTTAGTTAGAGATGCAAATGTCCTCGTCCGCCTACTCTCCCATGCCCAAATACCGACTATGTAGCAGCAGTTAATGTAATGTTGATGGTAAAATGAAGCAATGACACCATTAAAGTAATGTCGTATTTAATGGTTGTCATAGTTAATCCTAATGCCCACACTAATATCTAGCAATGCTGCTAGAAATTGCAACTATCCTTGTACGATTCCCATTCAGATAAGGAACATGCTTTTTTCATTTGATGCATGTTTCATCACTTGTTAGTCACCCTCCTTTCCACCTTTTTTGTGCAAACAGAGATATACATTTCACGCTTGATCTTAGTTGAACTGCACAAATGATATCCAAATTATAGTTGAACATTCCAGGAGCTTCACGACCAACCTTGATGTTGCTCAATTTTATTCCAGCTAATGAATAAGAAGCTCTATGTGTTTCTTTTTCTGATGGAAATGGAACCGGGGCTGGAGCCCTTTTCTTAAAAAAGAAGAAGACGCTGCTAGCTCATGGGACATTGCTTCATTTTAGGTGAACTGCACCAAAAGGTCCTATGAATTGAATCATCCATGTTGGTGACTGGTGTCATCCCTTCTTCGATGGCGTTGACTGCAGATATGGTTCCCATCATGAGGTATGTTCCTTTTTTGGTCTGGCTGTTTGCCAAAGATCTTGCATGTTGATCCTGCTCTTGTGCTACTGTTTTGGCACTGCCATGATAAAGAAGTAATGTTATTATTTTGCACCTTAATCTAGTGGCACTATTAATTTGAGGAAATATTTTGGCACCGCTAGTGCCACTATTTTTTTATATATCGAAAGAGGGGTTTCCCTTCGATTTTATTAAAGAAACCCAACCATAGAGAACCATTATCCGGCAACATCTCAGTGTAAATGGGCAGTTATGCAACTACTACTAGAATGGACTGAGTACTAGTAGGAGACAAGTTTGCCAAATAAGCTAGGCAGGTAGGGCGACGCAGCACTAGCTCGACCAAGTTTGCATTACAACCCAAATGCTACCACATAAACATCAGGGGGAAGATAGGGACTGAAAGAGCCAGCTTCAGCATCCCACTCTAAGCATCCCTGGCCTTCGTCCTTGCGACGCATGGTACACCTTGTTTGCCACCTGCTCGACCCTAGTGTCACTGATAAAATGAAGTAATAATACAGTTAAAATAGAGCGAGTGTCCTCTCTATCGTTTCATTTCCAATGTAGATAAAGAAAGTGCTTCTCTTTGTTAATGTATATTTCATCAACTAGTCCCATTGTTAATGTTTAAGCGTTTCTGCAAACTGGGTGCTTAATTTTAGTTGATCTGCACAAAATAGAGATTTGAATGTCTCAAGGCCCCTCCTTGTACTACCGATGTACACTGATGTTCATCACTAGCAGAAGGTGTATCGGGGAGACTTGGGATGATTTCCAGTATGAGGCGTGGCGTACCGTATGAGGCGTTGCAGGGCCCATCTCGCCCTTGCAGCATGGCATACTATGATACTATCGCAATATTTTCTTCTATTTATTTTGCATGTTTCATCAACTAGTGCCACTATAATGTATCACGCTTTTTCATTATCTGTGCAAACAGGGTTATTCAGCTGCATTTTGGTGGAACTGCACAAACGTACAAACCGAATCGGGATATATGCAGAGTGCGAGGTGTGCCAAGTAAAAATTACCGACACCAACCATGCTCCATGCAGGCATTGGCATCCACCACCACAAGTGGGATGTGTGGCGCTCTCTGTGGACAGATCTTTCTCGGCAGCAAATCCTCTCGCCAAATACTAGTAGCTTATATTGGCAGTTTTCTAGGGAGTACTCTTTTCTGAAAGAAGCACCAATCTATTTTTCTTTATTTTTACATAGTGTCACAACTTTGACCCAAAGGTCCAGAGCTATTTAAGGGTGATTGGCATAGTACTCCGAGAGTGATTGTAAGCATGATTTTCATTAGCTGTCACACTGATTGTAAGCATGAGCAGGTGGAAGATTAGGTTAGTGCGAAGCTTACCTTAAACACTACCGCCGCTGTTGAAACGAGGCGAGCGTCAAGGGAACCATGGAGAACGGTGGGGAAGTGACGTCGCGCCATCCGGTCTCCTCTTGCGGTGGGAGAATGAATACTCCCGAGGCTCCGGCTGGCTCTGCACCCTCACGAACGGCACACTATACTCGATCAATTTGTTATCCTCTGGGTGCTCGACCTTCGACCTTTATGCCCACAACCTCCACCTGACTTTCGCCTTGGGTGAATCTGTCTGCTCCATCGCCCAAAGGAGATACTCGATGATATTGAAGGACTGCGGTGTGACTGCCGCCAAGGAGTACATGTACATCGTCGCCCTCATCACCGCCGTCTCGCTCTTTCGCATACATTGCCACATGGCCGTCACCATCCTTGAAATCTCCCACTCATTGTGAAACCAAGTAAGGATCTCCTTCAACTTGGCTAACTTTGCATGGTCACCGCCGGTAATCTGCCTGATTTGCTGCTGCATCCTCTCCATAAATGTCCTTCTGAGTGGTCCGGTGCTAGCTTTGGAAGATGGGAGGAGAGACGGTGGTCTTGCGATAGAGAAGAGGGAGAGGCGAGACGATGGTTTTGGAATGGAAACGAAGGAGAGGAGAGGAGGTGGCTTTGCAATGGAGAAGAGGGAGAGGTGACACGGTGGTTTTCGAATGGAGATGATGGAGAGGAGAGGAGGTGGTTTTGCAATGGAGAAGAGGGAGAGGCGAGATGGTGGTTTTTGAATGGAGATGATGGAGAGGAGAGGAGGTGGTTTTGCAATGGAGAAGAGGTAGAGGAGTGTGCGACAGCGATTTAGGAATGGACGAGAGGGCCGGCACCCTGTGACTGGATCAAAATCAAAATCAATTTACCCTTCAATTAAGAAAGCAACCCCACATTAACTAGTCTCCCTTTTATTCTGGGTCATAATTGACCATGATTTTTGCAAATAAAATATATGTTATACGTTGCGAAAATAATATAATTTGAAAGTACATTCAGATATGAACCAAATGATACAATTTTTGATGACATGCATTCACATTTTGCTAGTCAAATATAGTACGTGGTCAAACTTTGACCCAAAATACACAAAAGAAAAGAAAACTTCCAATACCAGCACCACTCTTCTCCTCTTCTCCTCTTAAACCACCGCCGCTCCTCTCCTGTTCCAATCTAAATCCAGTGCCGCTCCTCTCCTCTTCCATTTCAATACCATCGCCGGCGAGTGAAGGTGCTGTGGAGAAGTAGATCGATGGAGGAGTACAACCGATATGTGAGGATCACAAATGGCGACCCTATGAAGCTAGCTAGGATGTTGGAGATACAGTCTTGGTTTGACAACAAGGACCAACTAGCAGCGACGGCGACTTCCATGGCCAAATATCTTCAATAGAGCGAAAAGGCGGTGATACTCCTAGAGGGAGTCAAGCGGGAGTACATAGAGTTGCTTCTCTGGGCCATGGAGCAAACAGATTCACCAAGTCTGATCGTGAGGGAGTGGTGGTGGGAGTATCGATCCCAGATGGAGAATCCACTAGAGATTGAAGGATCGAGCATCTACAGGGTGCCGTTTGTGAGGGTGTCGTGCCAGAGCGAGCTGATGGAGTCTTCGTCGACCGAACCCAACTTCAAGAGGAGAAAAACAGTTGGCCCGACGACGCTTCCCCGCCATCCTCTCCATCGCCATTCACATCATCTCACCGGGCGGCTGTCTACCGCCGAGGAATAGGAGGGACTGCCCTGCCCCCCAGCCCAATAGTCGGGCTAGTTGTGAATTGTCAGGAGGAGTTTAGGGTTATAAGTATTTGCAGGTTGTGAATTGTGTTTTGTGTTGTGTATTCTGAGAGTACTTTCAGATATGAATGTCTTTTGAATTTCAGATTTGCAGTATTGAGCATATGAAGTATTTTATAAATTCTAGAGATCTATTATTAGCACTTCAAAAAAATGTAGTTTCATAGGAGTATAAAAGTGCAGACAATGTGATTCTTAGAGAAGAAACTGCAAGTTTGAGTTTCAGATAAGAAACTCCAAGTTTAGTTTTAGATAAGAAACTACAACTTTCAAAGGCAGAGCATTTATATTAATGCGGCCTTTTCAAACAGTGTTAACATCATGTTGGAAGTTTTATTCAGGGTCGAAACTAGAACTACCAGCCAGTTAACATCATGCTGATCAACATTCATGCATAGCACATCTTCATATGATGCACAGTCAAAAAGATATGCTATTTTTAAAATGCCCACACAATGTCGACTGTGCGAAAAACAGAGAAAATGAGGGACGAAGTTTTGGCAAGTGTTGGACGTGGTGTGCGTATATGACAATTGGGACCCACATGTCAATAAAGGCAGAGGCAAAAAAATTGGAGACATTTTCTCTGCACAAGTGGAATCGAACCCAAGCGGAACAGCTGTCGGGCAGTGTCACTCAGCCACTAGGCTACTTTAGTTGTTTCGTTACTAATAAGGCACTTCCTCAGGTGGTCAGATCTCCTCCTGCGCCTTTGTGCGCTCGCCGCGACACCGCTGTCTGCTGTTGTGAACATGCTGAACAAACGAGAGGAATCTGGAGAGGACTGTATGTGGAGGGGCGGACAGTCGGGACCCACCAGGTCTATGGCCGTACGCAAGCAAGTGCCTCATCGAAAAAATACATCCTCCTAATGCTATACTGGCATTGGGGCCAACAGGTTTGTCAACATAGTTACATTTTTTAGGTGATTCAACATAGTTACTATAGGAGATAAATTCACAACGAAGCCGGGGAGCTGGCAGGTATCATTTATTATCCCTGGGGCAGCAAGTATCAGCTGGGTTTTGGTCTAGGCTTTGTTTTTTAACATGCGTAGCACACGACCTCGTATGAGAGGTCCATAGGCTTGTTTGTATTTTCTTGAGGGCCGTCATGTATCGACAGGCCTATGGACCTCCCATCCGAGGTTTTATTTTTCCTGAAACATCGGCAACCCAATTTATGTTTTTTTGAAGAAAACATAGAGGTCTGTTCTATTTTTCTACATAATAATATGAACACCTGGTCCAACTTATGTTTCCCTTCTAATTATATTATATATATTTAAATTATTTTATATGTTATTATATATTATTTTTATTGTCATCATATATTTAACAGATACTTACATATGTAAGAAAACAATATCCCACATCTTATTAACTTATAAAAATAATTTCTTAACAATAAAATCATGGATTTTTTTGGCAACGAAAATCCTGGTGATTGTGTACAAAAGCATGGTAAGATTTAAGGACCAATGTAATAATAAATCACTTATTATTTAAATATATACACAAAAAAATGCTCAGGCCTTGTTTATTTTTCGATAACATTGCTGCGCCCACCCCAACATTATAATTAGAATCAGCCCAACAAAATCATGTGTTTCGAGCAAGTGCAAATGGCTTGTAATTGTTTAGGAAAAACATAAATGGGCCGCATGGACGGTACATTATTTGTTCATCCAGCCCAGCTAATGGACTGTAATTCAGAAAAAAGAGATCAAATTGACTGTAAATTCTACCCTGCAAAAAAAGACTGTAAATTGTGAAAAAATGGGTTGAATACGTGCCACATTTTTGGAGGCTGAAATGTGGGCCAATAGGTCGAAGCCAATGCAAGTCGGTGTCAACTTAGTCAACAAATGATTCTGACATCGTTAGCCATTGGATTTACATCCAATGACCGACATCCATCTTCAATCTCTCGTCTTCTTCCTCCAGCGCCGTCGAGACCACCTACTCCCGCCTCCTGCTGCTAGCAGCTCTGCTTAGCACTCTTCGCTATGAAGCACTACTCCACCGTTGTCCAGGCCATCCCTCCACCCCTCCACACCTCCTGTTCTTCTCCACCGAGGGCCGAACCACACCGCACCAAAACCAGTTAACCTTCGTACCACTCTCCGTCGGTGACTCTACTCCCGCGTCTTCCCATCTCCGGCTCGTTGCTGTCCGGGGCCTCGCCGTCGTCCACCACCTTCGATGCGCTCGGCACGGAGTGGTCAACGAACGACACCATCAGAAGTAGACTGTGCGTGGAGAGGCTGACAGCTGGGTGCATGGCCACATGCAAGGAAATGCCTCCTTATTACGCGCAAAATAATGATTCCTCCACCTGACAGCTAGGACCCACCAGAAGGGCCTCTGTATTTCGCGAAAAAAACATTCCCACCGCTGACAGGTCGGACCCACCAGCTATATCTTCGCACGCAAGGAAGTGCTTCCTTGTTACGCACAAAAAAATGAATATCCCCTACTAGCTGGGACCCACAATAGTGGGGGCTGACTTGTGGGCCAACTAAGTTGACGGGGATGAAGGGCTTTGTCAACTTAGTCAACCTCTGGTCTTCTTGCTCCAGCCACCCAAACTACCGCCGGTCGTGCCTCGTGATCCCACCTCCCGTGGCCGGCTGCGATGCCGCGGAGGCCTCATCGCCCCTACTACTCCCACCGCTGGCCATGCCATCTCGCTACTCACCCACACCCCCTGTTATTCTGCAGTGACGACAACTTCACACCACAGCGAACCAGTGAACCCTCATACTCCTCTACTCATGGGCATCCACTACTGCGTCTTCCCCGGCTCCACGTCGTCCCCTTCCTAGGCCTCACCGTCGTCCACCGCCCTGGTGCTCTCGGCGTGGCGTGGTCAACATGGTCAAGGAACAACTTCCATCGGACATGGACTGTACGTGGAGAGGCTGACAGCTGGGTCCACGGCCGCAGCAAGGAAGTGCCTCCTTATTACGCGGAAAATAATGATTCCTCCCCCTGACAACAGGGACCCACCGGACAGGCCACCGTATTTCCGAAAAAACGTTCCCCCCTGACTGCTAGGACCTACGAGCGACATCTTCGCACGCAAGGAAGTGTGTCCGGGTAAAAAAACAATTCCCCCCCTGACTATTGGGACCCACCAGTTACATCTTCGCACGCAAGGAAGTGCCTGACAGTCGGGACCCACCTAGTCGAAGCGTATGTAGCGTTGTCATTCTGGTCGCGAACGTGTACGTACATACTGGTCCATGTAGAGGCGCGCACGTGTCATAGTAGAGGTGCAGACGTAGCATGTACACATAGGAACAACGGCCAGTGTCCAAGAAAGAAAATACAGCCACGTACGTACGTATGGGCAGGGTCTCGAACGCCTACTCGCACATACATACGGCCAGGGCTCGTGTACATG
Organism: Triticum dicoccoides; assembly: GCF_002162155.2. Classification (NCBI taxonomy): domain Eukaryota; kingdom Viridiplantae; phylum Streptophyta; class Magnoliopsida; order Poales; family Poaceae; genus Triticum; species Triticum dicoccoides. The sequence continues at coordinate 391,654,878 of NC_041386.1, read as the reverse complement.
GCTAGGTCAGAACGGAGAAACATCGTCGTCGTCGTGTTCATGGGGAGCCAACCGGCTGGGTCGGAACGAAAAGCATCGTCGTATTCATCGGGAGGGGTTGGACGGAACAACCGATTGAAACGAGGCCTCGCGTACCGCAGAACGGAGGAAACGGCCTTATGTTTGACCGGCCACGATCGAAATGGGATCCTGTTCATCGGGAGGGGTCTGGTGTACCGCAAAATGGAGGAAACAGACCTCCTACAGTTGAAACGGGGGTCCTGTTCATCGGGAGGGGTGTGGCGTACCGCAAAACGGGACTCCATGGGATATTGTTCATCTCCACCGTCGACCCCCTCCAGCCTCCACGGGCTACTGTTCATCCACTGTCGACCTCCTCTAGCCTCCACCCGCGATTGTTCATCCACGGGTTCCTGTTCATCCAGCCTCCACTGTGTGCTACTCCACCAGCTACTGTTCAACCAGCCCTCTCCACGGGTTCCTGTTCAACCACCCCTCCACGGGATACTGTTCATCCAGCCCTCCACGGGGTCGTCCTGTTCATCCAGCCCTCCACGGGGTCCTGTTCATCCAGCCCCAACCGGCTCGATCGATTGGGGTCCTATTCATCCAGAGGCAACACCACGGAGTCCTGCTCATCCACCCCCACCGGGAACTGTTCATCCAAACCCCCCTAGCAACACTCACTATTAATCCAGAGGAAGGATCGATCGACTTCAGTTAGCAGTAGTAGCAAAGCAATCGCTCGGTTGGGTTCAGTTAATAGCCATTGATCGATCGCTCGGGTTCAGTAACGCATAGCCTGCAGTGCAATCGCTCGGGTTCAGTAGGCGAACGCCTTGCTCGGTTTCAGTTAGAGCCCAGCGCCTCGCACCCACGCGTGTGCGTGTACAAGAGAAACGCGCAAACCTCAGTGCATCGCTTGGCCCCGACCACCCACCGTAACCGGGAACACCCCGATATTTTATTCGCCCTCGCTTCTACCATGGTTTTTTCTGACATGGACGTCCCAAAGAATATCATTCAGCTACATCTCCAGCCGGCCCAGGACGAAAAGCCCATTTTCTTTCATGATTTTTTGTCATAGAAGTAGGAGCCCACCACATCTATAATGATACCGGGTTTTGTCACAATTATCTTCATAGAAGTGTCATAAGTATGATAGAATTTATTTTTTCATTCGGCCCAAAATGTCATAGATGTGTCTTTTTTGTGTAGTGATGGCACTCTCATTGTCACAGTAGTGAGGCAAATTATTCATGATGATGCCCTAGTACTTGAGGGTTTGCTTCATCCACAGCAATTGAGCACAACAAGAACCAGCAGGAATGTACTCAGCTTCAGTAGTAGACAGTGATACGTAGTTCTGTTTCTTCGAGGACCAACAGACCAAGGATCGTCCAAGGCAATGGCATGTGCCTGATGTTGACTTGCGGTCCACACGATCACCAGCATAGTCAGAGTTTGAATATCCAATGAGACCAAAAGCTGAGCCCTTCGGATACCATAATCCAAGTGTTGGTGTGTGAGCTAGATATCGAAGAATATGCTTCATAGCCTTATGGTGTGATTCCTTCGGTGTAGCTTGAAATCGGACACACATGCAAACACTAAGCATAATATCTGGCCTAGATGCACATAAGTACAATAAAGAACCAATCATGGAGCGGTATACCTTTTGATCGAAGTCAATACCATTTTCATCAGTGCATAGATGGCCGTTTTTGGGCATAGGGATTTTGACTCCTTTGCAATCTTGCATGCCAAATTTCCTTAGTACATCCTTGAGGTATTTCTCCTGAGATATGAATATGCCATTTCGCTGTTGACGAATCCGAAGACCTAAGAAGAATTTCAATTCTCCCGTCATAGACATTTGATATTCTTCACTCATTATATAGGCAAATTCATCACTGTAACGTTGGTCAGTACAGCCGAAAATGATATCATCAACATATATTCGCCACACAAACAATTCACCATCATAAGATTTAGTGAAAATAGTTGGGTCAAGTGAACCGGGTTTGAAGACCTTCTTCATGAGGAATTCCTTCAAAGTATCATACCACGCCCGAGGGGCCTTATTGAGTCTGAATACTTTGTTAGGATGCTTTGAATCTTCAAAACCTGGGGGTTGAGCAATATATACTTCTTCCTCAAGCTTACCATTGAGGAATGCACTTTTCACATCCATTTGATATAAGATGATAGCATGATGGTTCACATAAGCAAGTAATATGCGAATAGCCTCAAATCTACCAACAGGTGCAAAAGTTCCATCGAAATCAATTCCTTCAACCTGTGTGTAGCCTTGAGCTACAAGCCGTGCCTTATTCCTCACCACAAGGCCATTTTAATCTTTCTTGTTGCGATAGATCCACTTTGTGCCAATGATATTGTGCTTGCGAGGATCTGGACGTTTGACCAGTTCCTAGACGTTGTTGAGCTGAAATTGATGTAATTCCTCTTGCATAGCTTGAATCCACTCAGGATCCGTAAATGCTTCATCTACCTTAGTGGGCTCTGTGATAGAGACGAAAGCAAAGTGCCCACAAAAGTTAGATAAATGTGAAGCTCTTGAGCGTGTGAGAGGACCTAGAATGTTGATGTCGCTGATGAATTTCTCAATCTTCACTTCATTTGCAACGCGAGGATGAGTTGGTTGTCATTGAGGAATTTGATTAGCATTTTCTTCAGCATCATTTTCCTCAGGTGCATCAGCATGACATTCTTCATGTTCTAGAATGACTTCTTTAGCAGATTCGTCGTTAGGAATGACATCCTCAGTAGCCTTGAACTTGATGGATTCCTCAGGAGGTATTTCATCTGTCACAGGAGGTAGGTGCTCTCTTTGCGAGCCATTAGGTTCATCGAACTGCACATCTATAGTTTCAACAACCTTGTGGTGATAGGTGTTGAAGACTCTGTAGGTGTGTGAGTTCTTACCATAACCGAGCATAAAACCTTCATGTGCTTTCGGTGCAAATTTAGAACTGTGATGAGGATCTCTAATCCAGCATTTAGCACCGAAGACTTTGAAATAACTCACATTGGGTTTCTTGTCAGTGAGGAGTTCGTATGCAGTCTTCTTGAAGAATTTGTGAAGATATACCATGTTGATGATGTGGCACGTAGTATCAATTGCCCGAGGCCAGAAGCGAGTAGGCATCTTGTACTCATCAAGCATAGTGCGAGCCATCTCAACAAGCATCATATTCTTGCGCTCCACGACGCCATTTTGCTATGGAGTAAAAGGAGCAGATAACTCATGAGTGATACCAAGTTCATCAAGATAGTCATCAAGACCAGTGTTCTTGAACTCAGTTCCATTGTCACTTCTGATGGGCTTGATCTTCACACCAAAGTTGGTTGAAGCCCTCGAGGAAAATTGTTTGAAGACTTCCTGCACTTCAGTTTTGTAAGTGATGATATGCACCCATGTATATGGAGAATAATCATCAACAATGACAAAGCCATATAAAGATGCAGCATTAGTAAATGTGGCATAATGAGTAGGGCCAAAGAGATCCATGTGAAGCAATTCAAATGGACGAGTGGTAGTCATTATGGTCTTTGAGGGATGCTTGGCCTTGGTCATCTTTCCGGCCAAACAAACTCCACACAAATGGTCCATGAGGAATTTGACACCCTCGATGCGAATGACATGCTTCTTCTTTGCGAGCGTGTGCAAGTTCCCCATCCCAGCATGACCAAGTCATCGATGCCATAGCCAGCCTTCTGAAGCTTTTGCAAGTAGACATGTAGCATGTTGTAGTCCTATAGAGAAATCAACAATATACAAATCTCCTCTCCTAAAGCCTTCGGAGAATTTGGAATTGTCAGCTTCTATGATCACAACACAATGATACTTTCCAAAGAAAACAACCATATCAAGATCACAAAGTATTGAGATAGACATAAGGTTGAACCCTAAGGAGTCGACAAGCATGACTTTGTCCATGTGTTGATCCTTTGAGATTGCAACCTTAACTAGACCCAATACCTTACTTTTGGCTTTGTCAGCATTAGTGATATGCTTCAGATGTGATGGAGATAAAGCAGAGTCCATCAATAAGCTCCTGTCACCAGTCATGTGATTTGTACATCCACTATTGAGGACCCACTCAGTGGCTTTGGGTTGATCATCCTGCAGATGAACTAGTGCAGCTTACGAACTCATATACTCCATCAGTGAAGAATATGATATCAATTTCATCAGATCAATTTCGTCAAGCAATAGAACAGATAAAGCAGTATGAGTACGTGAGAAATGAGAATTCATTTCTTCATGATTAGCTTGCATCCTTTCAAGAAAATTCATGTCTCTAGCAAATTTTTCAGGCGATTAAGTTCGTGTGGAGACCTGACCCTGGATAAGAGATTAGTTCTTTCTCTTCACCACCCATATATGAAGGGTTGGCAAAGAGTTCATCATTCTGCGAGCTCCATAAGAGAAAGGTGGCATAGATGCCAATCCACCTCGTTTCACATAAGAGGGGTTAGGGTAAGCATAAGAGTAAGCAGAGAAATTCTTCAAGGATTTGTGAACATAATGATTTGAAGATTAATGCACATATCCATAATCATTAGATCTTCCCTACGAAACAGAAGGGTTAGCACGATGATATTCATATGAGGACTTTGATCCTTTTGAGGAATTTGATCCACGTGAGGAATTTGGTCCGTATGAGGACTTGAATCCATATGAAGAATTTGATCTGGGGTTCCTATTCTTCACAGGTGGTGTCATGATGACATTCACCTGAAGACTTTCAAGGCACCTTTTGGGAACACAAATTTTCTTCATAGGAGAACCATTCATGCAATTAGTGCCAACATATCTAACACACACTTCACCATTCTGATTTTTGAACAGTTTATAGTTGGATTCAAATGATTCATCAAAAGAATATGAAGATTCACATGTAAAGCCAGATAAAGTAGATGGACCCACTGAAGGTCCCTTTGCAGCAACCCATGAGGTTTTGGGATACTGCTCAGGTTTCCAGTAGGTCCCATCAGCATTGAGTTTCCTCTCAAAGGCAATACCCTCTTTCCTAGGGTTCCTGTTAAGGATCTTCTTTTTAAGCACATCCCAAAGAGCCTGATGCCCTTTGAGGCTTTTGTACATGCCTGTCATATACAATTCCATCAGCCCTGCATTGTCAGTGATACCAGCAATGTCCTCAGATGGGAATTAGTGATAGCAGAGACACTTGAAGAATTTGCAGCAATGGAAGCATTTGAGCATTCAGGTGAAGAATTAGCAGATTTACATTCAATGCACTTCAAACATGGAGGGATAGATTATTCCTGAGTAGTGCTGATTTGTTGAGGAATTAACGAATCACACTCCTTCTGAAGATCTTCATAACTCACTCTTAACTGCTCAAGATCTTGCTTTCTTTGAAGAAATTCATAAGAAAGCTTCTCATGATCAGATAAGAGAGTGTTATGATGACCTTGAAGATTGTCAAACTTGGACTGAAGTCCCTGAAGACTTCCAGCCAAAGCTTTAGAACGATCCATTTCTTCACCCAACATATCGTCGCTCTCATCTAGCATGTTTTCAACTTTTTCCAAACCTATTTGTTGTTTAGTGGCAAAGGAATCAAGTTTGACATAACTGGGACCAAATTCATCACCAGATTTGTCATCACTAGACTTAGATAAGTAGCATTCAGTTACCTTGGCACCTTTTTCCATAAGGCATGGTGCAGAGGATGATGATTCTGGATTGAAAGTCAAACCTTGCACGATTCCATGAAGTCCTCAAACCAGGGTTCATGGTGAGATCGATGACTTTCATAGACCTCAGAGAGTTTTTCCCAGATGAGCTTCACCTGGCTGAGATGTATAATGTTCCTCAACTGATTTTCTGACAAGCCGGAGTAGATGATGTCCTTCGTTGTGAGGTTGAGTAGCGTGTACTTGCGAATATCATCAGCCTCCGCCATCTTGCATAGGTCAGTAAGAGCAATCTTAGTGACGGTCCAGAGTTCACTGTTCATCGCCCTGAGGCGCTTCTTCATCATGGCCTTCCAGTTGGGATAATCATGGCCGTCAAAGATGGGGCATGTCACAGTCTGCATTCATGTGGTTCACATAACTAAAACTCCAGGCGGTTAAACCAAAATCACACAGAACAAGGGAGTACCTTCCTCTGATACCAATTGAAAGTGCGTTAAGTCGACTAGAGGGGGGTGAATTGGCAACTTTTATGAATTCTTCACTAAGGAATTTCAGAGTAAGGAAATTACTACGAGAAGAAATGCTTGCAGCGGAATAACTACTCAGATGTAAATATAACTGAACATAAGCATGCTTTTCATGATGAAATGAAAACAAGCACCGAGTACAGAAAATGTAAACACAGGATAAACAGGATGAAGAAAAAAATACTAGAGAAATTGAACTGAGGAAATTGGGAAAGTCTTAAGTGAAAGTCTTCAAACAGATATGAACCAGCACATAACACGGTAATGAGGAAATGGAAGGGTTGAGGAAATAGAACCAGTAGGCTTGGTGAAGACAATGATTTGGTAGAGAAGTTCCAACTACTGTGATAGTTGTACGTCTAGTTAGGGCGGCTAGGTATTCAAACCTGAGGACACACAGTGCTGGACACCTAGTCCTGAACACGCAGTTCAGGACACTTAGTCCTCACTATATTCCCCTTGAGCTTAGGTCACACAGACCTCGCCCAATCACTCATGGTAAGTCTTCAGGTGACTTCCAAACCTCCACAGACTTAGTCACTCGGTGATCCACAATTTCCTCTTGGATGCTCTAGACCAAGACGCCTAACCGTTTGGAAGATGCATAGTCTTCAAAGGTAACAAGCGTCGGATCCACGCTGGATCAATCTCTTAAGTGATGCTCAATCACTTTGGGTTTGTAGGTGTTTGGGTTTGGGTTTTCCTCACTTGATGATTTTCACTCAAAGTCCTCGGAGGATGGGATGCTCTCATATGACAAGTGTTAGTTCCTCTTGGAGAAGCCAACCAGCTAGTGGTTGTAGGGGGCGACTATTTATAGCCTAGGGAGCAGCCCGACATGATAAGACATAAATGCCCTTCAATGATATGACCGTTCGGTGGGAAGATATTTTGGGATAGCTGGCGCGTAGCACAACAATGGTCAGAAATTTGACTATCAAATTCCTCAGGGCTATCATGTTCCTGACTTGTAGGCAATCCGCACTGGCGAATTCCTAACTCCTCAGTTAGAACAAGTTCCTCAGAGAATAGAAGAACTTTGTGTCTGTCACTGAAGAAATTTGACTAAACTGCATGGGATTTCCAATGGCTTCACGCGTAGGAATTGGTAGGTGTAGGATTTTGAGTTGAGCATTAGTTGGAAACTTTTCCTTAGTATTTCTTTGACCCCCTTTAACAGTACGGTGTTTCATATGAATCAAGAAAGAGAAAAATGAAACTATGAAAACAAAAGTCTTCACACTTCTTGTTCTTCGAATGAATACCAAGTCTTCACGGTGACACCAATTTCATCACTTTCAAAGTCTTCAAAAAGTCTTTGGAAATCCAAAGTCTTCAGTCGAAGAACTTCATTTTTAGGGGTCGACTTTCTCTATAAATATCAAACTCTTCATAGACTTATAGACCGGTGTACACTCACAAATGCATCAGTCTGTTGACACCTGATTTTGGCACAATGCAGAATGCAATAGAGATGGCCTCAAATGAAAAAATATTCTAAATAAGAAATTTCACATTGCCGAGTGGAACAACTTTGATGTTTGGACCATAATCATTCGGCATCATACCAAAGACCAAAACTACACTCAGATTGTCATGTTTAGGTGTTCTGAGTGCTTTTTGGTCAAGTACGCCTCCAGGACAATCTCGAATGAAGGAATGCTCTACATGCATTGTCTTCGTCTCGTCAAATCGGTCGATTCTAATATAAAAATCTTCTCAATCCGAGTTCGTATGCAAAAGTTAGAGCTATCTGGATGCAGCCCTGTCAAGAGGCGAAATATGACGCGGAAGACCAGACATGTCTTGGCAAGTGTCTGATGTAATGCGTGAGTGTTTTGGCCCAGAAGATGGCCTCGAGTTGGAAAACTTTCAATACGAAAGTTTTTCGTCGCGTCAAAATGGTCAAATTTGCTTTTGGACACATTTTCATCCGAGGTCGTTTGCTGCCTCAAAAACCTTGCCGGGGAAAGCTTGCCGCCGTGAACAGTAACCTTGCCGGGGAAAGCTTGCCGCCGTGAACAGTAACCTTGCCGGGGAAAGCTTGCCGCCATGAACAGTAACCTTGCCGGGGAAAGCTTGCCGCCATGAACAGTAACCTTGCCAGGGAAAGCTTGCCGCCATGAACAGTAACCTTGCCGGGGAAAGCTTGCCGCCGTGAACAGTAACCTTGTCGGGGAAAGCTTGCCACCGTGAACAGTAACCTTGCCGGGGAAAGCTTGCCGCTGTGAACAGTAACCTTGCCGGTGGAGAGCTTGCCGCCGTGAACAGTTACCTGCCGGGGAAAGCTTGCCGCAGTGAATAGTAACCTTGCCGGGAAAGCTTGCTGCCGTGAACAGTAGAAACTGTCGAGGCTAATCCGACCAGATGCTGAAGATGGGCTCAAATACTTATCTAGATGGCTTCGGATGAAGAAGTGTTCAACACAGGAGTTGTTCATAACATCGAAACGGTCAACTTTGCTTTGGGAGTCATCATCATCCGACATAGTATACGACCTGCAGAGACGCTGCCAGAGTCAGACGGTCCAGTCAGCTACATGAACGAGTCCGACTCGAAATTAGAGATGACCCCGTGGAGTATTCAAGATGGCCTTATTTGGAAAAGTGATCAACATACGGATTGTTGGCCTCGTCGAAGCACACGTAATTGATATTTGAACCGTCTCCATCGGAAGTCATATGCAGATTCCACAGCCCACGCAAGGAGCAAGACAGAAGATTGGACCAGATTCGGGCTGAATCCGAGTGGGACCAGAAGTAGGATTCTAGGACGTGAATTGATGTAATTTTCTTGTAAGGAAAGCCTAGATAAATCCTTTGCTTGTACGGGAAGTCCAGCCGCCTCTTATATATGTTGGGGGTGACGGCCGATTGAACAACACACAATCGAACAAATCAATATACTACTTTTTCATATACGTTTTATCTCTCCATCGTTTTTCTATCTCGTTCTTCGCTGTTCTTCGTGTTTGAGAGATGCGAATCCCGAGGCTCTAGGGGCGAGCGAATCGACCTATGGCAGCCCATAGCCGCCGCACTCCCTGACGGGGTCCCTCCCGGGGGTGTGGGGTTTTCGGGTCTGCAAAAAGCGCCCGTCGACTGTCTTGCGTATCGCGCTGTCGGTCGGGTCTCCTTCGACGTGAGCTGCGGTGCATCACCCCCGGCATCAAGGGTACACATGACGTGTTCGTGTGTCAACACACTTTTTTGGCGACTCCGCTGGGGACGAAGATCAATCATCATCATCCACCATGTCCGATCATCCCAAGCCATCTGAGGTAGACGCCGATAACATCATTAAGCCCAGTCTTGATGAGATATCGGCCGATCATCGCCAAGTCTATGAGGAGTACAAGAAGGCGCGCAAGGAGAAGGACCTGCAGGAGTTCCTTGCAGAATTCAAGAAAGATCGCCAAGGCAACATCACTCCGATTGAAGAAATCAAGTTCCCTCCTCTTCAAACTGAACAGGTTAAACCTTCTGTAAGTACTGCCTTTTCTCCTGAGCAGTGGGCTGAGATTGAAAGTCGTATTGCTGATGGTAACAATCTAGTCTATCAAACTTTCATAGAAAATACTAATGCTCAGAAGAATATATCTCAATCGTCTAGTGGTAATGATGGTGTAGCTGCTAGTGTGCAAAACCCTAATATGTCTTTGCCCATCTCATCGGCGCCTCCCATGCCGATGACTTATTATCCTACCCAAACAAATCAGATTGTGGCTGCACCCATTAATCCTATTATGAGCGTGCCAGGTTCGGTGGCAACGCCGAACCAAACCCTACCTACAGCTACATCCACTCGACCATTACCAAAATATGGGTCGACGTACATGCCACAATTCCTACCTACAGCTAGTAACCCTACTCCTCCTATGCCACTGCCACAAGCGTCATCGTCCACTATGGATGATGGTCTAGCTAATCTTAGAGAGGAGATGGCTAAGATGCTTCGAGAGAATTTTGGAGTTGAGTTACCTCAGAATCGGATTTACCAAAAGCTGTACCCCGAGTACTTTGATGCCATCCAGTGCCCTCCAGGATATAAAATTCCAGATTTTGTTAAATTTAATGGAGAAGGCACAAAAACCACATGGGAGCATGTTAGTCAATATTTAGCACAATTGGGTGAGGCAGGCTCATTGAACGAATTGAAAGTGCGTTTATTTCCTTTATCATTAACTGGTACCGCATTTTCTTGGTTTTCTTCTTTACCCCATGGTTCCATTCGGGTTTGGTCGCAGCTAGAGCAGAAGTTTCATGATCACTTTTATAGCAGCGACAATGAACTCAAGTTGTCACATCTAACATCGGTTAAGCAGAAGCATGATGAATCGGTCTCCGATTACGTCAAGACATTTAGAGAAGCAAAAAACCGGTGTTTTAGTTTGGTGATAACTGAGAGAGACTTGGCAGACCTAGTGCTGAGTGGTTTGAGAACTCCCATCAGAGAAAAGCTAGAAGGCTATGAGTTCTTAAATATCAACCAAGTCTTACAAAGGGCTTTGGCTCAGGAAAGCCGAAGCAAGGACCTCAAAGAAGTGCATAGATACAAAGCCGATCGTCCAAAGATGAATATGATCGAATATGATAGTGATCACTCGAACGATGAGGGTGATGTTTTTTCTACTGAATTTGTTTGGTCATCTAAGGCCAAACCATTTACTTGCAATGATCTGAAACCGATTCATAAGAATCGTGATGAAGAGATGAAGTTTACTTTTAACATTGCCAAGTGTGATAAAATATTTGATGCTTTGCTGCAAGCTAAAATTATTAGAATAACTCATACTTTGCCGACGTTTGAAGAGCTGAAACGGCGCGCTTATTGCAAGTATCATAATTCTTTTTGTCATGCTACTAACGATTGCAATGTTTTTCGACGACAGATACAATCGGCCATTAATGACGGACGATTGAACTTTTCTGAAATGCAAGTTGATAAACAGCCTTTTCCAATGAATACCATGGATTTGGAGGGGAAGAAGCTACTCATTCGTCCGGAGGTAGCCGAATCTGCTAATAAAGCTAATGTCATTGTCGGTCAGCCCAGGAAAGACAAGGAGGACAACAAGGTCTTGGGGAGACAGGTTGTGCTTGATAAGCAACTCGATGGCAAGGAAGTGATCAAAATCACCATCAAGAATCCTACACTCGGGGGGCAACCGCAAGTTCAAGAAAATACTCGTGTTAAATTTGTCAAGCCCAAGAGTCCAGAAGTTGGCAAGTGGAAGAAGAATGAAGCTAAAGTGCAGCGCAAGCGGATCAAGCCAACTTTTGATATGTTGCTGTCCAAGTATGCTAACCAGTCGGCCGGTTCTAGTTTCAATCGACCAACTCATCTGAAACGACCAAGGTCACCATCAGCTGATATGTTCAGTCGGTATACAAAACTGAGTGGACCAAGGGCGCAGTTTTCAGAAGAGCAGAGGCAATCTGTGTGGGATCGACCTGATTACTCATATAATGGCCGACTCAACATCGGTGACTATCAGTCGGCTGGTCAAAATATGCGACCGAGTGGAAATTATCCGAGTGTAAGGATGCACCCAGGTGGAAGCTATCCGAGTGAAAAAATGTGGCTAAGTAGATTCCATCCGACTGGATTCCATCCGAGTGACATCCATCCGAGTGGATTCCATCAGAGTAAAAAGCTGCGCCCGAGTGGAAATTTCATGCATCTGGAAAGTCGAAAAGAATGGCGTGTTGAGTCACCAAGTGTTGCAGCAGTTGAGTCGGGAAAAAGCAAGGAGAAAACGGATGCCGACCCATTTACCTTGGGCACCAAAACATTTGCCATACAGCAGCCAATTGTGCATAGCAAACCAACTGAGCCGATATTTTCTATGGCGCCAAAGCACTCGGCTAATGACCATGAAGCAAGCACCAGCCGAGTAAAAATGAGAGATCCTAAATACACTCAGCCAAAGTGGTGTCCTCCAGGGCTAACAAAGACACAGAAGAGGAAACTACAGAGGTTAAGGAGCCAAGGGATGGCAGAACAAGAGGCTGAGAAGCAAAGGGATAAGTTGTTCAATGATACTCGGCCTATGGTACCTACAAAACAAGTGTGGAGGCCCAAACAAATACAAGATACAGTGGCCTCTACGCCTATCACAGCAGCACCTACGCTACCAAAAAAGGATGATGCAATCATTGCATCGTCTATGTTATCTATTGCTTCCTCTTCACTCGGACAAATTTCTGAATCGGTGGATGCACTTGAGGAGGAGGCTGATATGTTGGACTATGAGTCTACACCGGTTCATGAAGGTTTGGATGTCAATATGGTGTATTACTTGCCTGCTGAGTTTCGTGCTGTAGATGAGGAAGGGGAGGTAGCTCAGCTGGATTTTGGCCCTAAAAACGCGATATTCGAGAAGCCAAAAGAACCAGTAATGCATCTGAAACCATTATATCTCAGAGGTCATATCAATGGGTCGCCGCTCACTCGGATGCTTGTTGATGGTGGTGCTGTGGTAAATCTTATGCCCTATTCGGTCTTCAAGAAATTGGGTTTGCCTGATGAAGAATTGATCAAGACCAATATGGTGCTTAATGGGTTTGAAGGCAAAGAGAAAACTGAAGCCAAAGGTGTTATGTATGTGGAGCTTACAGTCGGAAGCAAAACTTTGGCTACTGCATTCTTTGTCGCTGAGGTGCAAGGTAACTACAATGTCATACTAGGCCGTGATTGGGTTCATGCAAACCAGTGCGTGCCATCCACTATGCACTAGTTTTTGATTCAGTGGGTTGATGATGAAGTGGAAGTCATTCATGCGGATAACTCGGCTTGTGTTGCTTTGGTCGATGCATCGGTGGATTGGCAACATCCCAATGCTACTTGCTTGACGGGACGTGACTTATCAGAGTTTGATTTTCTCAGCGCAACCAAGAATGGTTTTGTGCCCGTCTCTTTAAAGCCGACTGAATGCAATCGTCTCCAAGGTATGATATGTTTAAATGGATTCTAGCTCTGAGTGGTTACAAAAACGTCTTGTGAAATATCGGTCCAGCGAGAACGATATGTATGAGTCTATAGAGGAGTTGGATGACATGGATAAACTTGGACAAGGTTTTACGTCAGCCTATCCATTAGAAGAGGTAGATATTGGAGATGGTTCAGTCACTCGACCGACATTTATAAACAAAAATTTGAAAGCCGATTGTAAAGCTAAGTTAATCGAGCTATTGAAAGAATATGTTTGTTGCTTTGCATGGGAATATCATGAGATGCCAGGGTTAAGCCGAGGGCTAGTGGAGCATCGGTTGCCTATAAAGGCCGGTTTTAGACCTTATAAACAGTCGGCCAGAAAATTTAATCCGAAAACATATGACCGGATCAAGGAAGAGATCGGTCGACTGCTTGAAGCTAATTTCATTCGACCTTGCAGGTACGCCGAGTGGATTTCTAACATTGTCCCAGTGGAGAAGAAAGGATCCGGCAAGTTGAGGGTGTGCATTAATTTCAGAGATTTGAATAGGGCTACACCCAAAGATGAGTATCCTATGCCAATAGCCGATATGCTTATTAATGATGCTTCTGGGCATAAGGTTATTAGATTTCTAGATGGTAATGCCGGATACAATCAAATTTTTATGGCCGAAGAGGACATGTACAAGACTGCTTTTCGATGCCCTAGTTTCGTTGGTTTGTTCGAGTGGACAGTGATGACATTCGGATTAAAAAATGCTGGAGCCACATATCAAAGGGCTATGAATTTGATTTTCCATGATTTACTCGGTATCATAATTGAAGTTTATATTGATGATATTGTTGTCAAATCGGATGCTTTTGAATCTTACTTGGCCGATTTGCGTTTAGCTTTTGAAAGAATGAAAAAGTATGGACTGAAGATGAATCCTTTGAAGTGCGCTTTTGGCGTATCAGCTGGCAAGTTTTTGGGTTTCATTATTCATGAAGATGGCATAGAGATTGATCCCAAAAAGATAGAGGCTATACAGAAAGTGGAGGCGCCAACATGCAAGAGAGATATGCAAAAGTTCCTTGGCAAGGTCAACTATTTGAGAAGGTTCATAGCTAATCTGTCAGGGAAAGTTGATGCATTTACTCATATCCTTCGGTTAAAGGATGATGCTGATTTCACTTGGGGGGCAAAACATCAAGAAGAATTTGATATGATCAAGAATTATTTGTGCACTCCTCCGGTGATGAGAGCACCCAAGCATAGGGAACCCTTCAGACTTTACATTGCAACAGAGGAAGAAGTTATTGGTGTTGTTCTAACTCAAGAGACCGAAGGAAAAGAGCATGCCATCACTTATTTAAGCCGCCGCTTATTGGACGCAGAGACAAGGTATACATTTATTGAGAAACTATGTCTATGCTTATATTATGCTTGCACGAAACTGAGACATTATTTAGTGCCGAGTGCTTGTGTAGTAGCTTGTCAAACCGATGTCATTAAATACATGTTGCATAGGCCAATTCTTAGTGGTAGAATTGGCAAGTGGGCTTATGCTTTGATTGAATATGATTTGGCTTATGAATCTCCAAAGTCCATGAGAGGCCAAATTGTTGCTAATTTCATTGTTGAACATCGGATTAATGACAAGCATGATGTTGATATGAACCTTATTTCATTAGTACCATGGATATTATACTTTGATGGGCCAGTTTGTAGCAATGGCCAAGGTGTTGGTATTGTTTATATATCTCCTCATGGTGCTGTTTTTGAAGCCTCATGCCGCTTAGAATATTTTTGCACAAACAATCAAGCCGAATATGAAGCATTGTTATTCAGCCTAGAGATGTTACTTGCTATAGGTGTTACACATATTGAGGCTTATGGTGATTCATTACTAGTGGTACAGCAAGTATCCAAAGTCTTTCAGTGTTTGGACGAATCACTTAATGTTTATCTTGATAAATGTCTAGATATAATCTCTACTTTGGATTGTTTTAGCATTGCACATATATCTAGACATGACAACTGGAAAGCAAATGAGTTGGCACAACAAGCATCTGGATACCATGTTGATCATGGCATGTTTCATATTTCTCAAAATCCGATGTCTTGTCTTACCAGTATAGAAGAGGCCGAACTAGAACCCACTGATTCGGTCATTAACAAAAAATCTAGTGCAGGTGACAATTCCGACTGGAGGAAGCCCATTGTTGCTTACTTGCGTAATCCGAGTGAAATGGTGGACAGGGCTGTTCGGCGTATGGCTTTTAAATATACTATGAGGGATGATGATCTTTATCGCCGAACAGTTGATGATGTTCTTTTAAGGTGCTTGGATGAGGACCAAGCAAGAGTTGCTATGGGAGAGGTACATGAGGGCATTTTTGGTACTCACCAGTCGGATCCCAAGATGAAATGGTTATTACGACGTGCTGGGTTTTATTGGCCGACCATGATTAATGATTGCTTCAGATATTATAAAGGGTGCGAACCTTGTCAAAAATTTGGTGATATTCAATTGGCTCCCGCTGCTATGCTGCATCCTAATATCAAGACGTGGCCTTTCAGAGGATGGGGTTTAGACTTTATTGGGCAAATCCATCCGTCTTCTTCAAAGGGGCATCGGTTCGTATTGGTGGCAACTGATTATTTCACTAAGTGGTATGAAGCAGTACCTCTCAAGAACATGACGCATACAGAGGTAATTAAATTCATAACCGAGCACATTATTCATAGATTCGGTATTCCTGAAACATTAACTACAGATCAAGGTTCATCTTTTATGTCACACCAAGTCAGAGAGTTTGCCGAATTTTATAACATAAAGTTGCTCAATTCCTCCCCATATTATGCCCAAGCTAATGGACAAGCTGAGTCTAGCAATAAAATTTTAATCAAGCTCATCAAGAAGAAGATTGAGGATAATCCAAGGAGATGGCATGACTTGTTGTCTGAGGCATTATGGGCACATAGAATCTCAAGGCATGGTGCTATGAAAGTGACTCCATATGAGCTAGTATATGGTCAGGAGGCTGTTTTACCAGTGGAAGTAAATTTGAATGCTTTGAGAATAGCCAAACAAAATGATTTATCGGCAATAGACTTCTATAATTTGATGATGGACAACATTGATGAGGTTGCTGATAAACGTTTGGCTGCTTTGAATGCCATAGAGAGAGATAAGTTGAGGGTGGCAAGGGCTTACAATAAGAAAGTCAAGTTGAAGAATTTTCAAGTTGGTGATCTCGTTTGGAAAGTGATTCTACCGATTGGTTCAAGAGATAGAAAATTCGGGAAGTGGTCTCCAAGTTGGGAAGGTCCTTTTAGGATTACAAGAGTTGTTCCTGGAAATTCATATTTGGTGGAATCAATACAAGGGGCATTTTTACCTCGAGCTCTCAATGGCAAATATTTGAAGAAGTACCACCCGAGTGTGTGGTAGGAAGCCTAAGTAGGCAATGGCCGATGTACGATTATCGCCCTTAGCACAAACATGGCCGATACATAATTATCGCCCTGAGAAGAATAGATGGCCGATGGAGTGTTGACATCGTCCTTAGAACAAACATGGTGCAAATTATTTTTCGGCATGCAAGCTTTGCCGAAAAACAGGGGGGCCTGTGTTGACACCTGATTTTGGCACAATGCAGAATGCAATAGAGATGGCCTCAAATGACAAAATATTCTAAATAAGAAATTTCACATTGCCGAGTGGAACAACTTTAATGTTTGGACCATAATCATTCGGCATCATATCAAAGACCAAAACTACACTCAGATTGTCATGTTTAGGTGTTCTGAGTGCTTTTTGGTCAAGTACGCCTCCAGGACAATCTCGGATGAAGGAATGCTCTACATGCATTGTCTTCGTCTTGTCGAATCGGTCGATTTTGATATAAAAATTATCTCAATCCGAGTTCGTATGCAAAAGTTAGAGCTATCTGGATGCAGCCCTGTCAAGAGGCGAAATATGACGCGGATGACCAGACATGTCTTGGCAAGTGTCTGATGTAATGCGTGAGTGTTTTGGCCCAGAATATGGCCTCGAGTCGGAAAACGTACAACACGAAAGTTTTTCGTCTCGTCAAAACGGTCAACTTGTCTTTTGAACACATTTTCATCCGAGGTCGTTTGCTGCCTCAAAAACCTTGCCGGGGAAAGCTTGCCGCCGTGAACAGTAACCTTGCCGGGGAAAGCTTGCCACCATGAACAGTAACCTGCCGGCGAAAGCTTGCCACCATGAACAGTAACCTTGCCGGGGAAAGCTTGCCGCCATGAACAGTAACCTTGCCGGGGGAAGCTTGCCG
>NC_041386.1:391635127-391637185 GCF_002162155.2 Triticum dicoccoides | reverse complement strand
CAGTAACCTTGCCGGGGAAAGCTTGCCCCCGTGAACAGTAACCTTGCCGGGGAAAGCTTGCCGTTGTGAACAGTAACCTTGCGGGTGGAGAGCTTGCCGCCGTGAACAGTTACCTGCCGGGGAAAGCTTGCCGCCGTGAACAGTAGAAACTGTCGAGGCCAATCCGACCAGATGCTGAAGATGGGCTCAAATACTTATCTAGATGGCTTCGGATGAAGAGGTGTTCAACACAGGAGTTGTTCGTAACATCGAAATGGTCAACTTTGCTTTTGGAGTCATCATCATCCGACGTAGTATACGACCTGCAGAGACGCTGCAAGAGTCGGACGGTCCGGTCAGCTACATGAACGAGTCCGACTCGAAATTAGAGATGACCCCATGGAGTATACAAGATGGCCTTATTTGGAAAAGTGATCAACATACGGATTGTTGGCCTCGTCGAAGCACGCATAATTGATATTTGAACCGTCTCCATCGGAAGTCATATGCAGATTCCACAGCCCACGCAAGGAGCAAGACAGAAGATTGGACCAGATTCGGGCTGAATCCGAGTGGGACCAGAACTAGGATTCTAGGACGTGAATTGATGTAATTTTCTTGTAAGGAAAGCCAAGATAAATCCTTTGCTTGTACGGGAAGTCCAGCCGCCTCTTATATATGTTGGGGGTGACGGCCGATTGAACAACACACAATCGAACAAATCAATATACTACTTTTTCATATACGTTTTATCTCTCCACCGTTTTTCTATCTCGTTCTTCGCTGTTCTTCCTGTTTGAGAGCTGCGAATCCCGAGGCTCTAGGGGCGAGCGAATCGACCTAGGGCAGCCCATAGCCACCGCACTCCCTGACGGGGTCCCTCCCGGGGGTGTGGGGTTTTCGGGTCTGCAAAAAGCGCCCGTCGACTGTCTTGCGTATCGCGCTGTCGGTCGGGTCTCCTTCGACGTGAGCTGCAGTGCATCACCCCCGGCGTCGAGGGTACACGTGATGTGTTCGTGTGTCAACATAGTCCCTTAACCTATAAGTCTTCAATACACCAAAATCACTAAGGGGCACTAGATGCACTTACAATAACCATCACATAACGCATTCTTTTCATGATCTACAAGCATAGAATTTTTATTACTCTCCACATAAGCAAATTTATTCTCTTGCATAGTAGTGGGAGCAAACTCAACAGAATAACTATCATGTGAGGCATAATCCAATTGAAAGATAAAATCATGATGACAAGTTTCATGGATATCATTATTCTTTATAGCATACATGTCATCACAACAATCATCATAGATATGAGGGATGCTTTCATCATGATAAATTTGCTCATCAAAACTTGGGGGACAAAAATATCATCTTAATCAAACATAGCATACCCAAGCTTGTGGCCTTGCATATCATTATCATCATGGATATTCAAAGAATTCATACTAACAACATTGCAATCATGCTCATCATCCAAAGATTTAGTGCCAAACATTTTAATACATTCTTCTTCTGTAACATCCCAAATTTTCAATTTGGAATGTTATACATTAGAGCATCATTGCATATCATATTTTATTTTGCATTTTGGTTGATCCTAGAAAATTCTACGCAACTCAAGGACCCACGGAGAGAGTTGGGGATTTCGTTATTTTCATATTTGAGTTTTCTCAAATTTTGAGAATAGGATCATTTGATTTTATTTATTTTATCATCAATTATTTCTATTCCAAAATATGAGAGAGGGAATAAAATGACTTTCCCAAAATAGAGAATATTGAGGATTTAATAATAAAATCAAATAAGATTTTATTTTGGAGTTTTTCGGTGTTTTATTTGAATTCAGGAAAAATGTCCGTTTTTCAAAATTGTATTTAGGGCCCAAATAAATGTTCTCTTTGTCGGGCTTGATTTTAGAAGCGCGGGAAAATTTATTTCGGGATTTTTGGAGTCCGTTTAGTATTTCTTTTTATTATTCCTCCAAGCGTAACTATTTAAAAAAAGGAGAACCGACCTACAGGCCGTGTCCGACTAGGACTCCCGGCCCGTAGGGGCTTTCTAAGCCGGCCCACCCCG
>NC_041386.1:391630784-391634783 GCF_002162155.2 Triticum dicoccoides | reverse complement strand
CCGCCGAGGTTCACCGCCGCCTCGTAGTCCGTGTCGCCGGTTTTTTAGAAAACCGAACGGTTTTCCGTCGGTTTTTTTCATTTTTTTTGTTTTCGTTTTTTTAGATCGGTTTTTTCGGTTTAGGTTAAGTAGCGAGCATTCGCTCATTTGTTCATTTAAACGAACATGTTCATCGTTTAGATCTGGATAACAAACGTTCGTTCGTTAATCCGTTCGTCGTTTTCTTTTCTAGGATTAAATCCGCGATTTTTCTGATCGCGATTCCTGATCCGATTTTCGTTTTAGTATAACTTTTCGCTCGTTTATCGGAATCAGGCGATTCAAGCGCCTAGAGTTTCGTCTCGAAACCCTCTATCCGTTTAACCAACTTAAACAAGATTTTGCTACTGTAAAACTTGCCCTAGATCCAGATTACTAGAACGAAGTTGTTTTCTTTCGCCGTTTGACTTTCGTTGCTTCGTTCGATTTGATTCTTTTTGCCAACCGGAGTTCTTAAGTTGAACCTTCCGGTTAGATCTCTTATTTGAGTTTTACCTGTGCATTAGATGAGTACTTATTGTATGCTCATTTGTTGTTTGCGATAGAGTATCCGGAGTACGCCGCCTGTTACTTCGAATCGTTAGGTTTCCCGGATCATCAGCAAGGCAAGTAACACTTTGATCATACCTTTTCTACTACCCAGTTTTATTGCATTAGATCAATCCTCACACATTGCATGATTAGGACCTAATTAAATTGTGGGATGGGAAGTAGATGAGGTAGTACCTATTACCTGTTTATTATCACACCTTTGGGAGTTACTTCTACGTTTGCTTATTATGCCATGCTATGCTAGTAGACGTGGATTGGGTGAGTGATATCCATGACAGATGTGAGATTGTTAATTAATGGTTTATCTAAGTGGCAACTTAAACACACATCTGGGTGGATTGAGGCACCTGGGTATTCTAGGACTTGCCTGTTTTCTTTTGGACCGCCACCCAGGCTCAAAGGGATCATGAGATTATTCATACTAGAAACTTCCGTGTGCAGCCACAAGCTATTATGGGCTCTAGCATAGTTGACTAAGTCGTGTGAACTCTTACAGTGGTAGACTAGCAGATGTAGGGGATGTAGGTGGTACGGTCTACCCGATCGTAAGGTGCTAGCGCTTCTGAAAGGCTATGTCTCGGTCATCCGTCTTCTCAAACACCATGTAGTGCGAGAAAACAAACGGAGGCGATCGAGTCTTGTGGGGAAAAGTGCGCAAACCTCTACAGAGTGTAACAAACTAATCATGGTTAGCCGTGTCCCCGGTTATGGACATCTTGAGTATCTAGTACCTGGATTTTCATGTGAATCTCAACATGTTACTCTAAACTAATTTTGTTGGGTTATGTTTAATGATGATGCTTAATTGGGATTGAGAATGCTGTCAACCATTCTCAATGTTTAACAACCACCATGATAGTAATTAAATTTATTCCTTTGCAGTAGGGAAAAATTGGCTTTACACAAAACAGTAACCATAGAGCTTTCCACCAGCCAAATATGCATATAGTATAGCTATTTCATTCCATTACTCTCTATGTGTTACCTTGCGAGCATATTCCATGTGCTGACCCGTTTTCGGGCTGCAACGTTAATGTTGCAGACTTTTCACACGACGATTAAGGAGTTTTAGGTCGTGGTTCTATACTCAGTGATGCCGTTGGAGTTGATGGACTCACTTATCTTCCAAGCCTTCTGCTATTATCGTTATTAGATGGCCTTAAGACATATTTATTGTAATTAGTTCTCTTTTGAGACACTCGATGTAATAAGTGTGTGATTGCTACTCTGCTATAAATCCTCCGAGTACTGTGTGGTGTCAGCATTACTGATCCAGGGATGACACCGGAGCATAGAGATCAGACTGTTTGAGGTCTGGTCGCTACAGAGATGGTATCAGAGCACACGCTGACTGTAGGACATGACCACTAAGCTACAGACCTAGATCACTCTCTTCTCTTCTCACTTCTCATCTTTTCTACTCTTTAGGATGGCGGATGCAAGGAACAAGTTCAGACTACTGGATGAAGATACACCCTTTGGACGACACTTGAAGGAAGTCACTAGATACCTGAACATAGGAGTACCAAGCTTCACGGGAACCTACAACGCCACTTTACCTAAAGAAGAGCGCTGGATGATTCAAGTTCAAGTTCCAGGAAGAACGTTCATGCCAGTCACTGAGCCCATAGAGTTTTCTTTTGATGCACCAACTTGGAGTCTAGGAAAGAGCATGGCAGCTCACATCACCATGGGACGCATTGGAGAAGTCTACCGCAAGGATCTCAAGGATACTATCTACCAGATTTGTGGGCGCCGAGATGAGCACTGGGAGATGATCAGCACCAGGAAGGATAGATCAATCGCGCTTTTATCCAGGAATTAAACCAGCACATTCGACGCCAGGAGAACCAGATGTGTGCCAACATGATGGATCTGAAGAAGGCTAAGACTAGAATTAAGGAACTGGAGAAAGAACTCAAGGCTACACGTGAAGATTATGAAGAGGAAATTGAAGTATTGGTGGAGAAGAATGACAACCTGATCAAGAAGATTGGAATATTTATGGGAGGCCTGACACCCGTAGATGAAGACGAAGAACCCAAGCAGATCAGCCCGGAAGACTACATCATCATCGACGGCACCGACTCGGAAGCAGATAGTAGCGATGATGACTATGTTGATGAAGCAAGAGCAGATATTATGGAGTCAATGACCGTAGAATATTTCTAATAGACCACCTCATCAGTAGTAGTAGTCCACCATGTAAATAAAGTAGCCCGAGCACTTTTGCGATAGTTAGATCAATTATATGCCTTTGTTTGATTGATTGAAGTGAATTTTTTGCTTTTGCCTCATGTGCATATGGGTAGTGTTTTCTCTTTAGACCCTCTCTATTCTTATATCTCATCTTTTCTAAACCCTCAGATGCCTCCGAGACGTGACCCCGGTTTTGCTTTCCCACCGGAGCTCACCCAGTTGATCCAGCAGCAGAACACATTGATGCAGTTGCTAGTCTAGAATCAGAATCAGGGGAACAACAATAACAACCCACCACCACCACCACCTGTTGACCAGTTAGCCCGTTTTCTTTGGCTAAATCCGCCGGTGTTTTCCAGTAGCACCGAGCCGATAGTAGCAGATGATTGGTTCCCCAAGACAGCTAGGGAGTTGACCACAGCAGGATGCACAGATGCGGAGAAGGTGAAGTTTGCCGCACATCATCTAGAAGGACCCGCAGCATCATGGTGGGAGAATTTCACAACCATTTTCCCAGTAGACACTGTCACATGGGACCAGTTTCAGCAGGCTTTCCATACTGCCCATGTTTCAGCAGGAGCTATGGCCATGAAGAAGCGTGAGTTTCGCAACTTGCGCTAAGGAGGAAGGACAGTTGGCCAGTATGTGGAGGAATTTAGTAAGTTAGCATGTTATGCCTGTTGGGGAACGTAGCAGAAATTCAAAATTTTCCTACGTGTCACCAAGATCTATCTATGGAGAGACCAGCAACGAGTAGAAGGAGAGTGCATCTACATACCCTTGTAGATCGCTAAGCGGAAGCGTTCAAGTGAACGGGGTTGATGGAGTCGTACTCGTCGTGACTCAGATCACCGATGATCAAGTGCCAAACGGACGGCACCTCCGCGTTCAACACACGTACAGCCCAGTGACGTCTCCCACGCCTTGATCCAGCAAGGAGAGAGGGAGAGGTTGAGGAAGACTCCATCCAGCAGCAGCACAACGGCGTGGTGGTGGTGGAGGAGCGTGGCAATCCCGCAGGGCTTTGCCAAGCACCATGGGAGAGGAGAAGAACTTGGGAGAGAGGGAGGGGCTGCACCAAAGGCATAAGGTGTGTTTGGGAGGCCCTCCTACCCCACTATATATAGGGATCCCAAGGGGGGGTGCGCCAGCCCCTAGGAGATCCAATCTCCAAGGGGGCGGCGGCCAGGGGAGGAGTCCTCCCCCCCT
>NC_041386.1:391618639-391630042 GCF_002162155.2 Triticum dicoccoides | reverse complement strand
ATCAACGACATCCAATGTCCATAGCCAGGAAACCATGACTATCTGTTGATCACAACGAGCTAGTCAACTAGAGGCTCACTAGGGACATATTGTGGTCTATGTATTCACACGTGTATTACGATTTCCGGATAATACAGTTATAGCATGAATAAAAGACAATTATCATGAACAATGAAATATAATAATAATACTTTTATTATTGCCTCTAGGGCATATTTCCAACAGTCTCCCACTTGCACTAGAGTCAATAATCTAGTTCACATCGCCATGTGATTAACACTCACAGGTCACATCGCCATGTGACTAATACCCAAGAGTTTACTAGAGTCAGTAGTCTAGTTCACATCACTATGTGATTAACACTCAATGAGTTTTATGTTTGATCATGTTGCTTGTGAGAGAGGTTTTAGTCAACAGGTCTGAACCTTTCAGATCCGTGTGTGCTTTACAAATCTCTATGTCATCTCCTAGATGCAGCTACCACGCTCTATTTGGAGCTATTCCAAACAACTGTTCTACTTGGAGCTATTCTAAATTATTGCTCCATTATATGTATCCGGTCTCTCTACTCAGAGCTATCCGGATAGGTGTCAAGCTTGCATCGTCGTAACCTTTACGACGAGCTCTTTTACCACCTCCATAATCAAGAAAATTTCTTAGTCCACTAGTTACTAAGGATAACTTTGACCGCTGTCCTGTGAGCCATTCTTGGATCACTCTTGTACCCCTTGACTGACTCATGGCAAGGCACACTTCAGGTGCGGTACACAGCATAGCATACTGAAGAGCCTACGTCTTAAGCATAGGGGACGACCTTCGTCCTTTCTCTCTATTCTGCCGTCGTCGAGCTTTAAGTCTTAACTTCGTACCTTACAACTCAGGCAAGAACTCCTTCTTTGACTGGTCCATCTTGAACACCTTCAAGATCATGTCAAGGTATGTGCTCATTTGAAAGTATTATTAAGCATTTTGATCTATCCTTATAGATCTTGATGCTCAATGTTCAAGTAGCTTAATCCAGGCTTTCCATTGAAAAACACTTTCAAAATAACCCTATATGCTTTCTAGTAATTCTACATCATCTCTGATCATCAATATGTCAACAACATATACTCATCAGAAATTCTATAGTGCTCCCACTCACTTCTTTGGAAATACAAGTTTCTTATAAACTTTGTATAAATCCAAAATCTTTGATCATCTCATCAAAGCGTACATTCCAACTCCGAGATGCTTACTCCAGTCCTTAAAAAGATCGCTGGAGCTAGCATACCTTTTAGCATCCTTAGGATCGACAAAACTTTTCTGATTGTATTGCATACAACCTTTCCTTACGAAAACTAGTAAGGAAACTTGTCTTGACATCCATCTGCCAGATTTCATAAATGCAGCTAATGCTAACATGATTCCGACGGACTTTAAGCGTCGCTACGAGTGAGAAAATCTCATCGTAGTCAACTCCTTGAACTTGTCGGAAAACACTTCGCCACAAGTCGAGCTTCATAGATGGTGACATTACCATCCACGTCCGTCTTCTTCTTAAAAGATCCATTTATCTCAATGGATTGCCGATCATCGGGCAAGTCCATCAAAGTCCATGCTTTGTTCTGATATATGGATACTATCTCGGATTTCATGGCTTCTAACCATTTGTCGGAATTCGGGCCCACCATCGCTTCTCCATAGCTCGTAGGTTCATTGTTGTCTAGCAACATGACCTTCAAGACAGGATCACCTTACCACTCCGAAGTAGTACGTGTCCTTGTCGTCCTACGAGGTTTGGTAGTGACTTGATCCGAAGTTTCATGATCAATATCATAAGCTTCCACTTCAATTGGTGTAGGTGCCACAGGAACAACTTCCTGTGCCCTGCACACACTAGTTGAAGAGACGGTTCAATAACCTCATCAAGTCTCCACCATCCTCCCACTCAACTCTTTCGAGAGAAACGTTTCCTCGAGAAAGGACCCGATTCAAGAAACAATCCATATTGCTTTCGGATCTGAATTAGGAGGTATACCCAACTGTTTTGGGTGTCCTATGAAGATGCATTTTATCCGCTTTGGGTTCGAGCTTAATCCTGAAACTTTTTCACATAAGCGTCGCAACCCCAAACCTTTAAGAAACGACAACTTAGGTTTCTCTAAACCATAATTCATACAGTGTCATCTCAACGGAATTACGTGGTACCCTATTAAAGTAAATGTGGTTGTCTCTAATGCCTAACCCATGGACAATAGTGGTAATTCGATAAGAGACATCATGGTACGCACCATATCCAATAGGGTGCAACTATGATGTTCGGACACACCATCACACTATGGTGTTCCAGGCGGTATTAATTGCGAAACAATTTCCACAATGTCTTAATTGTGTGCCAAAACTCGTAACTCAGATATTCATCTCTATGATCTTATCATAGACATTTTATCCTCTTGTCACGATGATCTGCTACTTCACTCTGAAATTATTTGAACCATTCAATAATTCAGACTTGTGTTTCATCAAGTAAATATTCTCAACATCTACTCGAATCATCTGTGAAGTAAGAACATAACGATATTCACTGCATGCCTCAGCACTCATTGGACTGCACACATCAAAATGTGTTACTTCCAATAAGTTGCTATCTTGTTCCATCTTACTGAAATCGAGGCTTTTCAGTCATCTTGCCAATGTGGTATGATTTGCATATCTCAAGTGATTCAAAATCAAGTGAGTCCAAACGGTCCATTTGCATGGAGTTTCTTCATGCATATACACCAATAGACATGGTTCGCATGTCTCAAACTTTTCAAAAACGAGTGAGTCCAAAGATCCATCAACATGGAGCTTCTTCATGCGTTTTATACCATTATGACTTACATGGCAGTGCCACAAGTAAGTGGTACTATCATTACTATCTTATATCTTTTGGCATGAAAATGTGTATCCCTACGATCAAGGTTCAATAAACCATTCCTATAGGTGCAAGAGCACTTATTCAGGTTTAATACTAATCTTGATGGTAGAGGGAGCGTGCGATGCTTGATCATATCAACCTTGGAAACACTTCCAACATATATCGTCAGCTCACCTTTAGCTAGTCTCCGTTTATTCCGTAGCTTTTATTTCGAGTTACTAACACTTAGCAACCGAACCGGTATCCAATACCCTGGTGCTACTAGGAGTACTAGTAAAGTACACATTAACATAATGTATATCCAATATACTTCTATCGACCTTGCCAGCCTTCTCATCTACCAAGTATCTAGGGTAATGCTGTTCCAGTGGTTGTTCCCCTTATTACAGAAGCACTTAGTCTCGGGTTTGGGTTCAACCTTGGGTTTCTTTACTAGAGCAGCAGCTGAATTGCCGTTTCATGAAGTATCCCTTTGTTCCCTTGCCCTTCTTGAAACTAGTGGTCTCACTGACCATCAACGATTGATGCTCCTTCTTGATTTCTACTTTCGCAGTGTCAAACATCGCGAATATCTCACGGATCATCATATCTATCCCTGATATGTTATAGTTCATCACAAAGCTCTTGCAGCTTGGTGGCAATGACTTTGGAGAAACATCACTATCTCATCTGGAATATTAACTCCCACTTGATTCAAGTGATTGTTGTACTCAGACAATCTGAGCACAAGCTCAACGATTAAGCTTTTCTCCCTTATTTTGCAGGCTAAGAAAATCGTCGGAGGTCTTATACCTCTTGACATGGTCACGAGCCTGAAATCCCAATTTCAGCCCTCGAAACATCTCATATGTTCCGCGACATTTCGAAAACGTCTTTGGTGCCTCTACTTAAACCATTTAACTGAACTATCACGTAGTTATCAAAACGTGTATGTTCGATGTTCGAAACATCCACAAACGACGTTTGGGTTTCAGCACACTAAGCGGTGCATTAAGGACATAAGCTTTCTACTTTCCGCATAATTTCTACTTTCAACTTTCAACTATATTTTCTCTAGGAACATATCTAAAACAGTAGAACTAAAGCGCGAGCTACGACATAATTTGCAAAAGGTCTTTTGACTATGTTCAAGATACTTAAGTTCATCTTATGAACTCCCACTCAGATAGACATCCCTCTGGTCATCTAAGTGATTACATGATCCGAGTCAACTAGGCTGTGTCCGATCATCACGTGAGACGGACTAGCCAACGTCGGTGAACATCTTCATGTTGATCGTATCTACTATACGACTCATGCTCGACCTTTCGGTCTCCGTGTTCCGAGGCCATGTCTGTACATGCTAGGCTCGTCAAGTTAACCCTAAGTGTTTTCGCTGTGTAAAACTGTCTTACACCCGTTGTATGTGAACGTAAGAATCCATCACACCCGATCATCACGTGGTGCTTAGAAGCGACGAATTGTAGCAACGGTGCACAGTTAGGGGAGAACACTGCTTGAAATTTTGTAAGGGATCATCTTATTTACTACCGTCGTCCTAAGTAAACAAGATGCATAAACATGATAAACATCACATGCAATCAAATAGTGACATGATATGGCCAATATCATTTTGCTCCTTTTGATCTTCATCTTCGGGGCTCCATGATCATCATCGTCACCGGCTTGACACCATGATCTCCATCATCGTGTCTTCATGAAGTTGTCACGCCAACGACTACTTCTACTTCTATGACTAACGCGTTTAGCAATAAAGTAAAGTAGTTTACATGGCGTTCTTCAATGACACGCAGGTCATACAAAAAATAAAGACAACTCCTATGGCTCCTGCCGGTTGTCATACTCATCGACATGCAAGTCGTGAATCCTATTACAAGAACATGATCAATCTCATACATCACATATCATTCATCACATTCTTCTTGGCCATATCACATCACATAGCATACCCTGCAAAAACAAGTTAGACGTCCTCTAATTGTTGTTGCATGTTTTACGTGGCTGCTATGGGTTTCTAGCAAGAACGTTTCTTACCTACGCAAAACCACAACGTGATATGCCAATTGCTATTTACCCTTCATAAGGACCCTTTTCATCGAATCCGTTCCGACTAAAGTGGGAGAGACTGGCACCCGCTAGCCACCTTATGCACCAAGTGCATGTCAGTCGGTGGAACCTGTCTCACGTAAGAATACGTGTAAGGTCGGTCCGGGCCGCTTCATCCCACAATACCGTCGAAACAAGATTGGACTAGTAACGGTAAGCATATTGAACAACATCAACGCCCACAACTACTTTGTGTTCTACTCGTGCAAAGAATCTACGCAATAGACCTAGCTCATGATGCCACTGTTGGGGAACGTAGCAGAAATTCAAAATTTTCCTACGTGTCACCAAGATCTATCTATGGAGAGACCAGCAACGAGTAGAAGGAGAGTGCATCTACATACCCTTGTAGATCGCTAAGCGGAAGCGTTCAAGTGAACGGGGTTGATGGAGTCGTACTCGTCGTGATTCAGATCACCGATGATCAAGTGCCGAACGGACGACACCTCCGCGTTCAACACACGTACAGCCCGGTGACGTCTCCCACGCCTTGATCCAGCAAGGAGAGAGGGAGAGGTTGAGGAAGACTCCATCCAGCAGCAGCACAACGGCGTGGTGGTGGTGGAGGAGCGTGGCAATCCCACAGGGCTTCGCCAAGCACCATGGGAGAGGAGAAGAACTTGGGAGAGAGGGAGGGGCTGCACCAAAGGCATAAGGTGTGTTTGGGAGGCCCTCCTACCCCACTATATATAGGGATCCCAAGGGGGGGTGCGCCAGCCCCTAGGAGATCCAATCTCCAAGGGGGCGGCGGCCAGGGGAGGAGTCCTCCCCCCCCCCCAAGGCACCTAGGAGGTGCCTTCCCCTGCTGGGACTCTTCCTTTAGGGTTTCCCCAGGCGCATGGGCCTCTTGGGGCTGGTGCCCTTGGCCCATGTAGGCCAAGGCGCACCCCCTACAGCCCATGTGGCCCCCCGGGGCAGGTGGCCCTACCCGGTGGGCCCCCGGGACCCTTCCGGTGGTCTCGGTACAATACCGATGACCCCGAAACTTGTCCCGATGGCCGAAACAGGACTTCCTATATATAAATCTTTACCTCCGGACCATTCCGGAACTCCTCGTGACGTCCGGGATCTCATCCGGGACTCCGAACAACATTCGGTAACCACATACAAGCTTCCTTTATAACCCTAGCGTCATCGAACCTTAAGTGTGTAGACCCTACGGGTTCGGGAGACATGCAGACATGACCGAGACGTTCTCCGGTCAATAACCAACAGCGGGATCTGGATACCCATGTTGGCTCCCACATGTTCCACGATGATCTCATTGGATGAACCACGATGTCAAGGACTCAATCGATCCCGTATTCAATTCCCTTTGTCTATCGGTATGTTACTTGCCCGAGATTCGATCGTCGGTATACCGATACCTTGTTCAATCTCGTTACCGGCAAGTCACTTTAATCGTTCCGTAACACATCATCCCGTGATCAACTCCTTGGTCACATTGCGCATATGATGATGTCCTACCGAGTGGGCCCAGAGATACCTCTCCATTTACACGGAGTGACAAATCCCAGTCTCGATCCGCATAAAACAATAGATACTTTCGGAGATACCTGTAGTGCACCTTTATAGTCACCCAGTTACGTTGTGACGTTTGATACACCCAAAGCACTCCTACGGTATCCAGGAGTTACACGATCTCATGGTCAAAGGAAGAGATACTTGACATTGGCAAAGCTCTAGCAAATGAACTACACAATCTTTTGTGCTAGTCTTAGGATTGGGTCTTGTCCATCACATCATTCTCCTAATGATGTGATCCCGTCATCAACGACATCCAATGTCCATAGCCAGGAAACCATGACTATCTGTTGATCACAACGAGCTAGTCAACTAGAGGCTCACTAGGGACATATTGTGGTCTATGTATTCACACGTGTATTACGATTTCCGGATAATACAGTTATAGCATGAATAAAAGACAATTATCATGAACAAGGAAATATAATAATACTTTTATTATTGCCTCTAGGGCATATTTCCAACAATGCCCCAGATGATGTCGCTACGGATGCAGCTAAGCAAGAGAAGTTTTTGGAAGGACTGAATGATGAGTTGAGCATGCAGTTGATGGTAGCCACCTTCAATAACTACCTGGAGTTGGTAGATCGTGCTCTCATGATTGAAGGGAAGCAGCAGCAAATTGAGAATCGGAAGAGGAAGTATGGACAAGGAAAGTACAATTCAGGAGCTCAGCAGAAGCCACGTTTTACCCCTAGACCGGGAGGACATTTTCAGCATACCCATGGAGGAGGTAGCTCGCACAATCACAATGGCACCAAGAATGGTAATGGCAATGGAGGAAGCAACGGCCAGAACCGCACCAACCCCTCAACCCCAGCCAAGAAGGACTTGAGCCAAGTCACTTGCTATAAGTGTTCGAAGACCGGACATTATGCCAATGAATGTCCTGAAGGCCAAAATGGCAATGGAAGTTCTGGGAAGAAGCCAAACCCTTTCAACAGGGGATAGGTGAACCACGTTAGCGTGGAGGAGGTTGAAGCTCAGCCCGATGCAGTAATAGGTAAGTTTTTGGTTAAGTCATTTACTGCGCTCGTTCTTTTTGATACTGGTGCATCGCATTCATACATCTCAAGGGGATTTGTGGATAAGTATAACCTACCAACCCAAGCCCTTAGGTCACCCATGTTAGTAACCTCGCCCGGAGCAGAGTATGTGGCTAGTATATGGTGTGATTGGTTACCATTAAGGATTGGTAACAATGTTTTTCCCTCAGACCTAATAGTATTGGAATCTCAAGGATTGGATGTGATATTAGGCATGGATTGGTTATCAAAGTATGAAGGGAATATTAAATGTGCTAGTAAGTCAATTTTTCTTACCACACCAGAAGGGAGAAGGATCAAGTATGTATCCCGGCATGTGCCAAAGAGGACCCAAGTAAATTGCCTAACAGGAGTTGTGCAGGAGGAAGTACCAGTGGTAAGGGATTTCCCTGATGTATTTCCAGAAGAGTTGCCAGGCATGCCACCGGATAGAGATATTGAGTTCTTGATTGAGCTATTGCCCGGCACTGGGCCAATATGAAAGAGACCTTATAGGATGCCAGCAAAGGATTTCGTGGAAATTAAGAAGCAGATTAAGGAGTTACTGGATAAGGGATATATTCGCCCAAGTTCTTCACCTCGGGGATCGCCAGTAATTCTAGTGGATAAGAAGGATGGATCGTTAAGGATGGTTGTTGATTATCGAGGATTGAACAAAGTAACGATCAAGAACAAGTACCCACTACCAATGATCAACGATCTGTTTGATCGATTGCAAGGAGCTAAGGTATTTTCCAAGATCGATCTGCGATCAGGATACCACCAGTTGAAGATTCGAGAACAGGATATTCCGAAGACAGCTTTTACCACCAGGTATGGGCTGTATGAGTATACCGTTATGTCATTTGGTCTGACTAACGCGCCTGCCTACTTTATGAACATGATGAACAAAGTGTTTATGGAGTTTTTGGATAAGTTCGTCGTAGTGTTCTTTGATGATATCCTGGTTTATTCGAAGAATGAAGAGGAGCATAAGGAGCATTTGCGTTTGGTACTGGGAAAGCTCAGAGAACACCAATTATATGCCAAGTTTAGCAAATGCGTGTTTTGGTTGAAAGAAGTAGGATTCCTTGGACATGTTATATCCGGAGAAGGTATAGAAGTAGATCCCGTTAAAGTTGAAACCGTGACCAAGTGGGAAGCCCCAACAACAGTTGGAGAGATCCGGAGTTTTCTTGGACTCGTAGGATACTACCGGAGATTTATTGAGAATTTCTCAAAGATTGCGAAGCCTATGACTAAGTTGTTAAAGAAAGGTACCAAGTTCATCTGGACAGAGGAGTGTGAGGCTAGTTTTCAGGAATTGAAGAAACGCTTGGTTACCTCACCAATCTTGATTTTGCCAGACCAGACCAAAGATTATGAGGTGTACTGCGACGCTGTCGAGGACTTGGAGCAGTGCTTATGCAGGAAGGGAGAGTTGTTTCATATGCCTCAAGACAACTGAAGCCCCATGAGTTGAATTATGCTACGCATGATTTGGAGTTAGCAGCTGTAGTGCATGCTTTGAAAACATGGAGACATTTCCTCATTGGAAACCATTGTGAGGTGTACACGGATCATAAGAGTTTGAAGTACATTTTCACACAGAAGGAGTTGAATCTCAAACAAAGGAGATGGTTGGAGCTTATCAAAGATTATGATATGAAATTACATTATCATCCCGGAAAGGCTAATGTAGTAGCTGACGCATTAAGCCGTAAGAGCCATGTCAATACGTTAATGATGGGAGAAATACCCAAGGAGTTAGCAGAAAATCTTCGTGAACTATGTTTGGAAATAGTTCCGAGAGGCTATGTAGCAGCATTGGAGATTCGGTCAACCTTGATGGATAAAATCAGGGAAGCTCAGAAGACTGACAAAGAGGTTGCCGCTATAAAGAGGAACCTGAGCAAAGGAAAAGCTAAAGGATTTCGTGAGGATGAGCACGATACCCTATGGTTTGAAGACCGTGTTTATGTGCCCAATAACCCGGAGATCAGGAAGTTGATTTTGCAAGAGGCACATGATTCACCGTATTCGATTCACCCAAGAAATACCAAGATGTATGTGGATTTGAAGGATATTTTCTGGTGGACTGGAATGAAGAAGGATGTAGCGGAGTATGTAGCAGTTTGTGATGTATGCCAGAGAGTAAAGGCAGAGCATCAGAAGCCAACAGGATTGTTACAACCATTGCCGATACCCGAATGGAAGTGGGATAAGCTAGGCATGGATTTTATCATGGGTTTGCGTAGGACTCGTTCAGGCTATGACTCAATTTGGGTTGTAGTTGATCGATTGACGAAAGTAGCTCATTTCATCCCAGTAAAGACCACTTACACCAGTGCTAAGTTGGCAAAGATATACATGACCAGGATCGTATGTCTGCATGGAGTTCCAAGGAGTATCGTATCTGATAGAGGAACCTAGTTTACCTCAAAGTTCTGGAAGAAGTTGCACGAAACTTTGGGTACCAGGCTAGAATTCAGTACAGCTATGGACAGACCGAGAGAGTCAATCAGATTTTGGAGGATATGCTAAGAGCTTGTGCGCTAGATTATGGATCTAGTTGGGACGACAATCTGCCATATGCCGAGTTCTCTTACAATAACAGTTACCAAACCAGTTTGAAGATGGCCCCTTTCGAAGCTTTGTACGGAAGGAGGTGCAGGAGACCGCTGTCGTGGGACGAAGTTGGAGACCGCCAGTTGTTTGGACCTCACTTGATTAAAGAGTCTGAACAGAAGGTGAAATTGATTCACGATAGGCTCAAGGTAGCCCAGTCCAGACAAAAAAGTTATGCAGATTCTAAACACAAGGAGACAGTTTACGAAGTTAAAGGGAGTTAAAGGGAAGTTAGTGTCACGATTTGTAGGACCATATCGAGTTTTGGAGCGTATGGGAGAAGTGGCCTACCAATTGGAATTGCTTGAAGGATTGTCAGGAGTGCATGATGTGTTCCACGTTTCTCAGTTGAAGAAGTGTCACGCGGAGATGGCTGACATACCATTGAGAGATACAGTGCTTTTGGAGACTATTCAGTTGGATAACGATTTAACCTACAAGGAGAAACCAGTTAAGATCCTCGAGTTTGCCAGCCGAGTTACCCGCAGCACAGTTATCAAGTTTTGCAAAGTTCAGTGGAGCCACCACTCAGAGGATGAAGCCACCTGGTAACGAGAGGAAGATTCGCTCAAAGACCACCCTCACCTATTTTCTAACCAACCCGAATCTCGAGGGCAAGATTCATCTTAAGGGGGGTAGGTTTGTAACATCCAAAATTTTAAATTTGGAATGTTTATACATTAGATCATCATTGCATATCATATTTTATTTTGCATTTTGGTTGATCCTAGAAAATTATACGCAACTCAAGGACCCACGGAGAGAGTTGGGGATTTCATTATTTTCATATTTGAGTTTTCTAAAATTTTGAGAATAGGATCATTTGATTTTATTTATTTTATCATCAATTATTTCTTTTACAAAAATATGAGAGAGGGAATATTTTGACTTTCCCAAAATAGAGAAATATTGAGGATTTAATAATAAAATCAAATAAGATTTTATTACGGAGTTTTTCGGTGTTTTATTTGAATTTAGGAAAAATGTGCGTTTTTCAAAATTGCATTTAGGGCCCAAATAAATGTTCACTTTGTCGGGCTTGATTTTAGAAGCCCGGGAAAATTTATTTCGGGATTTTTGGAGTCCGTTTAGTATTTCTTTTTATTTTTCTTCCGAGCGTAACTATTTAAAAAAAAGGGGGGAACCGACCTACGGGCCCTGTCCGACTAGGACTTCCGGCCCGTAGGGGCTTTATAAGCCGGCCCACCCCGAGGGGGG
>NC_041386.1:391595859-391617806 GCF_002162155.2 Triticum dicoccoides | reverse complement strand
GCCTCGTAGTCCGTGCCGCCGGTTTTTTTAGAAAACCGAACGGTTTTCCGTCGGTTTTTTTCGGTTTTTTTTTAGTTTTCGTTTTTTTAGATCGGTTTTTTCGGTTTAGGTTAAATAGCGAGCATTCGCTCGTTTGTTCGTTTAAACGAACACGTTCATCGTTTAGATCTGGATAACGAACGTTTGTTCGTTAATCTGTTCATCGTTTTCTTTTCTCGGATTAAATCCGCGATTTTTTTGATCACGATTCCTGATCCGATTTTCGTTTTAGTATAACTTTTCACTCGTTTATCGGAATCAGGCGATTCAAGCGCCTAGAGTTTCGTCTTGAAACCCTCTATCCATTTAACCAACTTAAACAAGATTTTGCTACTATAAAACTTGCCCTAGATCCAGATTACTAGAACGAAGTTGTTTTCTTTCGCCGTTTGACTTTCGTTGCTTCGTTCGATTTGATTCTTTTTGCCAACCGGAGTTCCTAAGTTGAACCTTCTGGTTAGATCTCTTATTTGAGTTTTACCTATGCATTAGATGAGTACTTGTTGTATACTCGTTTGTTGTTTGCGATATAGTATCCGGAGTGCGCCGCCTGTTACTTCGAATCGTTAGGTTTCCCGGATCATCAGCAAGGCAAGTAACACTTTGATCATACCTTTTCTACTACCCAGTTTTATTGCATTAGATCAATCCTCACACATTGCATGATTAGGACCTAATTAAATTGTGGGATGGGAAGTA
Organism: Triticum dicoccoides; assembly: GCF_002162155.2. Classification (NCBI taxonomy): domain Eukaryota; kingdom Viridiplantae; phylum Streptophyta; class Magnoliopsida; order Poales; family Poaceae; genus Triticum; species Triticum dicoccoides. The sequence continues at coordinate 391,617,068 of NC_041386.1, read as the reverse complement.
GATGAGGTAGTACCTATTACCTGTTTATTATCAAACCTTTGGGAGTTACTTCTACGTTTGCTTATTATGCCATGCTATGCTAGTAGACGTGGATTGGATGAGTGATATCCATGACAGATGTGAGATTGTTAATTAATGGTTTATCTAAGGTGGCAACTTAAACACACATCTGGGTGGATTGAGGCACCTGGGTATTCCAGGACTTGCCTATTTTCTTTTGGACCGCCACCCAGGCTCAATGGGATCATGAGATTATTCATACTAGAAACTTCCGTGTGCAGCCACAAGCTATTATGGGCTCTAGCATAGTTGACTAAAAGTGCGAACTCTTACAGTGGTAGACTAGCAGATGTAGGGGATGTAGGTGGTACGGTCTACCCGATCGTAAGGTGCTAGCGCTTCTAAAAGGCTATGTCTCGGTCATCCGTCTTCTCAAACACCATGTAGTGCGAGAAAACAAACGGAGGCGATCGAGTCTTGTGGCGAAAAGTGTGCAAACCACTGCAGAGTGTAACAAACTAATCATCGTTACTCTAAACTAATTTTGTTGGGTTATGTTTAATGATGATGCTTAATTGGGATTGAGAATGCTGTCAACCATTCTCAATGTTTAACAACCACCATGATAGTAATTAAATTTATTCCTTTGCAGTAGGGAAAAATTGGCTTTACGCAAAACTGTAACCATAGAGCTTTCCACCAGCCAAATATGCATATAGTATAGCTGTTTCATTCCATTACTCTCTATGTGTTACCTTGCCAGCATATTCCATGTGCTGACCCATTTTCGGGCTACAACGTTAATGTTGCAGACTTTTCAGACGACGATTAAGGAGTTTTAGGTCGTGGTTCTATACTCAGTGATGCCGTTGGAGTTGATGGACTCACTTATCTTCCAAGCCTTCCGCTGTTATCATTATTAGATGGCCTTAAGCCATATTTATTGTAATAAGTTCTCTTTTGAGACACTTGTTGTAATAAGTGTGTGATTGCTACTCTGCTATAAATCCTCCGAGTAATGTGTGGTGTCAGCATTACTGATCCAGGGATGACACCGGAGCACAGAGATCAGACTGTTTGAGGTTTGGTCGCTACATCTTCTAACACTTTGGCACAATTATTGGAATCCTTATTTTCACGAAAGATATTAAAAAGATGAAGCATATGAGGCAACCTCAATTCCATTTTTTGTAGTTTTATTTTATAGACTAAACTAGTGATAAAACGAGAAACAAAAAGATTCGATTGCAAGATCTAAAGATATACCTTCAAGCGCTAACCTCCCCGGCAACGGCGCCAGAAAAGAGCTTGATGTCTACTACACAACCTTCTTCTTCTAGACGTTGTTAGGCCTCCAAGTGCAGAGGTTTGTAGGACAGTATCAAATTTACCTCAAGTGGATGACCTAAGGTTTATCAATCCATGGGAGGCATAGGATGAAGATGGTCTCTCTCAAACAACCCTGCAACCAAATAACGAAGAGTCTCTTGTGTCCCCAGCACACCCGGTACAATGGTAAAATTGTATAGGTGCACTAGTTCGGCGAAGAGATGGTGATACAAGTGCAATATTGATGGTAGATATAGGTTTTTGTAGTCTGAAAATACAAAAAACAGCAAGGTAACTAATGATAAAAGTGAGCACAAATGTATTGCATTATTTCGAAACAAGGCCTAGGGTTCATACTTTCACTAGTGCAAGTTCTCTCAACAAGGATAACATAATTAGATCATATAACTATCCCTCAACATGCAACAAAGAGTCACTCCAAAGTCACTAATAGTGGAGAACAAACGAAGAGTATATTGTAGGGTACGAAACCACCTCAAAGTTATTCTTTCCGATCAATCCATTGGGCTATTCCTATAAGTGTCACAAACAGCCCTGGATTTCATAGTAAAATAACACCTTCAGACACAAATCAACCAAAACCATAATGCCACCTAGATACTCTAGTGTCACCTCAAGTATCTGCGGGTATGATTATACGATATGCATCACACAATCTCAGATTCATCTATTCAACCGACACAAAGAACTTCAAAGAGTGCCCCAAAGTTTCTACTAGTTTGTCAAGACGAAAATGTGTGCCAACCCCTATGCATAAGTTCACTAGGTCACAGAACTCGCAATTTGATCACCAAAACATACATCATGTGGATCACATGAATATCCCATTGTCACCACAGATAAGCACATGCAAGACATACATCAAGTGTTCTCAAATCCTTAAAGACTCAATCTAATAAGATAACTTCAAAGGGAAAACTCAATTCATCACAAGGAGATAGAGGGGGAGAAACATCATAAGATCCAAGTATAATAGCAAAGCTCGCGGTACATCAAGATCGTGCCATGTCAAGAACACGAGAGAGAGAGAGAGAGAGATCAAACACATAGCTACCGGTACATACCCTCAGCCCCGAGTGTGAACTACTCCCTCCTTGTCATGGAGAACGTCAGGATGATGAAGATGGCCACCGGTGATGGATCCCCCCTCCGTCAGGGTGTCGAAACAGGGTCTCGATTGGTTTTTGGTGGCTACAGATGCTTGCAGCGGTGGAACTCCCGATCTAGGTTATTTTCTAGAGGTTTGGGGATTTATAGGAGAGGTTGGGATCGAGAAGAAGTCATGGGGCCCCACGGGAAGTCCACGAGGCACAGGGGCATGCCCTAGGGGGATGGGCATGCCCTCCACCCTCGTGGGACCCACAGGACTCCCCTCCGGTAACTCTTCGTTCCAGTATTTTTTATATTATCCAGAAAAAAAACTCTGTTGATTTTCAGCACATTCTGAGAACTTTTATTTCCGCACAAAAACAACACCACCGTAGTTCTGCTAAAAACAGCGTCAGTCCGGGTTAGTTCTAACCAAATCATACCAAAATCATGTAAAAATATTAGAAAAATGAAATGAATACATAAACAATTATAGATACGTTGGAGACGTATCAAAGCACGACTCATCCACCAACGCCTCCCAACAGTCCATCCTATCCGCACACCTTCTCGGGGGCACCTAAGTTAGTCAAATAGAAATTTCAGCGCTACGTCTATGAATGAAATCAAGGAAACTAAGTACAAGGCCTTAAGAATAGGTAATTACCTTCATGTACTTCTCCTTACTCAGATACTTGGCACAACACTTCTTCTTGGCCCTCCTAATGTTAGTCAAGGCGTAGTAGTCTCGAACAACCTGCACCCTAGCCTCATGACGTAAGTTCTGAAGCAGGCGCTTGCACTCATCTTCGAGAACCATAGCCATGTCCACCTCGTGTTCCTCAAGACACCTGTAGAAGGTCTGCAACCAAACAAAGAAACCACTACTTAGTACAATCACCAGGTACTGTTGATTTTTTATTTTGTAAAGGAGATTAACCAAAACCGCCACCTCACAGTGTCAGCCACCGTTTCGCACAAGACACTGTCGACCCTCTCATCCGGTGGGGCTAGGGAAGCCATGTACATCTCCCAGCTCAGTGGTAGCTATGCAACCTGGCCCTCACCGGGTAACGTGACCCACCCTGACAAGTGGTGCCGGCACAACACACCAAGTACCTGGTTGGGCCTGCGGACACCAGGGCCGTATTTCCAACCCCTACAGTATGACAGGGCCAACACATTAGATATTAATTTGAAGAAACATGAAGGCAAAAGGTTAAAATAGAGTAAATGCACTTACTTATCCCCGTTAGGCTCAATCAACCACCTCTAATCGCGGGTTGGCGGCACGGGCGGGAGCTTTGTATCACCACACTGGTAGACCTTCTTGCCCCCCTCAACCAGCTCGCCCTCACTATAGCTATCATCAGAAAAGGTGTCCTCGCCACCATCAGCATGGCCACTAGCATCCAGAGTCACATGGGACAAAGACTCTGGGACCCGAGTCTCCTGGGACGAAGACTCTGGGACCCGAGTCTCGTCGGAAGAATGATCGGTGACCCGAGGCCCGTCGACTGGAGTCCGAGACGGGTCCAAAGCGGATGGGTCCACTTGATACAGAGCACTCCGGTGGTCGGGAGAATCAGCTAGGGGTGGCGGCGAGGAAGGCCCAGCAGCCTTCCTACCTCTCCCGCTATCACGTCCACCTCTAGCAGCCCTCTTGGCACCAAAAATCTTGCCCTCGGATGTGTGATAGAAGGTATACCTAATTGTCTCTTTAGGGTATCTTGTGAAGATGCACTTCTCTGCTTTGAGTTTGAGCTTATCTGGCTGAAGCCTCTTGACATAAACATTGCATCCCCAACCTTTAAGAAATGACAGCTTATGTTTCTTACCAAATCATAACTCATACAGTGTCATCTCATGGATTTATACAATGCCCTATTTAAAGTGAATGTGGTTGTCTCTAATGCATAACCCCAAAACGATAGTAGAAAATCGGTAACAGACATCATAGAACACACCATATCCAATAAAGTACGATTAAGACGTTCGGACATACTGTTACGCTGTGGTGTTCCAGGTGGCGTGAGTTCTAAAACAATCCCGCATTGTCTTCAGTGTGTGTCAAACTCGTAACCGAAATATTCACCTCCACGATCAAATCATAGAAGCTTTATTTTCTTGTTACGATGACTCTCCACTTTATTGTAAAATCCTTCAACTTTTCAAATGTTTCAGACATGTGTTTCATTAAGTAAATACGCCCATACCTACTCAAATCATATGTGAACATAAGAAAATAACGATATACATCACGTGCTTCAACACTCATCAGACCGCATACATCAGTATGTATTATTTCATGTAAGTCACCTGCCCGCTCCATTGTTCCCGAAAATGGGGTTTTAGTCATTTTGCCCATGAGGCATGGTTCACATGTTTCAAATGATTCATAATCAAGTGATTCCAAAAGTCCATTAGCATGGAGTTCTTCATGCGCTTTACACCAATGTGATCTAAGTGAAAATGCCACAAGTATGTGGTACTATCATCATTATCTTTGCATCATTTGGCATCAATATTATGAACACCTCTATCACAATGATCAAGATTCAATAAGAATAGACCATTCAGAAGGGGTGCATGATCGTAAAAGATGTTATTCATATGAATAGAACAACCATTATTCTCTGACTTAATGAATAACCGTCTCACAATAAACAAGATCCAAATATAATGTTCATGCTTAACACAGGCACCAAATAACAGTTATTCAGGTTCATAACTAATCCCGGAGGTAAACATAGAGGGAGCGTGCCACCGGCGATCACATCAACCTTGGTCATTTTCCAACATGCATATGTTGGCAATAATCCATGTCCGTGCCCATATGGTGGTGACCAGCATCGGTGCGCCAGGTTTAGTCTGTGGTGGGCGCGGGTGTGTGTGCTGGCACGAGTCCGTGCTCCCATGAGTCTGTGTGAGTTAGCTAGCTACATGGATCAGATGGATACGTGCATGCGTGTAGTTGGCTCGGTCATAGGTGCTGGCCGAGTAGACCTGCGTGCTGAGGTTATTTAGTGCATGGATCACACCGATTGGATAAGGTAGTTAGCTAGTGCGTGTGTGTCGGCCAAGTTAATTGAGTTAGTGGCCGGGTGTGATGGTGCATGCATGGGTTAGTGGCCGGTGTGGTGGCTGGATTGTGTGAGTGAGTGTGTGTGTGTTTGTGTTGGTGTGTGTTGCTTGGGTATAAAAAGCCCTCTGTGTACTCGTTGTAAGTGCCCCGGTGTGTTGTCGTGCCAGGGTATGTGCCCAGTAAAGTAAGGTCGTTCATGTCGAGGGGCGTATGTGCGCCAGAAATATCTGTGTCCCTCTTCTTCCACCTACATTCGAGCAAGTGAGAGAGAGAGAGAGGTAGTTCGGGGTTTGTCCCAACTTTTGGTATCATGATCTTGGTTGTCTTGGGCGTGGTTCAATGTGCCGGAGGCATTCCAGCATTCACCGACAGCTGCTCGATGGAGCTCCGGGCCGTGTGTCGGCCTATGGAGGTGCGCGGCACTGCGGCTATCATGGCGAACGACGGAGGCGGTACGCGGTGAGTCCACGACGAGCTCGGTGAACATGGACGCGTGTGGCAAGCGCGGTGGTGACGGGCATCAGTGCGCCCGGTGGAGTCCACGGCCGTGCCGACGATGACGCCGACGTTCCAAATGCAGCTCCGATAATGAGCGATGCGACAACCATGGCGCGGGCGTGGTGAGCACACGACACATCGCAGCTAGCACAGGGGTGCGTGGTGGCATCAGGCGGACGAGATGACGTCAATGACGGGAGCTAGAACAACTCCGGCAACGACGAGGTCATGGCTTAGGGGGTGAGTGTTGGCAATAAGCCATGTCCGTGCCCGTGTGGTGGTGACCGACGTTGGTGTGCCAAGTCTGGTCCGTGGTGGGCACAGGTGTGTGTGTCGTCATGAGTCTGTGCTCGCGTGAGTCTACATGAGTTAGCTAGTTGCATGGATCAGATGGATACGTGTGTGCTGTAGTTGGCTCGGTCATAGGTACTTGACGAGTAGACCTACATGCTGAGGTTAGTTAGTGCATGAATCACATCGGCTAAGGTAGTTAGCTAGTGCGTGTGTGCTAGACAAGTTAATTGAGTTAGTGGCCGGGTGTGATGGTGCATGCATGGGTTAGTGGCCGGTGTGGTGGCCGGGCCATGTGAGTGCGTGTGTATGTGTGTGTGTTGGTGTGTGTAGCTTGGGTATAAGAAGCCCTCTGTGTACTCGTTGTAAGCGCGCCGGTGTGTTGCCAGGACGGGGTATGTGCCCAGTAAAGTAAGGTCGTTCGTGTCGTGGGGCGTATGTGCGCCAGAAATATCTCTGTCCCTCTTCTTCCACCTATGTTCGAGCGAGTGTGAGAGAGAGGTAGTTCGGGGTTTGTCCCAACATTTGGTATCATGCACTTGGTTGTCTTGGGCGTGGTTCGATGTGCTGGAGGCGTGCCGGCGATGGCAGCGCTCGCCGGTGGCTGCGCGATGGAGCTTCGGGTCGTGCGTCGTCCTTTGGAGGTGCGTGGCACTGCGGCTGTCATGGTGAATGGCGGAGGCAGCACGCGGTGAGGCCACGGTGAGCATGGTGAACATGGACGCGTGCGTCAAGCGCGGTGGCGCCCGACGTCAGTGCGCCAGGTCGAGTCCGCAGCCGTGGCGATGATGACGCTGGCGTTTCCAGATGCAGCTCCCACGATGAGCGATGTGGCAACCATGGCGTGGGTGTGGCGAGCACATGGCACGTCACAGCGGGCGTGGGGATGCGCGGTTGCATCAGGCAGACGAGATGACAACAAAGACGGGAGCTACAACAACTCCGGCAACGGTGAGGTCATGGCTTGGGGGTGAGTGTTGGCAAAAAGCCATGTCCGTGCCCATGTGGTGGTGACCGGCGTCGGTGCGCCAGGTCTGGTCCGTGGTGGGCATGGGTGTGTGTGCCGGCCAAGTAGACCTGCATGAGTCTTCATGAGTTAGCTAGCTGCATGGATCAGATGTATACGTGCGTGCGTGTAGTTGGCTCGGTCACAGGTACTAGTCGATTAGACCTGCATGCCATGGTTAGTTAGTGCATGGATCACATTGGCTGGATAAGGTAGTTAGCTAGTGTGTGTGTGCCGACCAAGTTAATTGAGCTAATCGCCGGGTGTGACGGTGCATGCATGGGTTAGTGGCCGGTGTGGTGGCCGGGTCGTGTGAGTGTGTGTGTGTGTTGGTGTGTGTAGCTTGGGTATAAAAAGCCCTCTGTGTACTCGTTGTAAGCACGCTGGTGTGTTGCCGGGCCGGGATATGTGCCCAGTAAAGTAAGGTTGTTCATGCGGTGGGGCGTATGTGCGCCAGAAATATCTATGTCCCTCTTCTTCCACCTACGTTCGAGCGAGTGTGAGAGAGAGGTTGTTCGGGGTTGTCCCAACAGCATCGTCACCTCATCCTTAGCTAGTCTTTGTTTATACCGCAGCTCCTATTTCGAGTTACTAATATTAGCAATCAAACCAATATCAAATACCTAGGCGCTACTTCAAGCACTAGTAAGGTACACATCAATAACATGTATATATCAAATATACCTTCCTTGACGTTGCCAGCCTTCGTTTCTGCCAAGTACTTGGGGCAGTCCCGCTTCTAGTGACCATTCTCCTTGCAATTGAAGCACTCAGTCTTAGGTTTGGGTCTAGCCTTAGGTTTCTTCATGGGAGTAGCAACTTGCTTGCCGTTCTTCTTGAACTTCCCTTTCCTTGTGTCGTGGGTTGACACGATCACCTATGGAGCCAAGGGCTCCTTTGTGGTTTGGCAAGGGGGAGATCACATTGCACAAAGAGCGGAAGGCATGGGGGCAGCACGACAATGATGACATTGGAGATTTTTACCCATGTTCGGGGCGCCATGAGGCGTTAAACCCTACTCCTGCTTTTGGTGGATTGAGTTGGGAGGAAACAACGGCACGCAACGCTCGAGCCCGGCAAGGTCGCCTCTGGGGAGGAGCAGCTACGCGCGTATAAGTGTGAGAGGTCTGAATCCTTCTCTAGGTTACCTAGGGCCTCCTTTTATAGATCAAGGGGTAACCATAGTGGCAAAATAGTCTTTATCTAATGATTAGATAGCTAACAGTGCTATCATACCTAACTCTGGCAGTTAAGACAAAGTGCATTAAATGCACTGTTAGGTGTCACACTGAGGATGCAGCCCGGCAAGCCTGCCGTACCGCTTAATTGTCTTCTACTTGTCTGCTTGACATGCCTCTGGACGGGTGTCATGTGGGGCTAATCTGTCTTCCAATGGGCCGCCACATGCTTTGTGGAAGCTACTTAATCACTTGGGGGCTCGACACCACATTGATAAGCGATTTTCGTCGCCGTGAGGTGGAGCGATGGAGTGGTGGTGCCTTGGCAGGGAGATTTACCCTTGGCGGGCCCGGCAAGCCTATCGATGGCAACTTGGACTTGTCCTTGGGGTGTCTTCGACCCGGGTAGGCTCTCCTGCCCACCAAGGGAGGCCTTCCCAAGGTGCTGCTCTGTAGTCTTGTTTGTATTGGTCTTCTTGATCCGCTCTTTGATCACACAAAGAGTTTCTTCCCTGACCTTGGCCTTGTTTGGCTTTTATAGGTTAGTGTTGTGACAACATGCATGTGTATAAGTCTGGGCAACAAACGTGAACGTTCATTGCACCGACAGGTGCCCCCGAGGTAGGCCCTAACAAATACACAGGCGAACACTTTGGCCCATCTGCGGTGGGATCCAAGTCTTCCTTGATATCTACCTTACTTCTTCATTAACCTGTGATGGAATCAGTTTACGTTTTCCCCACATGTTGTGCGAGGCGACATGGGGAAATTTGTGCAATGACCAGTGGGCTGCCCACGCCCCACGTTCACGGGGTGGTAACTACCATTTTACTCATCCCACTACCTCTGCCATTTCCGCCACGTACGCTACATGCATTGCACAGGGTTGGTGACGGGAGCACAGGGCGAGGGAATGAGTGCCATGGCAGAAAACTCAGCACTGTGGATAGGCGTAGAAGGGTTGATTGGATTGGATTGGCAGAGTGGGGCGGTTGCCTCCTTGGTGGTGAGGAGCCAGGCCCCGGCCGTGCCCCCTATAAAAGGAGGCACGGGCGAGGGACTCATCCATTCATGCAGCTCCTCCTCCTTCTTCTTGCATCTTGCTTGTACCATGGTGAGGGGGAAGAAGATGTGGTAGAACTCCGGCGATGGTGACGAGGGACTCTTCCCGATAGCGCCTCCCTAGCCCAACTAGAGACGCAGGGGTACAATCCAGCGCACATGGTGGTGCTGCGGGGCACGGGCGTGGCCCTCGCGTCGCTCGGGGCTCAGCAGGGTGTGGTGGCGCTCTCGTCGTCCCTCCTTCGGTCACCCCGGCTCTGATGGAAGGCCATGTAGGCGACCAGCCGCTGGAGTTTATCCTCAAGCTGCATGGGCCGCCGTGCAGCCGCCTTCGACTCCCATCTAGTTTTGAAAGGGTGATCGAGGAAGAACATCCACCGGGATTGAAGCTGCACATGAGGGGCTGCTGTAATGGCAGCATGCGGGTGGACGTGGAGTTCCCTATACATCATGTCATGCTTCTCTGAAGTGGCTGGAAAATCTTTGCTCGTGCCCACAGCTTGGCGGTGAGGCACGTCCTCCATTTTAAGTTAATGGATGCCAACTTGCTCTCCATCAAGGTCTTCAGGCAATCGGGTCCGCGCTTTGGGTGTTGCGCGCAGAGCTCGACCGATGACGAAAGCTACTCCTCGAGCGAGAGCGAATGATGCGGCTTGAACTACATCGGTATTTCAACAAAGAGGACAGGATGATGCAGCACAACTATGGTAGGTATTTCCCTCTGTGATGAGATCAAGGTTATCGAACCAGTAGGAGAACGACGCAACACCACGTAAATAGCTCCTGCACACAAAGGAAAAATACTTGCAACCCGACGTAAGAGAGGGGTTGTCAATCCCTCACGGGTAAAAAGATAGGTAAAATTGAAATAGATTGGATGAATAGCTCTCGCCCGAACGCGAGATAAAATAAATAAATAAAAATTTCAGCAAGGTATTTTTGGGTTTTTGGATTAATAGATTTGAAAATAAAAGCTAATAAAAATAGATCGCAAAGGCAAATATAATAAAGAAGAGACCCGGGGTCGAAGGTTTCACTAGTGGCTTCTCTTGAGCAAAATAGCAACGATGGGTAAACAAATTACTGTTGGGCAATTGATAGAACTTCAAATAATCATGATGATATCCAAGCAATGATCATTATATAGGCATCACGTCCAAGATTAGTAGACCGACTCCTGCCAGCATCTACTACTATTACTCCAAACATCGACCGCTATCCAGCATGCATCTAGTGTATTAAGTTCATGGAGAAATGGAGTAATGCAATAACAATGATGACATGAGGTAGACAAGATCTATTTATGTAGAAATAGACCCCTTCTTGTTATCCTTAATAGCAATGATACATATGTGTTGTTTCCCCTTCTGTCACTGGGATCAAGCATCGTAAGATCGAACCCATCACAAAGCACCTCTTCCCACGGCAAGAAAAATCGATCTAGTTGGCCTAATTAAACCAAATATTCGAAGAAGAAATACTAGGAAATTAGTAACCATGCATATAAAAGATCAAAAGACTCAAATAACTTCCATGGATGAAAACATAGATCTGACCATAAACTCAAAGTTTATCGAATCCCAACAAACAAACCGCAAAAAGAGTTACATCAAATAGATCTCCAAGAGACCATTGTATTGAGAATCAAGAGAGTGAGAGAGAGAGAGGAACCATCTAGCTACTAACTACGGACCGAAGGTCTACAAAAGACTACTCGCGCATCATCGAAGAGGCACCAATGAGGATGATGAACCCTCCATGATGGTTTCTACATTGGATGTGTGGTTTCTGGAACTTGCGGCGGCTGGAACTCATTTTCGTCGACTCCCCTAGGGATTCTGGAATATTGGGGTATTTATAGAGCAAAGAGGTGGTGCGGGAGGCACTGAGGTGGGCACAACCCTCCCAAGCACGCCCTCGTAAGTTGTGCCCCCCTCAGGGCACCCCCCCAAGTGCCTCTCTGGCCCATTGGGTGTCTTCTGGTCCATAAAAAATTCATAAAAAGTTTTGCTGCCTTTGGACTCCGTTTAATATTGATTTCCTGCGGTGTAAAAAACAAGCAAAAAACAGCAACTGGCACTTCTCACTATGTCAATAGGTTAGTCCCAAAAACATCCAAGAATGATAATATAATAGCATGGAACAAACAAAAATTATAGATTCGTTGGAGACGTATCAGCATCCCCAAGCTTAATTCCTGCTCGTCCTCGAGTAGGCAAATGATAAAAACAAATTTTTTGATGTAGAATGTTGCCTAACATGTTCATCACATATTCTTTCTTTTATAGCATGTACAATTGGACTTTTATATGGTTCAAAGCAATATTCTAGTTCCGACATGAGGACTTTAATACTCAAGCATATCAACAAGCAACCATGTCTTTCAAAATATCAACGCTAAAGCAAGTTATCCCTAGCCCATTATGCTTAATCATTGATCCATTCATGAAACACACTTCTCTAGATATTAGCTACACCCAATGCTCAAGTACAATCATAGTGCCCCTTAGTTCATGCTTTACAAGAGAAGATGGAGACTCAAATAAAAATAAAAATTTCATAAAGTAAATAGAAAGGACCTTCACGGAGGGAAGTAGGGATTTGTAGATGTGCCAGAGCTCAAAGTGAAAAAGATAAAGATAAAACATTTTGGCTGGCATGCTTTTCCTGTCAACGAAAACGATCGAGTAGTTCCCAATACTTTCCATGCTAGATATACCAGAGGCGGTTCCCAAACAGAAAATAAAGTTTATTCCTTTTTCCACCATACTTTCACTTTACATGGATAACCGTATCCACGGGTGCCTTCCATACCAACACTTTCCAAGGAATTTATTATTTGACAACATAAAGTAAATTCATTTTTCATTTCAGGACTGGGCATCCCTAATACCTTTGTCGTACTCTCGTGCAATGACAAGTGAATAAACACTCATCTTGAGAGTAACATCATCTAGCATGGAAATATATCAGCCACCCCTTACCGTTTCATGAGCGGTACGAGCACACAAAAGAGAAATTTATTTTGAAAATTAGAGATGGCACATACAATTATTCTTAGAACGGCAAAAGAATACCGCATATAGGTAGGTATAGTGGACTCATGCGGCAAAACTGGTTTAAAGGATTTTCGATGCACAAGTAGTGATCATACTTAATGCAAAATGATGGCTAGCAAAAGATTGAGAAGCAACCAACCAAAAAACAAAAAAAATATCATAATCGAGCATTAAGCATAACTAACACCGAATAATGCACCACAAGTAGGATGTAATTTCATGCATAACTATTGACTTTCGTGCTTGCATAGGGAATCACAAACCTTAACACCAATTTTCTTACGAAAGCATAATTACTCATCAACATGACTCACATATTACATCAACATATCGCAAAACTGTTACAACGAATAAAATTTATTGTGTCCAATGATCTTCATGAAAGTTTTTATTATATCCTCCTTGGATATCTGTCACTATGGGACTAGTTTCATATGTTGCTTTTGATAAGCTCAAACAAATATAAGTGAAGAACATGAGCATAAAAAGTTCTTCTCTCAAAATAATTTAAGTGAAGTAAGAGAGAATTTCTTAGAAATTTTACTAAGTCTCAAATAAATCTAAGTGAAACATGAGAGCATTTCTTCAAAAATACAAAAGCACACCATGCTCAAAAAGATATAAGTGAAGCACTAGAGCAATTCCATAGCTCAAAAGGATTTAAATGAAGCATAGAGAGCAATTCTAACAAGTGATGGCCTAATTTTGGCTCTCTCAAATAGGTGTGTCCAGCAAGGATTCATGACTAAAAATACAAAGAAAAACAAGCGAGGACTCATATCATACAAGACGCTCCAAGCAGAACTCCTAATATTTGACGAATAAAAATATAGTTTCAAGTAAAATACCGATGGTCGTTAGAAGTGGCATCCCCAAGCTTAGTTGCTTGATTCTTCTTGAATATTATCTTGGGGTGCCTCGGGCATCCCCAAGCTTAGCCTTTTGGTAATCCTTGATCCTTCATTAATCGTAAACACACACAAAACATGAAAACTTCAATCACACAAAAATCAACAAAACCTTCGTGAGATCTGTTAGTATAAGAAAGCAAATCACTACTATAAGTACTGTTGCAAACCCCTTCATATTTTATTTTTGCATTATATAAACTTTATTCCAACTTTTATATGGCAAAAACTCTTCAAAGAAAACCATAGAATCATCAAAACAAGCACACAACGGAAAGAAAATAGAATCTGTCAAAAACTGATCAGTCTGTAGTAATCTAGGGATTTTGAATACTTTTGTAACTGCAAAAATTCTAAAAAATTAGGACAAAGTGAGAAATTTGTTTACTAATCTTCTGCAAAAATAATCAATATTTTATCGCACATCTTTTAAGAAATAAAATTATTTTTTGGGTGCAAAAGTTTTTGTTTTTCAGCAAGATCAAATCTACTATCATCCAACATGATCCCAAAGGCTTTACTTGGCACGAACACTAAACTAAACACAAAAACACAATCGTAATAGTATCATAATTGTGCAAACACTCAAGAACGGAAGGAACAAGACAAAAATAAATTTTATTCATTGGGTTGCCTCCCAACAAGCGCTACTGTTTTATGCCCCTAGCTAGGCATGATGCAAAGATTCAAGTATTGTTATCTTTGGTGTTCAACTCTTCAATCAAGCACTTCAAATTTTTCAAGGTATTAGAATACAAATTTTCAATGAAAATATTCCTAGGAACATGTTTAAGGAACTCATTCTTGCACAAAGGATCTCTTATAGCTTCAACAAAATCCGGGTGAATACTAATCACCTTAAGATCTTCTTTACTACTATTGCTAGAAGTTGCACCCTTGTTCTTTGTAACTTGAGTAATCTTGCCAACTTTTATGGGAGTTTTTTCAATAGTTTTACCGGAAGCGAAAGCCATACTTAGTTTACTAAAGATTTCTTCCACTTTATCAATCCGAGACGGGCTTTCTTCAATTCTTTCATGAATTACGGTCCCCTTTTCTTTAAACAACTTAAAAACTTCTCCCGCTTTTGATCCAATTTCAGTAGGAAAATTAGACATCTTTTTATCCATGTTTTCAATATGTTGTTCGGTAAGGATTTTCTTTTCAATAGCATCTAGTCTTTCCATAACATGCTTAAGAGTCAAAGTTGTTTCATTAACCATAAGCGGTGGTGAACATACTAAATTTTCCTGAGAGGGACACATCGAGAAATTTCTACCGGTAATCGTATCAAGGATGAATCTATACCAAGTGGTGATGCCCACATAAAAACAGGGCAGAAGAACAACGGTAGATTTCTTACGGATAGATCTATAATGAGCATTGCAAATCCTATACCAAGCATCCTTTAAATTCTCCCTCCCCTTTCTTTAAAGTTAAGAACCTCGTTCTCGGGAGTGCACGCAATAGAGGAAGAACTATCTATAATGACAAGAAGTGGCAAACAAGGTTTCGCACAGAAACAGATTAGACGAGAAAACGGCAAACGGAAAAGAGGGCGAATAAATAGGCAAATTTTTGTGAAGTTGGGGAGAGGAAAACGAGGGGCAAATGGCAAATAATATAAATTGCAAGGAGATGAGATTTGTGATTAGGAACCTGGTAGATGTTAATGATATCTCCCCAGCAACGGCGCCCGAAATTCCTTTTGATGCGGCTTGAACTACGCCAGTATTTCCCCAAAGAGGAAGGGATGATGCAGCATAGCTACAGTAGGTATTTCCCTCAGTGATGAGTCCAAGGTTGTCAAACCAGTAGGAGAACCACGCAACACCATGTAAACAGCTCCTATACACAAAGAACAAATACTTGCAACCCGACGTGAGAGGGGTTGTCAATCCCTCACGGGTTAAAAGATAGGTAAAATTGTAGTAGATTGGATAAATAGATCTCGTGGGAACACGAGATAAAATAAATAAATGAAAATTGCAGCAAGGTATGGGGCTTTCAATTAATAGATCTGAAAATAAAAGCAAATAAAAATAGATTGTGAAGACAAATATAATAAAGAAGAGACCCGGGGGCCGTAGGTTTCACTAGTGCCTTCTCTCGAGAAAAATAGCAACAGTGGGTAAACAAATTATTGTTGGTCAATTGATAGAACTTCAAATAATCATAACGATATCCAGGCAATGACCATTATATAGACATCACGTCCAACATTAGTAGATCGACTCCTGCCTGCATCTACTACTATTACTCCACACATCGACCGCTATCTAGCATGGATCTAGTGTATTAAGCTCATGGAGAAACAGAGTAATGCAATAAGAACGATGACATGATGTACACAAGATATATTTATGTAGAAATAGACCCCATCTATTTATCCTTAATAGCAATGATACATACGTGTTGTTTCCCCTTCTGTCCCTGGGATCAAGCACCGTAAGATCAAACCCATCACAAAGCACCTCTTCCCATGGCAAGAAAAATCGATCTAGTTGTCCTAACTAAACCAAAGATTCAAAGAAGAAATGCAAGGCTATAACTAATCATGCATATAAGAGATCAAAAGACTCAAATAACTTTCATGGATAAAAACATATATCTGATCATAAATTCAAAGTTCATCGGATCCCAACAAACACACGGCAAAAAGAGTTACATCAAATAGATCTCCAAGAGACCACTGTATTGAGAATCAAGAGAGAGAGAGAGAGAGAGAGAGAGAGGAAGCCATTTAGCTACTAACTATGGACCCGAAGGTCTACAAAATACTACTCACGCATCATCAGAGAGGCGCCAATGAGGATGATGAACCCCTCTATGATGGTGTCTAGATCGAATTTGTCGTTTTAGGAACTTGCGGCAGCTGGAATTGATTTTCGTCGACCCCCCTAGGGTTTTTATAATATTGGGTTATTTACAGAGCAAAGAGGCGGTGCAGGAGGCCACCGAGGTGGGCACAACCCACCTGGGCACGCCTGGGAGCCCAGGCGCGCCCTGGTGGGTTGTGCCCCCCTCGGGGTACCCCCTAGGTGCTTCTCCGGCCCATTGGGTGTCTTCTGGTGCATAAAAATCCACAAAAAATTTCGCTGCCTTTGGACTCCGTTTGATATTGATTACCTGCGATGTAAAAAACAAGCAAAAAACAACAACTGGCACTTGGAACTATATCAATAGATTAGTCCCCAAAAATGATATAAAATGATTGTAAAACATCCAAGAATGATAATATAACAGCATGGAACAATAAAAATTATAGATATGTTGGAGACATATCAGCGACGAACAGGACAATGATAGCGATGACGACGGGGCCGAGCGGGAGGATGACAGCTCGGATTCCAGGTGAGCCTCGGACGCACCATCACCATCAGCTAGGCACTGGCAGCACCACCATCTGCACCTAGGTTTTCTTCCCCGCAGAGCGATTTTCTGGGGAGTTGGGTGTGGATGTTCCGCCTCCTCCAGCTGGACCCCGGCAGGCTTCCTTGTGGACTCCAGCTTCGTCTTCCCTGCCGGTGTTCCTCTTGCCGCGTTCCGCTGGTTCTGGAGGTGGTGACTAGGGCATCACCTAGCCGCTCTCTCCGTCCATCATCTTCGTCCGCACTCTCCCGATCTTGTCAGGCTGCATCCTGCGGGCGCTGACGGGGTCAGGCTAGGCTTCTGCCCAGGCACTCCTTTTGCCCTCTTCACCTCCCACTGTAGGTCCTAGGAGGAGAGGGACAAGATAGGCATTAAGGGGCACTTATCTTTTTTCAATCCAAAAGTTGTAGGCACTTGGCAAACTTTAGTCTTAATTATGTAATCTTTTCTATCCATATTTGTACCCCATGAGAATTGTACTTGTTTTTCTGTGCGTTAATGAAGAATATAAGCTTGTCGGCACTTGTGCATGTGTCATATCCATGCAAAGGAATAACTCCTTTATACTCTGAAGTAAACAAGATATCCCATCAAGGCACCTTGCTAGTCTCTTCCATCGCCTGCCGCAAGACTCTGCTTGGCGGGCTAGGAGCATGGATGAGAACTGGCCCCTAGCCAACTCATGTTCCCAAATGCAGCTGCAACCAGCGTTACCAAGGTAACCTTTGAATCAACGGAATGGGAGCATAAATGTCGGAGAGTGACATGGTTTCTGTACACACAAGTTTTTCTCACGGTGGTATAATATGAATTTCAAAGAAGAACTTATCTGCCTTATGTCGCTGGAGGCCAATATGCGAGCTCGTTTGTCAGGACCCCGACTCAATGCCACATCGATCTAGCATGTAACACCTCATATCACTTTGCGGCCTCACGAACGGTATTCCCACGGGTGTCGCCTTACCTTTGCCCGGGACCGTTTGCGCCTTTTGGCACACGTATATGACAGTGTCGCTAGCATCCATATGATAAGGAGCCCGGGCTGACATGGCTAGTCGTAAACCCAAAGTGGCACAGACTTACAGGGACAGGCATCCATGACCCAGCATCGAACGTGTCGGTCATCAGCGAGTGAATCCAGGCTGTAGCACTGGGCTAGCAGGACTCCGGTGAACCGGGCTGTAGCGGGCTAACAGGACTCCGATATTCATCGCGTGACATTTCCCCGAAGGGACAGACACAGGAATGAAGAAGGACACATGCCGGCCAGCCTAAGTGTTCCGGAGCAGTAGCAAGCTACCATGGCTCAGTGAAACACTAGGAGACATTTCCCGGTAAGAGAGGCTACTAAGGATAAACAACTAGATGGTCAGATCCCACACATACCAAGCATTTCAATAGCATACACACAATATGCTCGATATGTGCAATACAACATGGCATCACAAAATGACTCTACGACTCAAGTATTTATTCAATAGGCTCCGAGGAGCGAGATATTACAAACAGGGGTCTCACGACCCAACATTCAGAGCATACAAGTCAAAACACAAGCGGAAGCTATCATGTCTGAGTACAGACATCTAGAAATGAAAAAGGCTGAGAAGCCTGACTATCTACCAGATCCTGCCGAGGGCTCAAGATCGTAGCTGAGGTAACAAGCTAAACGTCGAAGTCCACGCGAAACTACTAGTGAGACCGAAGTCTCTCTGCAAAAACATAAAATAGGCAAACGTGAGTACAAATGTACCCAGCAAGACATACATCAGAACTATCTACATATGCATCATTATCAACAAAGGGGATGGTGGGGTTTAACTGCAGCAAGCCAGCTTTGACTCGGTGGCTATCCTAAACTACGACTGCAATGTAACTCTTTTGAGGTGGCGCACACGAGTCCACATATTCACCATATCAATACACCACTATGCAACCGCTCTCGTCTCCCTACGAGAACGCCATCCATAGCACTCACGCTTATCTTGCGTATTTTAGGGTATCCACTTTCACTTGTCTATGAACTGATATAAGCAACCTAGAAGTCCTTTACCGCGGACACGGCTATTCGAATAGATGATGTTAACCCTGCAGGGGTGTACTTCTTCATACATGTTTCCACCACTTAGCGTCTGCACACGACATGTGCTCGGCAGACTTCAAGCAAAAGCCGACGTGGGTGTAGACCACGACCTACCTAAACACTCAAGTCTCTAGTCCAGGTTTATCGCCTATTCGGGTTCGAACCATGAGGAGATCCGGTCGGAGTTTCGCTCACAGCCCCAAACGATGTGAACAGGGTTCCCGAGATACCAAACGGGCATCCGGTACACCGTGCCACGTACCTACCGCATCACAGCCCACCCCTACGGTCAGCGCTGTCCACGGCCTCCAGTAAGCTACAAACACCAGAAACTACTTGCAACTCCTGGACAGAGGACTAGGGTGAATAAGAAGTCGAGCGGGGTCATATTTCAGGGCCCAATGCATGGTAGTAGCTGAATCATGGATCACAAACACAGAACTCAGTTCCTAAGGACGGCTTCAATGAGACAACCCACCATGTACTCCTACATGGCCTCTCACCGACACCTTTTACCAAATCGTGTTCACACACTTAGCTCACACATAGTAGGACATGTTCACACACCTCTGATTCATCCCCGATGAATCAGACCTGACTCAACTCTAAGCAGTAGCAGGCATGACAAACAAACATGAATGAGTAGGCACAACAGGGCTCAAACAACTCCTACTCATGCTAGTGGGTTTTATCTATTTACTGTGGCAATGACAGGTCATGCAAAGGATAAAGGGGTTCAGCTACCGCAGCAAGTAACAGATGAATCGGTGTTGTCCTAATGCAGTAAAAGAGAGCAGGAGCGAGAGAGTAGGATTGTATCGGAATGAACAAGGGGGTTTTGCTTGCCTGGCACTTCTGAAGATAACATTGAGTCTTCATCAGGGTCAACGATCACATCATCGGTATCACGTCTATCGAGAGGGGACAAATACCGGCAACATAGAAGGGAACACAATCAATGCAATGCACAATATGATGCATGATCATGACATGGCAAAATGAATGTGTTTTGGGCTAATGCAACTAGCAACAGATTAAATGAAGTTGGTTTGAATACAAGATTCAAATTCAAACTCCATATGTGATTATTCAAATGCCATTTAATTGATTTGTGCTAAACAGCAGCTATAAGTTGTTCTAACATGCATGAAAATGGTACAGATGGATTCCTTGAATTTTTCTGATAATTTTTCATATATAAATTATTTAATTTGGAGTTACGGTTAATTTTCTATGATTTATTGAAGTTTAGAATATATTCTGGAATTATAAATCATTTCCTAATTTATTTTAATTCCAGAAATACTTTACTGCGTCAGCATGACATCACCTTGACGTCATCAGGTCAACGGGGCAGATTCAGGTCAAACCTGACCAGTGGGGTCCACTGGTCAGTGACCCAGTCAACTAACCAGGTTAGTTAGCCCTAACTAACTTAGTTAGCCGGGCGGGGCCCGCATGTCAGTGGCCTATCTAATTAGCTAGGTTAATTAGCGCTAACTAATCTAACACTAATCTAGCAGGCGCCTGGGCCCACACGTCAGGGGGTCAAACCCGCCGCAGTTGACCCGCGGCTTGTCGCCGGCGACGCCAACAACGGCGGAGGGCGTCGGAAACGCTCCTTCGGCGACCAAATCAGCGACTAAGGGGCTCTACGCGTAGCTGGGAGTCGCCCGCATCCATCTATGCAAACGGCAGGGGCTGAGGTGGCCCGAGCTCACCGGAATGGGGCCCGCGGCGGCGACCGGAGTTCGGGCCAGCACGGGCACGGGGCTACGCTTGGCGAGCGAGCGAGCTGAGAGGCTGGGCGGGCTCCTGGGAGATCCACGAGCTCGAGATCATGCTCGGACGCGAGTTCGGTGACCTGCAACGACGGCGGCGACAGGCGTGACGGCGGTGAGCTTCCGCCGCGGTGGCCAGGGGGGATAGAGGAGGGATTCAACGGCGGGGAGAGAGGGGTTGGGAGCAGGAGCTCACAGCGGGTGCAGCGGTGGCCTCGGCGAGCTCGGGGAGGCACCGGAGCTCGCGAATCCTCGAAAGTTCGCCGGCGGCCGAAGGTTGGGGGCGAGCTTGAGGGCGACGCTGCAGGGCTTCCGGAGGGCCGTGGATCGGTGGGGAGGAAGAGGGGGTCGGGGCGGAGCTCCCTGGGGCGTCGGTGAGGCGTGGGGTGGCCGGTAGCCACGGTGGCTCTCGTCGGTGGCGGCAGCTCCGTTCGGGTTCGGGCGAGAGAG
>NC_041386.1:391589130-391594350 GCF_002162155.2 Triticum dicoccoides | reverse complement strand
ACTTGGATGATGTGGATTACCTTGTTGAAGACAACGTAATGGATGATTTTGCTTATCACCGGAAATGGAAGAGATCCATGGTAGAATGGCACATTGGCGGTGCAAGCTGGGAACAAAATGCAAATGCTGGGAATGATTCTGGTAACTGGGGAAGAACCCAACAAAAGAGAGTGAATTCACTGTTTGAAAAGGTCATAGCATTTGCCGAGGAAACTGAGAGGAATCCCAGTTAGAGATGATGATAACACGTAGCGCTTGTGCGTGCTCTCAAGAACTTGAGCATTTCCATAATCATCAAGGTTTTATCAACATCCGTGTCAAGGGTCCGGTAACACAACTTACTACCATGATGAATGGTGATGGAGGATGCAGATGCAAAGGAAGATAACACCTTCTCAGATTTCACCCTTGGCGGGGCCAAGGAAATAAAATCTAGATGATCGACCGAGAGACATTTAGCACTCCGCTTCTAATGTTCTCCTTGATGTGCTAGTGTATCCCATTCATAGATACGGTTTGATAACTAGAACATCAAGTAAAAGGTCGGACTTCGGAACACAGAAATCCATAGGGGTAACTAGGGAGTAAATCCTACGAAATCCCTATGGGGAGGTGGCCAACTTCATCAATCAAGATATTATAATAACAGGTCTTCCGGCTGGGTGTGTTGGCCACGACATCCACTTTACCGGTTATCGCGCGACCAATATTATAATTCTTGGGAAATATTCCAACCATCATATCTGCCTGAGATTCAGATCTGGTTGGTGTCAGGATATTCCAGACTCATCGAGTCTAGGAAGAAAACGGAAGTTTGCAACACCAATCGACGAGATGACGTTGCGAGATTCTCGGGGAATGAACTATGATAGCAAGCTCCAAAACATGAGCTGGTTCTGCTACAAACATGTGAACACGTTGTCCCAGACAAGCATGCCCTCATGGTAGTCTTACAATAAAACACTACCGAGTTCAGGAGGGGGAACCATCAACGAGGGTATCGAAGTCTTGTGCATTACCATGGATTAACACTTAACTCCTTTTCTCGAACAAATCAGTCAGTGGCTTGGGGTGCTACGGAACACATATAGAATGGAGGTTGCAAGTCTCCGAACCACAGAATACTTTCGCACGTGTGCATGACTGATTTGGGATGATTCCAAAGGAAACAAAACAATCTTTCTCAAATTCACGGCGGCAACTTTCACCAAATGCACGTGTATAAGAGGAAGTCACTCCTTTCATCAAACTTCATGAGCTAGCATGAAGAAAATGCTTTCAAAAGTTTCCAACACTATCTTAATGTTCAACAAAATCATGGAGGAGATAAGGATGTTGTCAATGGGCTCAACAACAATTCATCCGGGTTTCCTTTTAAAAGGAATTCCATAGTTAAGTGAACACGGTGATAGCATTGGTCAGACCAGAGATTTAATGGTGTATGCTCGAGGGATCAACCACGAATAAGACAACATTACGAGCATCGTTGGTACTGATTTGATTTGACGATAGCCCATACTCAAATCAAAGGATTGATAAGACAATAGGTCCAGCAACTGATCACAGGGACCAATCGATGAAGATATCATCTTCTTCAACACACACTACACAAGAATATCCCTTTGGGACGAACTAAGTCAGGCAAGCTTTTATCTTCCAATTCTCCAGGTTGTTGTATAGCTTAACCAGCTAGCTCAGGGGTATCTAACACCGATTCTTGGAGAGAAGGTGGTTCGCAAGAAACCAACTTGATCACGAGCTCAACATAACAGTCAGGTGACAGCCTGGTGATACTTTCGAGAAGATATTCGGAAAATCACGAACCACCGATATGTTACTAAGCTCGAGAACAATCTCGCTTTTGAGGGCAAGACGATATGATCAAATGAGTGAGGACTTGACAAGATCCTAACTCATCAATCGAAGGGTGCACCAAAATAAGGACTAGGTAGCACGATCAGTCTTAGAAGGATGATTCAAAAACCAACACGCTAAGAATGAAATTATTGTCCCTTAACTACCAAGCAACGAGGTTGCTGGGAGTATTGATTTCACACATCACGATTCACTTGTCGACATTCCGGTTACAATAACACAGGAACCGAGGAATGAACAATGATGGCAAGAAGTATCACTGTACCAAGAGTTCATAGGATGGTGTGCAATTCCTATAACAATCCCGATATAAAAGATGGTAATACTCCAAGGTAGAACAGAGCAAAAGCTGGATTGGCATTTTGATCTGCGGAGTACAATTGTTTTGACCCAATCCTAGATATGGAAGAGGTACTGGAGTTTGTTTCTCCTAGTCATTCCACGATAGAATGGCTTGACGGACCACAAGAGTAATAGGCATCGATGAACGAATGCACACATAATCTTGACTATCAATTGATAGACGAGGGTCAGAAGACAACTAAAGAGGGACAACTCAAGGAACACACGATTTTCTGAGTTGTGGGTGCATGGTTTAGCATGTCGAACGAATTCCACATATTTCTTCCGGATAACCCATGCAGAAAGGTAGAACTGGCAGAGTCACAATGTAGAATCGAGAACCCATCGAGAGCACTCTGATTGTGATCTTTCGATCAGCGAGGAACATCTGCCATAAGCGGTTCATAGTATTTGGAAGAAAGGAATACCACGAACATCGAGGACTAATGCAAAGGTTACTAATAACCTAAAGGAACGAGCAAAACTATCAACATGAAGCAAGTAGGGTGAATCTCGGGTTCAAAACCCAAGGATAGAATACCTACTACTAAATGGCATTACGGGATGCTTTCGATAATGACGGCCAGAGTCATCACACTGGAACATAAATCATGGCTAAATTACTAGATGATCCCCTAAGACACCTAGGGTCATAATAATTATTCCAACATAAAGGTCGAGGCAGTAGAATACCTCAACTCAACAATTAGTGTGATTGAGCTGGCATAAAGGAGCATCGAAACCAGAGGGAAAGGATTTTGCAAATGCATCAGACTATTTAGAAACCTGGAATGACTCGGACAGCATAACGGCTGTAAATGCTCGGAAAAGACTTGAGACATTCACAAAAATGGTGGCATAACCACTCAGAAGCACAATATCAAGGTTTCGAGATCAACAATTAACATATGGAGGTAGTAGGAACTGAACTCAAGCTTAAATCCAACAATCTTATAAGTCTACGGATTAGTAACATGTGATCCTGATGGGAAGAAGAGATAGCCTAGTTCTTAATCCCCGTAGAAGAGAAGATGATGTCTCAGATCAGAAGGCCATGAGGTATAAGGAGTAAAAAGAGCCTTACGTTCCATCCCACAATCAATTCCCTTATATAACTAAAGAATTTCTAGACTCAACTTCGACCAGTTTGGCTTGGTAATCCTACAGGCAGTCAAGCTCTGATACCAACGCTGTCAGGACCCCGACTCAATGCCACATCGATCTAGCATGTAACACCTCATATCACTTTGCGGCCTCACGCACGGTATTCCCACGGGTGTCGCCTTACCTTTGCCCGGGACCGTTTGCGCCTTTTGGCACACGTATATGACAGTGTCGCTAGCATCCATATGATAAGGAGCCCGGGCTGACATGGCTAGTCGTAAACCCAAAGTGGCACAGACTTACAGGGACAGGCATCCATGACCCAGCATCGAACGTGTCGGTCATCAGCGAGTGAATCCAGGCTTTAGCACTGGGCTAGCAGGACTCCGGTGAACCGGGGTGTAGCGGGCTAACAGGACTCCGATATTCATCGCGTGACATTTCCCCGAAGGGACAGACACAGGAACGAAGAAGGACACATGCCGGCCAGCCTAAGTGTTCCGGAGCAGTAGCAAGCTACCATGGCTCAGTGAAACACTAGGAGACATTTCCCGGTAAGAGAGGCTACTAAGGATAAACAACTAGATGGTCAGATCCCACACATACCAAGCATTTCAATAGCATACACACAATATGCTCGATATGTGCAATACAACATGGCATCACAAAATGACTCTACGACTCAAGTATTTATTCAATAGGCTCCGAGGAGCGAGATATTACAAACAGGGGTCTCACGACCCAACATTCAGAGCATACAAGTCAAAACACAAGCGGAAGCTATCATGTCTGAGTACAGACATCTAGAAATGAAAAAGGCTGAGAAGCCTGACTATCTACCAGATCCTGCCAAGGGCTCAAGATCGTAGCTGAGGTAACAAGCTAAACGTCGAAGTCCACGCGAAACTACTAGTGAGACCGAAGTCTCTCTGCAAAAACATAAAATAGGCAAACGTGAGTACAAATGTACCCAGCAAGACTTACATCAGAACTATCTACATATGCATCATTATCAACAAAGGGGATGGTGGGGTTTAACTGCAGCAAGCCAGCTTTGACTCGGTGGCTATCCTAAACTACGACTACAATGTAACTCTTTTGAGGTGGCGCACACGAGTCCACATATTCACCATATCAATACACCACTATGCAACCGCTCTCGTCTCCCTACGAGAACGCCATCCATAGCACTCACGCTTATCTTGCGTATTTTAGGGTATCCACTTTCACTTGTCTATGAACTGATATAAGCAACCCAGAAGTCCTTTACCGCGGACACGGCTATTCGAATAGATGATGTTAACCCTCCAGGGGTGTACTTCTTCATACATGTTTCCACCACTTAGCGTCTGCACACGACATGTGCTCGGCAGACTTCAAGCGAAAGCCGACGTGGGTGTAGACCACAACCTACCTAAACACTCAAGTCTCTAGTCCAGGTTTATCGCCTATTCGGGTTCCAACCATGAGGAGATCCGGCCGGAGTTTCGCTCACAGCCCCAAACGATGTGAACAGGGTTCCCGAGATACCAAACGGGCATCCGGTACACCGTGCCACGTACCTACCGCATCACAGCCCACCCCTACGGTCAGCGCTGTCCACGGCCTCCAGTAAGCTACAAACACCAGAAACTACTTGCAACTCCTGGACAGAGGACTAGGGTGAATAAGAAGTCGAGCGGGGTCATATTTCAGGGCCCAATGCATGGTAGTAGCTGAATCATGGATCACAAACACAGAACTCAGTTCCTAAGGACGGCTTCAATGAGACAACCCACCATGTACTCCTACATGGCCTCTCACCGACACCTTTTACCAAATCGTGTTCACACACTTAGCTCACACATAGTAGGACATGTTCACACACCTCTGATTCATCCTCGATGAATCAGACCTGAC
>NC_041386.1:391553903-391588129 GCF_002162155.2 Triticum dicoccoides | reverse complement strand
GCTCGCGAATCCTCGAAAGTTCGCCGGCGGCCGAAGGTTGGGGGCGAGCTTGAGGGCGACGCTGCAGGGCTTCCGGAGGGCCGTGGATCGGTGGGGAGGAAGAGGGGGTCGGGGCGGAGCTCCCTGGGGCGTCGGTGAGGCGTGGGGTGGCCGGTAGCCACGGTGGCTCTCGTCGGTGGCGGCGGCTCCGTTCGGTCGCGGGAGGGGAAACAGAGGAGCGAGGGGGAGGGAGGTCCAGAGAGCGAGGGGGAAGTGAGAGGGGGTCGGGGCTGCGTGGCGTCGCGGGAGGGACCAGGGAAGGAGGAGGCAGCCAGGCAGGGAGGAGGTGGCCTCCTCGGCCGCGCGCGTGCGAGCACGCAGCTGCTCCCACTGGCAAGAGGAAGACGACAGGGGGGGAGTAGCGGTGGCGGGCTGGGCCGCGCTGGGCCGGTCCTGTTGGGCCACCAGGTGGGCTTCACAGGTAAGTCCTTCTCTCTTTTATTTATGTTCTGTTTCTCTTTTCTATTTCTGCAATTTGTTTTTGGATTTGATTTAAAATATCAAATCATTTTATAAAATCCTGGAAATAATTATGGGTGCTTTCTGAATTATTTCAGTGACCCTTAACAATTTCCAACATTTATTTGAACATTTAAATTATTTATAGTATTCAAATGCCCAAAGTCAAATACAATATGGTTTATTCAAAAAATCCAAAAATGTCTTGCAAAAATATCCATCATCTCTGGATATGGTTTTCACCCTTTTCTAGTGATCATGAACATTTTTGCA
Source organism: Triticum dicoccoides (assembly GCF_002162155.2). Classification (NCBI taxonomy): domain Eukaryota; kingdom Viridiplantae; phylum Streptophyta; class Magnoliopsida; order Poales; family Poaceae; genus Triticum; species Triticum dicoccoides. The sequence continues at coordinate 391,587,358 of NC_041386.1, read as the reverse complement.
AACCAATTTGGGTTCTTTGAAAATATTTTGAAGTTGAACCTATTTGCAATGCTTTGGTGCTAGGGCTTGGTCATCCCCATTTCAAATTTCATACAATTTAAACATGTTGCACACATGAAGCTAGCCTAGAGCATTACCAGAAGCTAGGGATGTGACATCGTTCTCACTCCTTTCCTTCGGGAAGCTTTATCTGTGGTAGGAGCCCTGTTGTTAGTTTAGGGGAAAGAAACAGTAGCATACGACCTTATCCATATGAGCTAATGAATATAGTAAAATCATACTTAAATAAACATGCATGCCAGTTCTTGATGCCAGCGCTTCATTTTATTATCTGTGCTAAGGGTTTGTGTTTGGCTTTGTACAAAGGGTTACATGCGCATCGGCAAGGCTTGTACACGAGGTGGTTGCCGGGGCTGAGCCCAGTAACCTCGCCTTACGGGTAGAATTTGCGAATATGCTTAATATTCCATGAGTTTTGCACCTTAATGCCATCTTCGGTCTCCAGATGGACTGCACCAGGTCTGGTGACTTATACTACTCTATAAGGGCCTTCCCACTTCAGCGTCAACTTTTTGGAACCCATGGCGGAAAGAACATGCCAAATGACAAGGTAGCCTTCCTCATGGCACAGGGCATGAATTCTGCGGCTATGATAGTGGCGCAAGGCTTGCTGGTACCGTGCAGCACACACATCAGCCCGGAGATGATCCTCCTCGAGCAGCACGGCCTCGTCATGCCAGAGCTTCTCTTTCTCTACTTCATTGTAGGAAAGTACTCGAGGTGACCCGTAGATGAGTTCCGTGGCGAGTACTACTTCTGTCCCATACACTAGGGAGAAGCGAGTCTGGGTGGTGGCTCGATTCGGTGTCATACGGAGGGACCAATGAACCATCGGCAGCTCGTCGATCCAGCCTCTGATGCACTTCTGCAGCCTACCAAAAGTTATTGTCCTGAGTCCATGCAACACTTCAGCATTCATCCTCTCAGCATGACCATTACTCTGGGGATGAGCAACGGAAGCAAAGGAGACCTTGCTTTCAATGCTTTGGATGTACTGCATGAAGGTGTGGCTCGTGAATTGGATGCCGTTCTCAGTGATTATCCTAGCGGTCACTCCAAATCGGAAGACCAATCCTTTCATGAACTTGATAGCTGACTGTGCGGTCACCTTCCTGAAGGAAATATGCCCTAGAGGGAATAATAAAGTTGTTACTATATATTTACTTATTCATGATAAAGGTTTATTATTCATGCTAGAATTGTATTGATCGGAAACATAAATACATGTGTGAATACATAAACAAACACTGTGTCCCTAGTGAGCCTCTACTGGACTACCTCATTGATCAAAGATGGTTAAGGTGTCCTAACCATTGACATGAGTTGTCAATTGATAACGGGATCACATCATTAGGAGAATGACGTCATGGACAAGAACCATCCGTTAGCTTAGCATTATGATCGTTCATTTTTATTGATATTGATTTCTTCATGTCAAATACATATTCCTTCAACTATGAGGTTATGCAACTCTCGGATACCGGAGGAATGCTTGTGTGCTATCGAACATCACAATGTAAATTGGTGATTATAAAGATGCTCTACAAGGTATCACCGAAGGTGTTTGTTGAGTTACCATAGATCAAGTTTAGGATTTGTCACTCTGAGTATCGTAGAGGTATCTCTGGGCCCTCTCTGTAGTACACATCATAAGCTTGCAAGCAAACGACTAAGGAGTTAGTAACGAGGTGATGTATTATGGAACGAGTAAAGAGACTTGCCGGTAACGAGATTGAACTAGGTATGAAGATACCGATGACAAAATCTCGGGCAAGTAACATAACGATGGACAAAGGGAATTACGTATGTTGTAATAACAGATCGAGCGATAAAGATATTTATAGAATATGTAGGAGACAATATGGGCATCTAGGTTCCGCTATTGGTTATTGACCGACAGGTGTCTCAGGCATGTCTACATAGTTCTTGAACCTGTAGGGTCTGCACGCTTAACGTTCGATGACGATATAGTATTATATGAGTTATGTGATTTGGTGACTGAAAGTTGTTCGGAGTCCCGGATGAGATCATGTATATGACGAGGAGTCTTGAAATGGTTGAGAGGTAAAGATTGATATATAGGACGATGGTATTCGGACACCAGAAGTGTTTCGGGGGTACCAGGTACTTATCTAGTTACCAAAAGGGGTTCCGAGCACCCCCAGCAAAAGATATGGGCCTTATGGGCCAAGAGGGGAAATGCACCAGCCACAAGGGGTTGGTGCACCCCCATATGGGCCGGCCTAAGGAGGAGAAAGAAAGGGGGAACGGAAAGGAAAGTCTGGATTAGCATTCCCACTTCCTTCCCTCTCCCCCCCTCTTTCCTTCCCCCTTAGGGATACATGGCAGGGGGCGCGGCCAGGGCAGGAGCCCTAGGGCCGGTCGGCCACGTATGTGGTGCACCAGGCTGCCTCGCCTCCCCCTCCCACCTATATATATGTGGAGGGAGGCTCCTAGCACATGCCAGACAATGGTTTAGCCGTGTGCGGCGCCCCCATCCACCGTTTACACCCCCGGTCATATTTCGTAGTGCTTAGGCGAAGCCTTGAGAGGATCACTACACCATCACCGTAACAATGCTGTCGTGCTGATGTAACTCATGTACTACCTCGACGTCTGGCTAGATCAAGAAGGCGAGAGACATAATCTAGTTGAACGTGTGTAGAACGCAGAGGTGTCGTCCATTGGGTACTTGATCGGTTGTAGCATGAAGAAGTTCGAATACATCAACCGCTTTGAGAAACGCTTTCTCTTACTGTCTATGAGGGTACATAGACACACTTTCCCCCTCATTGCTATGCATCTCCATGGATAGATGATTGCATGTGTGTAGAAATTTTTTGGTTTTCCATGCAACGATTCCCAACAGTGGTATCAGAGCCAAGCTTATGCGTAGATGATATGCACGAGTAGAACACAAAGAGTTGTGGGTGGTGTTAGTCATACTGCTTACCACCAACGTCTTATTTTGATTCGGCGGTATTGTGGGATGAAGCGGCCCAGACCAACCTTACATGTCCACGCACATGAGACCGGTTCCCCCGACTGACATGCAATTAGTTTTGCATAAAGGTGGCTGGCGGATGTCTATTTCTCCTACTTTAGTTGAATTGAATTTGACTACGGCTGGTCCTTGAAGAAGGTTAAAACAGCAAACTTGACGAATCACCATTGTAGTTTTTGCCGTAGGTAAGAACAGTTCTTGCTAGAAGCCCATACCAGCCACGTAAAAATTGCAACAACAAAGTAGAGGACATCTAACTTATTTTTGAAGGGTATGTTATGATGTGATATTGTCAAGACATGATGTGATATACGTTATTGTATGAGATGATCATGTTTTGTAAGTTATCGGCAACCGGCGAGAGCTTTATGGTTGTCTATTTATTGTATGAAATGCAAATGCCATGTAATTGCTTTACTTTATCATTATGCGTTAGCGATAGTTATAGAAGCAATAGTTGGCAAGATGACCATGATGCTACGATGGAGATCAAGGTGTCGAGCCGGTGATGATGGAGATCATGACGATGCTTCGGAGATGGAGATCAAAAGCACAAGATGATGATGGCCATATCATGCCACATATTTTGATTGTGTGTCATGTTTATCTTTTATGAATCTTATTTTGCTTAGTACGGTGGTAGCATTATAAAATTATCCCTTCACTAAATTTCAAGCAAAAAGTGTCTGCCCTGAGTATGCACCATTTCTACAGTTCATCGTGTTGAGACACCATGTGATGATCGGGTGTGATAGACTCTATGTTCACATACAACAGGTGCAAGACAGTTTTGCACATGGAGAATACTTGGGCTATACTTGACGAGCCTAGCATGTACAGACATGGCCTCGGAACATTGGAGACCAAAAGGTCGAACGTGAATCATATAGTAGATATGATCAACATAGAGATGTTCACCATTGATGACTACCCCATCTCACGTGATGATCAGACATGGGTTAGTTGATTTGGATCACGTATCACTTAGATGACTTGAGTGATGTTTATTTAAGTGGGAGTTCTTTTAGTAATTTGATTAATTGAACTTAATTTATCATGAACTTAGTCTTGATAGTTTTGCATATCTATGTTGTATATCAATAGCTGACGATATAGCTCCTATATATTTTTGATATGTTCCTAGAGAAAACTAAGTTGAAAGATGATAGTAGCAATGATGCGGACTGGGTTCGTGATCTGAGGATTATCCTCATTGTTGCACAAAAGAATTATGTCCTTGATGCACCGCTAGCTGACAAACTTGTTGCAGGAGCAGATGCAGACATTATGAACATTTTGGAAGCTCGATATGATGACCACTTGATAGTTTAGTGCATCATTATTTACGGCCTAGAACCGGGACTTCAAAAACGTTTTGAACACCATGGAGCATATGAGATGTTCCAAGAGCTAAAAATTGGTATGTCGAGAGGTATGAGGCCTCTGATAAGTATTTTTCCTACAAGATGGAGGAGAATAGCTCAGCCAGTGAGATTGTACTCCGAATGTCTGGGTACTGCAATTGCTTGAATAAAGTGGGAGTTAATCTTCCAAATAAGATTGATAGAGTTCTCTAGTCACTATCACCAAGCTACTAGAACTTCGTCATGAACTATAATATGCAAGGGATGACAAAAATGATTCCCAAGCTCTTCCGATGCTGAAATCGGCGAAAGTAGAAATCAAGAAAGAGCATCAAGTGTTGATGGTTAACAAGACCACTAGTTTGAAGAAAATGGGGGAGGGAAAGAAAGGGAACTTCAAGAAGAATGGCAAGCAAGTTTTCGCTCCCATGAAGAAGCCCAAAGCCAGACCCAAGCCTGAAACTGAGTGCTTGTACCCCAAAGAAAATGGTCAACGGAAGCAGAACTGTCCCAAACATTTGGCGGATATGAAGTATGGCAAAGTGAACAAAATTATATTTGATATACATATTATTGGTGTGTACCGTACTAGTGTTTGTAGTAGCCCCTGGGTATTTGACACTGGTTCAGTTGCTAAGACTAGTAACTCGAAACGGGAGTTGCAGAATGAACATAGACTAGTTAAGGATGAGGTGACGATGTGTGTTTGAGGTAATTCCAAGGTTGATATGATGACCGTCGCACACTCCCTCTACCTTCTGGATTAGTGTTGAACCTAAATAAATGTTATTTGGTGTTTGCGTTGAGCATGAATATGATTAGATCATGTTTATTGCAATACGGTTATTCATTTAAATCAAAGAATAATTGTTGTTATGTTTACATAATAAAACCCTCTATGGTCATACACTCGTTGTATACGGTTTATTGAATCTCGATCATAGTGATACACATATTCATAATATTAATGCCAAAAGATGCAAAGTTGATAATTATAGTGCAACATACTTGTGGCACTGCCATTTTGATCATATTGGTGTAAAGCGCATGAAGAAACTCCATGCTCATAGACTTTTGGAATCACTTGATTATGAATCATTTTATACTTGTGAACCATGCCTCATGGGCAACATGACTAAAACTCCATTCTCCGAAACAATGGAGCGAGCTAATGACTTATTGGAAATAATACATACCAATGTGTGTGGTCCGATGAGTGTTGAAGCACGTGGAGGGTATCGATATTTTCTCAACTTCATAGATGATTTGAGTAGGTATCGGTATATCTACTGGATAAAACAAAAGTCTGAAACATTTGAAAATTTCAAAGAATTTCAGAGTGAAATGGAGAATCATCGTAACATGAAAATAAAGTTTCTACGATCTGATCATGGAGGCGAATATTTGAGTTACGAGTTTGGCCTTCATTTAAAACAATGTGGAATTGTTTCACAACTCACGCCACCTGGAACACCACAACGTAATGGTGTGTCCGAACATCGTAAGCGTACTTTATTGGATATGGTGCGTTCCGTGTTGTCTGTTACCGATTTACCACTATCATTTTGGGGTTATGCATTAGAGACAGCCGCATTCACGTTAAATAGGGAAGCGTCTAAATTTGATTAGATGACACCATATGAACCATGGTTTGGCAAGAAACCTAAGCTGTCGTTTCTTAAAATTTGGGGTTGCAACACTTATGTCAAAAGGCTTCAGTCTGATAAGCTCGAACCCAAATCGGAGAAGTGTGTCTTCATAGGATAGCCTAAGGAAACAATCGGGTGCACCTTCTACCACAAATCCGAAGGCAAGATCTTTGTTGCCAACAATGGAACCTTTCTAGAGAAGGAGTTTATCTTGAAAGAAGTGAGTGGGAGAAAAGTGGTACTTGATAAGGTAATTCTACCTTCTCTTGAATTGGAAAGTAGAACATCAGAGAAAATCGTTCCCATGATGCCTACACCAACTAGAGAGGAAGCTAATGATGATGATCATGAAACTTCAGATCAAGTCACTATAGAACTTTGTAGGTCGACCAGAGCACGATCCGCACCATAGTGGTATGATAATCCTGTCCTGGAAGTCATGTTATTAGAACATGGTGATCCTACGATCTATGAAGAAGCTATGATGAGCCCAGATTCCAATAAGTTGCTTGAGGCCATGAAATATGAGATATGATCCATGTATGAGAACAACATATGGACTTTGGTGGACTTGCCCAATGATCGGCAAGCCATTCAGAACAAATGGATCTTCAAGAAGAAGACAGATGTTGGTAGTAATGTCACCATCTACAAAGCATGACTTGTTGCGAAAGGTTTTTGAAAAGTTCAAGGGGTTGACTACGATGAGACCTTCTCATCCATAGCGACAGTCAGCCTAAATAATGTTAGCAATTGTTGCATTTTATAATTATCAAATATGGCAAATGGACGTCAAAACTACACGGATTTCTTAAAGAAGAGTTGTATATGATGCAACCAGAAGGTTTTTTCAATCTAAAGGAACTCACAAAGTGTGCAAACTCCAGCGATCCATTTATGGACTGGTGAAAGCATCTCAGAGTTGGAATATACGCTTTGATGAAGTGATCAGAGCATATGGTTTTATCCAGACTTATGGTGAAGCCTGTATTTCCAAGAAAGTGAGTGGGAGCTCTGTAGCATTTCTGATATTATATGTGGATGACATATTGATGATTGGAAATGATATAGAATTTCTATATAGCATAAAAGGATACTTGAACAAGAATTTTTCAATGAAAGTCCTCAATGAAGCTGCTTACATAGTAGGCATCAAGATCTATAGAGATAGATCAAGATGCTTCATAAGATTTTACAATGTGTACAAACCTTGAGAAGATTTTGAAGGAGTTCAAAATGGATCATTCAGTGAAGGAGATTCTTGCCTGCATTGTAAGGTGTGAAGTTGAGTAAGACTCAAAGCCTGACCACGGCATAAGATAGAGAGAGAATGAAATTCATTCCCTATGCCTCGGCCATAGGTTCTATAAAGAATGCCATGCTGTGTAATAGACCTATTGTGTACCTTGCCATGAGTTTGGCAAGGGGGTATAATAGTGATCAAGGAGTAGATCACTGAACAACAGTCAAAATTATCCTAGAGGAGTAAGGAAATATTTCTCGATTATGGAGGTGATAAAGAGTTCGTCATAAAGGGTTATGTCGATGCAAGCTTTGACACGGATTCAGATGACTATGAGTCTTAATCTGGATACATATTGAAAGTGGGAGAAATTAGCTAAAATACATACCCTGTAGAGCATTGTAGACATAGAAATTTGCAAAATACATACGGATTTGAATGTGGCAGACCCGTTGACTAAACATCTCTCACAAGCAAAACATGATCACACCATAGTACTATTTGGGAGTTAATCACATGTCGATGTGAACTAGTTTATTGACTCTAGTAAACCCTTTGATTGTTATTCACATGGCGATGTGAACTATGGGCCTTAATCACATGGCGATGTGAACTATTTTTGTTAATCACATGGCGATGTGAACTAGATTATTGACTCTAGTGCAAGTGGGAGACTGAAGGAAATATGCCCTAGAGGCAATAATAAAGTTGTTCTTTTATATTTCCTTATTCATCATAAAGGTTTATTATTCATGCTAGAATTATATTGATCGGAAGCTTAAATACATGTGCGAATACATAAACAAACATTGTGTCCCTAGTGAGCTTCTACTAGACTATCTCGTTGATCAAAGATGGTTAAGGTTTCCTAACCATTGACATGAGTTGTCGTTTGATAACAGGATCACACCGGTAGGAGAATGATGTGATGGAAAAGATCCATCTGTTAGCTTAGCATTATGATCGTTCAGTTTTATTGCTGTTGCTTTCTTCATGTAAAATACATATTCCTTCGACTATGAGATAATGCAACTCCCGGATACCAGAGCAATGCCTTGCATGCTATCAAATGTCACAACGTAACTGGGTGATTATAAAGATGCTCTACAGGGTATCTCCGAAGGTGTTTGTTGAGTTGGCATAGATCGAGATTAGGATTTGTCACTCCGAGTATAGGAGAGATATCTCCGGGCCCTCTTGATAATACACATCATAAGCTTGCAAGCAAATGACTAAGGAGTTAGTCATGAGGTGATGTATTATGGAACGAGTAAAGAGACTTACTGGTAACAAGATTGAACTAGGTATGAATATACCGATGGTCGAATCTCAGGCAAGTAACATATCGATGGACAAAGGGAATTACGTATATTGTCATCACGGTTCGAACGATAAAGATCTTCGTAGAATATGTAGTAGCCAATATGGGAATCCATGTTCAGCTATTTGTTATTGACCGAAGAGGTTTCTCGGTCATGTCTTGTAATGCCCAAGATTCAGCTATATCTCCCATGTGTCGAGGCATGACTTGGAGGCATAACCGCAGTTTTGTATTGTCGCAAGAAGGATCACCTTCACACAATCCCATGTAATGAACATGGAAGTAAATAGTTGGCTTACAATCGCCATGTCACACAATGATCAAATTATTCATACATCATTCAGGGTACACACAAAGTCCGACTATGGACAAATCCAAATGAAAAAAAGATGACCCCAAATGCTAAAACCCGATCATCCCAACTGGGCACCACTACTGATCATCCGGAAACGAAACATAGTAACGGCCAAGGTCTTCGTCGAACTCCCACTTGAGCTCGGTTACATCACTTGCACTGGTATCATTGGCACTTGCAACTGTTTTGGTAGTATCTATGAGTCAGGAGGACTCAACAATCTCAAAACCCACGAGATCAAGACTATTTAAGCTTATGGGTAGAATGTGGTTATGAGGTGGAGTTGCAGCAAGCGCTAAGAAAATATGGTGGCTAACATACGAGTACAAGAGTAAGATGAGAAACTACGCAATGGTTTATAAGCTAGAAGTGATCAAGAAGTGATCCTGAACTACTTCCTTTCATACATAACCCAACCGTTTTCACTTCCCGAACTCCGACAAAGGGAGACGATCATGGTTACACACGTGGATGATGTGTTCTAATTAAGTCAAGTGTCAAGTTCTCTACAACCGGATATTAACAAATTCCAATCTGCCACATAATCGCGGGCACGGCTCTCGAAAGTTATACCCTGCAGGGGTTTCCCAACTTAGGCCATCACAAGCTCTCATGATCAACGAAGGATATTCCTTCTCCCAGAATAACCCGATCAGTCTCAGAATCCCGGTTACAAGACATTTTGGCAATGGTAAAACAAGACCAGCAAGACCGCCCGATGTGCCGACAAAATCCCGATAGGAGTCTCATGTATCTCGTTCTCAGGGCACACCAGATGAGACATCCTATGAGTAAAACTAACCCTCAAGTTTCCCCAAGGTGGCCCCGCAGTCTACTCGGTTCGGACCAACACTCAGAGGAGCACTGGCCCCGGGGGGTTGAATTAAGAAAATCCTCGGGTTCATTACTCCCTAGGCAAATTTTAGTTGTTATTAGGAAAATGTTAAAACCAAGGTTGGGCATTGCTGGAGGAATTTTATTCAAAGCGAACTGTCAAGGGTGTCCCATAACCCCAACCACGTAAGGAACACAAAATCAAGGAACACAACACCGGTACGACAGAAACTAGGGCGACAAGACTGGAAAAAAACACCGAGCAAAAGGCCAAGCCTTCCACCCTTTTCCAAGTGTATAGATGCCTTAATTAAATAAGAGATATTGTGATATCCCAACATATCCATGTTCCAACATGGAACAACCTGCTCTGCACCTGCCACTAGCAATGCTATAAGAGGGGCTGAGCAAAAGCGGTAACATAGCCAAAGAACGATTTGCTATGATGGTGGGTTAGAGGCTTGACATGGCAATATGGGAGGCATGATAAAAAAGTGGTAGGTAGCGCAACATAGCGATAGAACCAACAACTAGAAAGCAAAGATAGAGTTGATATCGGGGGTAATGATCATCTTGCCTGCAAAGTTCTCAGGGTTGTCGAAAACTTGCTCCTCGTAAACGTACTCGACAGGTTCCTCGTTCATGAACTCGTCCCCCGGCTCTACCCAAAGCAATAACACAAGCAACAGAACAACAATCAATCACGATGCAATGCACAAGCAACATGATGCAAGACATGACATGGGATGCAAGATATGATGTGCAATGCATATGGGTACTCCGGAAGGGACAGGATGATCATGGCATCAACTTGGAAAACCAAGCATGCCATTGGAAAGGTTAGGAGATTTTGGTCGAAATCGATATAAGGATCACCGGAAACGGATGCACGATTTGCAAAAGACGAGCAAAACAAGAACGATGCAAAACTGCGCTTAACAACAACATAGCACTTAAGATGCATCAAGAAACTATGCTACAACACTCCAACATAGCAACCAATCAAATGACAGTAAAGTACAAGTTAATCTCTCCAAATCATGAACATTGAGCTCCGTCTAGAACTCACTAGAACAAGCCTAAAACAGCATGGCAAAAATGCAAATGACAACAGTTTCAAAGACTTGGTGAAAATACTAAACATGGCACAAACAACATCAGGTAGCAATGTTTAGAGCTAGTAAACTACATGCTACAGGAACATAATATTGAAAACAAAGGCATGGAATGCTAGTACTAAAGGAAATAAACAAAACTCCCTTACTGAACTTTAGCCAAAGATGCATAGAAAAGATGGTAGCATCAATGCGAACATGGCAAGTGATATGGACAGTTTCAGACTTGGTAGAAAAACATAACATGGCAGAAATAAATTTGTGATAGCAACTTCGCAAGCTCATGCCACTCACCACAAAGCATTTTAGGGCATCACAAGGTAACCAACAGTAAGAAGACACATTTCTGAAGCTAAACATGGCAATAGCATAGTTCATAGGGTGCAGAGATCACTAGTAAAACACATGGCAAAAATGCACTTCCTGCTAACAAACTGACAATAACAACACTTAGAAAAGTAGATGGTGGTAATGAAAAGCTAATCTACTCCATAATAACAACCAGAGGCACGAATGGATAGAGGATAACCATATCTTCAAAACACTCTTACTGAACTTCATTGAAAAATGCATAGATCTACTTGTGGCAACAAGTCAACATAGCAACATATTGTAACAGGAAAAGGCAGCAGGAAAACTAAGTGTCCGAAATCAGCAACATCATGTGGCCTACTTTGCATTCTTGTGCTAGTCACCATGGGGAACATAAAAATACAAGGCTTGCACCACTATAAAGATGGCATGAAGATTCTCCAAAAACATGTAGAAATGATGCTCAAAGGATGCACACACAAAATGCTATGAAAATGAAAAATCAGCAAGTTATGATGGATTTCAGCAGACAACATCATTTAGCACTTTTGCAATGAAGGTTAAGGAATCCATATGAATAGTAACATGCATGCAAATGACACTAGCGTGAAGAGCAGCACGAGGCGAACATTTCAGTATATCATATGCACAAATCGGAGCTACGTCCACGAAGAGATGGCAGGTCAAACAGGTGCACATAATATGAAAAACTTCAGGGACTTAGAAGATTTTAGTCACCTCCGGATCTAGGGTTGACCTGGGCACGGAAAATGAGGTGGCGGCGGATCTCGCCGGAGTTGAGGGAGGCGGTGGCCAGAGCTTGAGGGAGAGGTCGCTGGTGGGTCGGGGGACGCCGGATCCAGCCGGTCTCCGGTGAAGGCGGCGTGAGAGAGCTCGGCCACGAGGAGGACGAGGTGGCGGCAGCGACCAATGGACGAGTCGGCGCGGCGAAGGCGCCGGGCAGCGAAGCACGGGAGGCGGCGATGCTTGCGAGCCGGGCCGGGAGGGCCCCGCGTGGGCTCACGGGCCGGCGGCGGAGGGAGGCGCCGAGTGCCACGTGGTGGCTGCGGAGTGGTGCGGCGGCAGTGGCGGACGCATCTGGCGCCATTCGGACATGTCCGGCGCACAGAGGAAGGGCGAGGTTAGGTTTTGATCCGCAAATTTCGGGGGGAGAGGCATATTTACAGGTAGAGGGAGCTAGGAGAGTCCAAATGAGGTGTGGTTTTCACCCGCACGATCATGATCCAGCGACGGAGATCATGCAGGGAGTTTAGATGAGCTAGTGGGCTATCATGGAGGGGTGCCGGGCTACAAAGAGAGGGGGTTTTGCGGTTACTCGGTTAACCCTTGGGGCATCAAACGACCTCCAAATGGAACAAAATTTGATAGGCGGCCTTCCGGTGATGTACCAAGGCCACTCGACAAATCTCGGGCCATTTCGAGGACGTTTTTATCCCGCTCATGAAACAAGATCTGAGAGGTATGATGGGTGTATGTGTGTGTGTCGGATTCTGAAACAGACAACGGGGAAAATGACTGGATGCATGAGACGAACACGAATGCAAACGAGATCCACATGATGACATGAGATGAAATGCATGACATGAACAAAATGCAAAACGAGTACAAAACGCAACCACGGAGGATATAACATATAACTTGGCCAAAAAAGGCAAGAGTTCGAGTTATAATTATGGAATGTTACATCCGGGCTGTTACATGTCTACATAGTTCTCGAACCCGTAGGGTCCGCACGCTTAACGTTCGATGACGATATAGTATTATATGAGTTATGTGATTTGGTTACCGAATGTTGTTTGAAGTCCTAGATGAGATCATGGACATGATGAGGAGTCTCGAAATGTTCTAGAGGTAAAGATTGATATGTAGGACGATGGTATTCGAACACCGGAAGTGTTTCGGGGGGTACCGGGTACTTATCGGGTCACAGGAAGGGGTTCCGGGCACCCCCGGCGAAACATATGGGCCTTATGGGCCAAGAGGGGAAATGCACCAACCAAAAGGGGCTGGCGCACCCCCATATGGGCCGTCCTAAGGAGGAGAAGGAAAGGGGGAAGGGAAAGGAAAGTCTGGATTAGGATTCGCACTTCCTTCCCTCTCTTCCACCTCTTTCCTTCCCCCTTAGGGATACATGGCAGGGGGGCGCGACTAGGGTAGGAGCCCTAGGGCTGGCCGGCCACCTAGGTGGTGTGCCAAGCTCCCTCCCCTCCCCCTCCCACCTATATATATGTGGGAGGGGGTGCCTATGTAACACCCTCGATGCGGCTAATATCTCCCACGTGTCGAAGCATGACTTAGAGGCATAACCGCATTGAATGCAATGTCGCAAGTGAGGTAATCTTCGCAAACAACCCATGTAATACAATAGGGGAAAACAAAACATAGTTGGCTTACAATCGCCACTTCACACAATTACATGAATAAAGCATTACATCATCCAGATACAATCAAGGTCCGACTACGGAACCAAAATAAAAGAAGAACCCCAAATGCGACAAGGTCCCCGATCGACCCCAACTGGGCTCCACTACTGATCAACTAGAACGAAACACCACAAAGGACAAGATCTTCATCAAGCTCCTCCTGAGCTTGGTTGCGTCAACTAAACGGTCTCATCGGCACCTGCAAGCTGGTTTTGGAAGTATCTGTGAGCCACGGGGACTCAGCAATCTCGCACCCTCGCAATCAAGACTATTTAAGCTTATGGGTAATGTAAAAGGTATGAGGTGGAGCTGCAGCAAGCGACTAGCATATATGGTGGCTAACATACGCAAATGAGAGCGAGAAGAAAAGGCAAAGCACGGTCGAGAAACTATGATCAAGAACTGATCCTAGAACAACCTACGTCAAGCATAACTCCAACACCGTGTTCACTTCCCGGACACCGCCGGAAAGAGACCATCACGGTAACACATGCGGTTGATGTATTTCAATTAAGGTCGACTTCAGGTTTTCTACAACCGGACATTAATAAATTCCCATCTGCCCATAACCGCAGGCACGGCTTTCGAAAGTTCAAATCCCTGCAGGGTGTCCCAACTTAGCCCATGACAAGCTCTCACGATCAACGAGGGAATAGACCTCCTCCCAAGACATTCCGATCAGACTCGGTATCCCGGTACAACAAGACATTTCAACAGGGTAAAACTAAACCAGCAACACCGCCCGAATGTGCCGACAAATCCCGATAGGAGCTGCACATATCTCGTTCTCAGGGCACACTCAGATGAGACTAGCTACAAGTAAAACCAACCCTCAAGTTTCCCCGAGGTGGCCCCATAGGCAGCTCAGTTCGGACCAACACTCAGAGGAGCACTGGCCCGGGGGGTTAAAATAAAGATGACCCTTGACTCTGTGAAACCCAAGGGAAAAAAGAGGCTAGGTGGCGAATGGTAAAACCAATGTTATGCATTGCTGGAAGAGCTTTACTTAAGGCGAACTGTCAAGGGGTTCCCATAATAGCCCAACCACGTAAGGGACGCAAAATCCGGGAACATAACACCGATATGACGGAAACTAGGGCGGCAAGAGTGGAACAAAACACCAGGCATAAGGCCGAGCCTTCCACCCTTTACCAAGTATATAGATGCATTAATTAAATAAGATATATTGTGATATCCCAACAAGTAAACATGTTCCAACAAGGGACAACATCTCCATGTTCCAACAAGGAACAAACTTCAATCTTCACCTGCAACTAACAATGCTATAAGAGGGGCTGAGCAAAGCGGTAACATAGCCAATCAACAGTTTGCTAGGACAAGGTGGGTTAGAGGCTTGGTTCAACAATATAGGAGGCATGATAAGCAAGTGGTAGGTATCGCAACATAGGCATAGCAAAAGAGCGAGCATCTAGCAAGCAAAGATGGAAGTGATTTCGAGGGTCTGGTCATCTTGCCTGAGATCCCGCAAGGAAGAAGAACGAGTCCATGAAGAAGACAAACGGACGTAGACGAACGGGTCCTCACAAACGCGACGTTACCGGAACCAACCCGAAGAAGCAAACACCGGAAAGAAGCAAACAACATACTAAACAACCACCACATAGGCATGGCATTATGCGCAAACAAGAATGATGCATGTCCGGTTTAAAGAGGCATAGCATGGCAAAGTGCACAAGCAATCCTACAAATTAAGTGGAGCTCAATATGCAACGAGTTGCATATTGAAAAGAACACCACATGACTTATTTAGTTCACTCCCGGTTAGGTACTCAACAATATTAAATGTTGGTTAACATGTCAAGAGGTGAAGCAAAGTAAAACTACCTATCTAGGAAAGTTTAAATGAGGCCGGAACAACAAAACAACAAGTCCGGAAGATCCTCATGAGCATTAGTAATTTAATTCAAACAACAATTTAAACATTTTAATTGTTGTTATCATGATGCGGATGACATGACAAGTTTATGCAATTTTAAGAAAATGTTGACATGAAAAGATATGGTGGAAAGAAAGGGTGACACAGCGACGATAACGGAAACGGTGCCACGCAACATTCCGGTTCCGGCAACTCATTGAGACGTGGGTGCAAAAGAAAGTGTGGCGGAAGCGTGCAAAAGATGGAAGGTGGGGTGCTCCCGGTAATCGGGTTCCCACATGACGATGACAAGGTAAAAGAGGGCAACGTGCACCGACAAATCGAGCACGGTGCAAGCACGAGCATCTCATACATCACACATGCATTCGTTCACGGCGGTCGTCTCGGGGTTATACCTTCGAAGCGTGCATTATCGGAGCGGTTCGGGTCAAGCGGTGTAGTCGTTCACGATCGTCGTGGGAAGTAGTGGTACTCGGCCGTGGTAGAGGAAGTAGTTGTTCACGCGACGGTGATCGAACTTGACGATACCGTTACACGGGTCTTCGGCAATGGTAATGGTACATTTTGTAGTCGTGCACACTCCATAGATGTTCGAGGTCACGGCGAGGATCTTGACGTCCATGGAGTCTTCGAGGGTCGACGGTAGTTGTACTCGGGTCGTCGGCGACTGTAGTTGTTCTATGCATCGGGCGTCAAGGTACTTGCCGAGGTACTTGCCATTCTTAGCGGTTCCCAAAACGACGGTAGATGAACAATACGCGTCGTCGTGGTACTTGCGGTCGTCGGACTTGCTGGTTTCACTTTGACGGTAGTGGTACACTTGTCGGCGAGGTACTTGGCGGTCTCGGTTTTGACCGAGATGAGACAAAATGGCGACGGTGCACGATGAGGAGGGTCCTACAACAACAGGGGGTCGACGGCGGCGCAACACGGGAAGAGCAGCAGTAGGACAAAGTGGACGGCATAGGCCTTGGCCCGGAGCAAAGGAGGCGAAGCTTTTGGAGGCTGGAGAGGCCATGGGCGTATGGCGCATGATGCCATAGGGAGGTTTGCGAGGGGGCCATGTCGAGGAGGCAGAGACACTTCGAACTGCAGCAGCGGCCGCGATCTTGGAGCACCCCCACCGGAGGACGAGGCGGGGGCATACCCAGGCAGTGCGGAAGGACGGCGCCGGTGGAGAAGCATATTGCCATGCCCGAGGCGGGGCTTGACGGGTCGAGACTGGGTCCGGCGACCGGGCGACGGGGGCGCGCTGGTGATGATGGGGATCGGGCGCGGCGGCGCTAGTCGTCGACTGTGACGGGTCATGGCTCCATGGTCGGCTCCAGCGACGCCGGAAGAAGGCAGCGGCGGCAGGCACGCGAAAGGAGCAAAGGAGAGGCGGCTGGGGACGAGGCAAGAGTGTCGTCCCTCTACGCGTGCGCGGGAGGCCGGTCCGGCGCCATCGGGAGGGGAAGATGGACATCAAGAAGGAGAGCGGGGTCGAGCGCGACACTGGAGGGGAAGAGATGGGATCGTGGGAGGAGGATGGGATCGGGCAGCGGTTCCTGGCGGCGCGAGGAAAATGAGGAGTGGGATCGGGAGAGGGTAGCGAGTGGGGATCGGCTAGGGTAAGTAGCGGGGCTGATTGGGCCTGGCCTTGGGCCAGCGCGAGAGGGAGGGAGGCCCAGGAGTGCAGTGGTGCAGGCCTGGCCAGGGGTGCAGGCCGCCTCTCTCCCTAAATATCTCTCTTTTCCCATTTAAAAAGAAAACAGAAAAGAGAAGGAAAAGAAAGAGAAGGTTGGGATGGAAACTGGGCATGGGGATAATTTTACTGGACTCGCAAAAATAAGCATGACCATAGAAAAATAGAAGTGGCAAGATTGCAGGAATTAAATTCAAATTCATTTGAATATAATTCAAATGGTTTTGAATTGGGACTAGGTTTGGTGTGGCCAAAAATGTTCAGGTTTTTGGTGGAGCTTGGAAAACGAACAAAAGAATTATCGACAAAGTTTGAGAGTCAGAAATCGGAAGAAGGAAAGGTCAAAGATTTAACATGCAAGTGGGTTGCGGATAATTCCAAATTAATGGAATACTTTATAATAGCTCCCTAAATATTGGGAGGATATGTTTTAAAGAGAAATCACCATGTGGGTTCCCTCGATTTAAATAGATCAACGATCTATGCAATTTGTTTAGAGAGTTTTAAAACGGGTTGCATGATGACATGATGCAATGAAGAAGAACCAAAGATGAATGCAAAGAACCAAACAAAACACACGACGAAACCCTGAACATAAGGAAGTCTTCTCGAGCATCGGACTCCGGGCGTCACAACACTCCACCACTACGAGAGGATCTCGTCCCGAGATCTAGAATGGCACCGGAGGGAAAACGGAAGAGAAAAGAGAAGAGGTAAAACTAAGTTGCTTCTTTGACAAACGAGTGAGACCAAAGAACCTTGAAAAGGTTAAGCCATTTCGAGAAAAATAATAATGGAGATGACAAATTTGAAAACACTCCGTTAGAAAAGAGGGACAAAGAACATTGCGAAAAAAACCTTGAGGTTGAAGGGCAAGATGTATATTGAAACCACTCCGGTTAAAACAAGATAGAGAAGGATTAAGAATGATATAATTTGAGCAGCACTCCGTCTGAGAAGGGAGGCAAAACTTGGCAGAATGAGAAAAATTTGAAAAGCAGGCACGACACTCCGGTTAAAAGGATAAGGACGAAAAGAACACGATCCTGACAAAACAAGAAGATGGGTTGCAGAGAGCAACATCACAATGCCTCCAGAACGAATGAGTAGAGTAAAGATAATTGAGACAAACGAATGTAGAAGACAATGCCAACTTCCGCTACAAAAGAGCCTGAAAAGGCATCTTTAGGAGAAGGGTTGAACGGAGTTGTTGGAAAACCAACAACCAAAAGAATAAGCTTGATATGGTCTTATGGAATACAACTCAAATTATGAGGTGACAACCCGCCACTCACGGGAAAGAATTAGATTGGAATAAACAAGGAGACGAGAAACTTATTTCACCGGAAGGATAAATGAAGAACTTGGGTCATTTATAAGCACCATGGATAGCAACAAACCTTAGGGAAGGCTTTAGGTTAAGTATAACCCCAAGATAACTCCAAAGAAGAGATTGATGGATTTAAAATACCTCATCCTTGACCACATGTGAATCATGAGACATGAACTCAAATTATCAAGAATGACATAATACCACCTCGAATGATACGGTTGAAAGAATTCCACTCCAGATTGCAAGATGAAGAATGTTTGAGCTCATTAGAAATGAATCTCGATGAAAAACTTCGAGAAGGAATTAAATCCTTGATGAACCATCGTGTAGAACCTCCATGACGAACTCCGGTACACAAAAGGTAACAAAAAGAAAGAGAAGTTGAAAACACAAGGTAAAACCTTGTAATGATTTAGATGAATCTCCGTGGTGAAACAATTGAGAGAACTTGGAACTCCGAGAAAAGAAAGATGAACAAAAGAAATCAAGAATTTGATGAGCCTCCGGAATAGGGAATTGAGTTCAGTCGATGCAACAAGAATAAGAATTACATTATGCTTATCCTTCACCAATTAAATTGATGACAATCAACGGATTTGGCACACTACTTATTCTCGTATCAAGGATTAAGAGAGATATAACATAAATTTGAGAAGGTATTGAACGAACCACCGGAAGGGTTGAAACAACGAATAAATTGATATGGTGACCAAGGAAGAGAACTCCTGAACGGACCACCGTAAGAATTAAAAATAAACGAAGAAAAGATAAAGAAGACACCGGGACGAATTATAAAATGAACGAGGATGCTTGAGAGGATTTAGATACATGAGAACAAAAAGATGGCGAGCTGATTAGAGAACACTTGAACGATGCACCAGTAATATTTGAGAATGATAACTGGAAGCTGAGAATAAATAACCTGAAATGATGGACTCCGGATAATCAAACTGAGAAGACTCTTGAATTGCTCCGGATAGGTGAAATGAATTCTCACTATCAAAAACAGTTATGAGAGGATGACGTCAAGCTAGAGCCATGAATCTTTGACAGAATGAAACAAGATTCAAGGGAAAACTCTTCTTCGGTCTTCAAATGCATAGAACGATAACGAGAAACACCACCAAGAATTGTTGAGGCACTCCGGAATGAAAAATTAGAAAGGTTGAGCCAACGATGAAAAGAGTTGGAAAGATCTTGGAGAAAGGCATTTGACTGATGATAACTCATTCTTACGTCAAACTTTGAAATGAATTTGAGATTAACTCCGGGAGAATAAGAAGAGTCAGGTAAGATCCTGGGAAAAGACCAGTGGGTTAGGGCCCACTGAAAAGATACACCGTTGAAATGATTTGAAGGAGAGATTACACCGATTGAATTAAATGGCTTGAATGAGATAACATCCTCGAAAGAGCTTGAACAAAAGCAGAGTGGAAAAACACGAATCTTCGAGATATCTTTAGCACTTCGGAACAAATGAATAGCGAGAAATGAATTATTATGAGGTGCACCGGCATAGGAAAAACATTAGAAGTACGGAAAAGAATATGATTACACCGAAAGCTTGAATTGGATCCACCGGAGAAGAAATGAGTGACGAGAGACGAACTTGAAGCTTCGTTAGCATCTTCCTGAGAATCAACGGATAAGAACATTGACGGAAAAGAATGGAGAGACTTCTCATCAGTAAAAGGATACTTGAATAAGAAATCTGAGTCCTCGAAGAAAAAGGGAGGGTGGGCGGGAAAACAAAGGCAACTTGGAGACGAATGAAACAAACACCGTTGAGAAGAATAGATACTTGATCTTGCGGTTGTTGAAATGATCGGATCCACTTGAAGAGAAACACACCAGTGAAAAAGGATTGACATGACAATCTCAATAAACGAGAAGGATTTGTATTCTCAAAGAAATATATGAACACCGCTTAGGAAAGGTATGGAATCCACATTTGACTCCGAAGCAACTCGAATACCACAAAACAAAACAAAAACAAAGGAGTGGCTTGCAAAATAAGCCGGAACAAACATATGATAGAGATTTTGTCTGAAGTTTTCGTGGTGGGGCCTACACGGGCTCAATCGTACAGCGCCATCATGTACAAGGTAGTGCACCTGACATACGAAGCGTCCCTGAGTCGGCATAGCCAAGGACTCTTTAAGACACAATGAGACCACTGTAAAACCGACCGTGAATAGGCGGACCACTAGACGTCGAACCCCAATTTCATATCATACATCTGTCAGAAAGATATCCTAAGAGCTACTTGAATTCCCACCTATGGAACTCCCGAACCTTTCCAGTTATGCAATTAGGTGTTGGGGATACAGGGGAAGCATAATATCTCACCCAAACTAGCAAATCCTACATCCAGCTGTATCCATCCTTCAACACATAACCAAGAAACCTTCGGAAATCGTCTACCTCAACCTTCAAAAAGCATCCGTTATACAAGTTATGGCGATACTCCCGAACTCCCGCCCCAGTACTGGGTGGCGTCGAGGTTATCTCACCAACAACTGCATAAAAGAGATTTTTGATGTCGGCGAACTAAACTCAGGTATTCCAGAACTGCAATGATAAAATTATGACGACAACACCTCAGAGCTCAACTCCCCGGGACACTTCCACAAAACCCCTGACAGGAGGCACCAAGACAATGTTCTCGTCACAAAACCATCGAAACGATTCCAAGATACCCGCATGATTCTAAAAAAAATTAGTGAAATTCTAGAAGAGAAGAGTCAAAACTCTACATCAGGATGCCTTACTAGAGTGATGAGGAGACTGGGAAGTAAAAAGAATTCCTAAACTCTCCGATATATGATTCCTAAATGACTCAAAACATTTTTCTAGACACAACTCGGCCGCTAAAAACGATCAAGCAATGGGGCTCCTAAGGTCGGGGAAGGCTCTGATACCAACTTGTAACGCCCTCGATGCGGCTATATCTCCCACGTGTCGAAGCATGACTTAGAGGCATAACCGCATTAAAAGCAATGTTGCAAGTGAGGTAATCTTCGCAGACAACCCATGTAATACAATAGGGGAAAACAAAACATAGTTGGCTTACAATCGCCACTTCACACAATTACATGAATAAAGCATTACATCATCCAGATACAATCAAGGTCCGACTACGGAACCAAAATAAAAGAACAACCCCAAATGCGACAAGGTCCCCGATCGACCCCAACTGGGCTCCACTACTGATCAACTAGAACGAAACACCACAAAGGACAAGATCTTCATCGAGCTCCTCCTGAGCTTGGTTGTGTCAACTGCACGGTCTCATAGGCACCTGCAAGCTGGTTTTGGAAGTATCTGTGAGCCACGGGGACTCAGCAATCTCACACCCTCGCGATCAAGACTATTTAAGCTTATGGGTAATGTAAAAGGTATGAGGTGGAGCTGCAGCAAGCGACTAGCATATATGGTGGCTAACATACGCAAATGAGAGCGAGAAGAGAAGGCAAAGCACGGTCGAGAAACTATGATCAAGAAGTGATCCTAGAACAACCTATGTCCAGCATAACTCCAACACCGTGTTCACTTCCCGGACACCGCCGGAAAGAGGCCATCACGGTAACACACGCGGTTGATGTAGTTTAATTAAGGTCGACTTCAGGTTTTCTACAACTGGACATTAACAAATTCCCATCTGCACATAACCGCGGGCATGGATTTCGAAAGTTCAAATCCCTGCAGGGTGTCCAAACTTAGCCCATGACAAGCTCTCACGGTCAACGAAGGAATAGACCTCCTCCCGAGACATTCCGATCAGACTCGGTATCACGGTACAACAAGTCATTTCGATAGGGTAAAACTAAACCAGCAACACTGCCCGAATGTGCCGACAAATCCCGATAGGAGCTGCACATATCTCGTTCTCAGGGCACACTCAGATAAGACTAGCTACGAGTAAAACCAGCCCTCAAGTTTCCCCGAGGTGGCCCCACAGGCAGCTCAGTTCGGACCAACACTCAGAGGAGCACTGGCCCGGGGGGGTTAAAATAAAGATGACCCTTGAGTCCGCAAAACCCAAGGGAAAAAAGAGGCTAGGTGGCGAATGGTAAAACCAATGTTGGGCATTGCTGGAAGAGCTTTACTTAAGGCGAACTGTCAAGGGGTTCCCATAATGGCCCAACCGCGTAAGGGACGCAAAATCCGGGAACATAACACCGATATGACGGAAACTAGGGCGGCAAGAGTGGAACAAAACACCAGGCATAAGGCCGAGCCTTCCACCCTTTACCAAGTATATAGATGCATTAATTAAATAATATATATTGTTATATCCCAACAAATAAACATGTTCCAACAAGGGACAACATCTCCATGTTCAAACAAGGAACAAACTTCAATCTTCACCTGCAACTAACAACGCTAGAAGAGGGGCTGAGCAAAGCGGTAACATAGCCAATCAACGGTTTGCTAGGACAAGGTGGGTTAGAGGCTTGGTTCAACAATATAGGAGGCATGATAAGCAAGTGGTAGGTATCGCAGCATAGGCATAGCAAAAGAGCGAGCATCTAGCAAGCAAAGATGGAAGTGATTTCGTGGGTATGGTCATCTTTCTTGAGATCCCGCAAGGAAGAAGAACGAGTCCATGAAGAAGACAAACGGATGTAGACGAACGGGTCCTCACAAACGCGACGTTACCGGAACCAACCCGAAGAAGCAAACACCGGAAAGAAGCAAACAACATACTAAACAACCACCACATAGGCATGGCATGATGCACAAACAAGAATGATGCATGTCCGGTTTAAAGAGGCATATCATGGCAAAGTGCACAAGCAATCCTACAAATTAAGTGGATCTCAATATGCAACGAGTTGCATATTGAAAAGAACACCACATGACTTATTTAGTTCACTCCCGGTTAGGTACTCAACAATAGTAAATGTTGGTTAACATGTCAAGAGGTGAAGCAAATTAAAACTACCTATCTAGGCAAGTTTAATTGAGGCCCGAACAACAAAACAATAAGTCCGGAAGATCCTCATGAGCATTAGTGATTTAATTCAAACAACAATTTAAACATTTTAATTGTTGTTATCATGATGCGGATGACATGAACAAGTTTATGCAATTTTAAGAAAATGTTGACATGAAAAGATATGAGGCATTTGTCATCGTGGCGGAAAGAAAGGGTGCCACAGCGACGATAACGGAAACGGTGCCACGCAACGTTCCGCTTCCGGCAACTCATTGAGACATGGGTGCAAAAGAAAGTGTGGCGGAAGCGTGCAAAAGATGGAAGGTGGGGTGCTCCCGGTAACCGGGTTCCCACATGACGATTACAAGGTAAAAGAGGGCAACATGCACCGACAAATCGAGCACGGTGCAAGCACGAGCATCTCATACATCACACATGCATTTGTTCACGGCGGTCGTCTCGGGGTTATACCTTCGAAGCGTGCGTTATCGGAGCGGTTCGGGTCAAGCGGTGTAGTCGTTCACGATCGTCGTGGGAAGTAGTGGTACTCAGCCGTGGTAGAGGAAGTAGTTGTTCACGCGACGGTGATCGAACTTGACGATACCGTTACACGGGTCTTAGGCAATGGTAGTGGTACCCATTTTGTAGCCGTGCACATTCCGTAGATGTTCGAGGTCACGACGAGGATCTTGACGTCCATGGAGTCTTCCAGGGTCGACGGTAGTTGTACTCGGGTCGTCGGCAACTTTAGTTGTTCTATGCATCGGGCGTCAAGGTACTTGCCGAGGTACTTGCCATTCTTAGCGGTTCCCAAAATGATGGTAGATGAACAATACGCGTCGTCGTGGTACCTGCGGTCGTCGGACTTGCTGGTTTCACTTCGACAGTAGTGGTACACTTGTCGGCGAGGTACTTGGCGGTCTCGGTTTTGACCGAGATGAGACAAAATGGCGACAGTGCACGATGAGGAGGGTCCTACAACAAAAGGGGGTCGACGGCGGCGCAACACGAGAAGAGCAGTAGCAGGACAAAGTGGACGGCATAGGCCTTGGCCCGGAGCAAAGGAGGCGGAGCTTCTGGAGGCTGGAGAGGCCATGGGCATCAGGCACGCGATGCCATAGGGAGGTTTGCGAGGGGGCCATGTTGAGGAGGAAGAGACACTGCGAACTGCAGCAGCAGCCGCGATCTTGGAGCACCCCCGCCGGAGGACGAGGCGGGGGCATACCCAGGCAGCGGGGAAGGACGGCGCCGGTTGGGAAGCATATTGCCATGCCCGAGGCGGGGCTTGACGGGTCGAGACGGGGTCCAGCGACCGGGCGACGGGGGCGCGCTGGCGATGATGGGGATCGGGCGCGTCGGCGCTAGTCGTCGACTGTGATGGGTCATGGCTCCATGGTCGGCTTCAGCGACGCTGGAAGAAGGCAGCGGCGGCAGGCACGCGAAAGGAGCAAAGGAGAGGCGGCTGGGGATGAGGCAAGAGTGTCGTCCCTCTATGCGTGCGCGGGAGGCTGGTCCGGCGCCATCGGGAGGAGGAAGATGGACATCGAGAAGGAGAGCGGTGTCGAGCGCAACACTGGAGGGGAAGAGATGGGATCGTGGGAGGAGGATGGGATCGGGCAGCGGTTCCTGGCGGCGCGAGGAAAACGAGGAGTGGGATCGGGAGAAGGTAGTGAGTGGGGATCGGCTAGGGTAAGGAGCGGGGCTGATTGGGCCTGGCCTTGGGCCGGCGCGAGAGGGAGGGAGGCCCAGGAGGGCAGTGGTGCAGGCCTGGCCAGGGGTGTAGGCTGCCTCTCTCCCTAAATATCTCTCTTTTCCCATTTAAAAAGAAACAGAAAAGAGAAGGAAAAGAAAGAGAAGGTTGGGATGGAAACTGGGCATGGGGATAATTTTACTGGACTCGCAAAAATAAGCATGACCACAGAAAAATAGAAGTGGCAAGATTGTAGGAATTAAATTCAAATTCATTTGAATATAATTCAAATGGTTTTGAATTGGGACTAGGTTTGGTGTGGCCAAAAATGTTCAAGTTTTTGGTGGATCTTGGAAAAAGAACAAAAGAATTATCGACAAAGTTTGAGAGTCGGAAATCGGAAGAAGGAAAGGTCAAAGATTTAACATGCAAGTGGGTTGCGGATAATTCCAAATTAATGGAATACTTTATAATAGCTCCCTAAATATTGGGAGGATATGTTTTAAAGAGAAATCACCATGTGGGTTCCCTCGATTTAAATAGATCAACGATCTATGCAATTTGTTTAGACAGTTTTAAAATGGGTTGCATGATGACATGATGCAATGCACAAGAACCAAAGATGAATGCTAAGAACCAAACAAAACACACGACAAAACCCGGAACATAAGGAAGTCTTCTCGAGCATCAGACTCGGGGCGTCATAGCCTAGCACACGCCAGACAATTGTTTAGCTGTGTGAGGCACCCCCCTCCACCGTTTACACCCCCGGTCATATTTTCGTAGTGCTTAGGGAATGCCCTGCGAGGATCACTTCACCATCACCGTCACCATGCCATCATGCTGACGGAACTCATCTACTACCTTGACGTCTTGCTGGATCAAGAAGACGAGAGACGTCATCGAGCTGAACGTGTGAAGAACACTGAGGTGTCGTGCGTTCGGTACTTGATCGGTTGAAGCGCGAAGAACTTCGACTACATCAACTGCATTGTGAAACGCTTCAGCTTACGGTCTACGAGGGTACGTAGAGACACTCTCCCCCTTGTTTCTATTCATCTCCATGGATAGATCATTGTGTGTGCGTAGAATATTTTTGTTTTCCATGCAACTATTCCCAACACTTCCTCACCGGCTCCACTTCTGGCCACATTGTAAACTTGTCAATGGCAACGTACAAGAATTCAAAGCCCCCTGTAGCACCGGGAAAGGGACCGAAAATGTCGAGACCTTAGACCTTAGACCGGTGATTATTTCAATTGCATTTTGGAGGGATGTGAGCAAATAGAAACCTTGCCGGAAAGCCTTTCCCACCAAGGCCCTTAATCCAATGTGAGAACCACATGTACCCTTGTGTATCTCTGTCAACACTAGCCCATCTTCCCGGCAGATAAACTTCAACTTCACACCATTCGGCCTCTTTCTATATAGAGTGTCATCGACAAACTGATACATACTGGACTACCGGGCTACTCTTTTAGCTTCTTCCCGCCCTTCGCGAAGTTCTCTAGTTTGAAGCAAATGGACTATGTGTCGTGCCTATGTTGGAGCCCGTGGCTCAACAACAAGGACCAAAGGCACCTCCTCGTTTGTGGGAGCGCTTGCCTCCTTACCTCATCCACACAGTACAGGAATCAGCTACTTTGCCGTCTGCCACGGCGGACGGCAAAGGCATGAACGGCGGATGGCAAGGGCATTTGCCGTCAGCCGCGGACGGCAAAAGGCTCCGGCAAAGTAGGCTACGGTAAACAGCTACTTTGCCGTCTGCTTCCTGGCGGCTGACGGCAAAGGCCCTTTGCCATCTGCGGCGGACGGCAAAGAGAGCGGACGGCAATAATTGCGCTGTCAGTCCGTTAAGTGGCTAACGGCAGGCCTTTTCCGTCCGCCGCTGACGGCAAAATTTCTAGTGTCTTTGCCGTCCGCCATATGATGTCATCTACACGTCACTACATGGCAGGTTCTTTGCCGTCCGCCACTGATGGCAAAGTCTTTGTCGTCTGCCACTGTAGGCAAACTGACCAAATGGGTTATCTCCCAGGAAGCACAGCTAGATGCCACGTGTCTTCTTTGCCGTCCGCGGCAGACGGCAAAGAGCCCATTGCTGTCGGTGGCAGACGGCAAAGAGCCTGCATATTGGCTCTTTTATCTATTTTTTATTAAATCCAACAATTTTCATCACAAATATATATGACATATATAGATATATTTCAAAAGGCCATTACAGAGCAAACATATAAGATATCCAACACATAACTTCATCATCCAACCATATATATTACATGCATAGTTCCATCATACATAACAAGTTCAACATAGAGGCATCCAACCATATATATTACAACAGTTTCATCCAACGATACATGCATAGTTCAATGATACAAAAGAAACAGAGAAAGGGATAAGGAGCACTCCATCTATGCAAGCTTTCGTCAAGTGAATGAAGTCTGCAAAATGAAAAATAAGAAAGTTAGAACAAGAAGAGTAGAACAAGAAGAAGAGTAGAACAAGAAGAAGACTAGAACAAGAAGAGTAGAACAAGAAGAAGAGTAGAACAAGAAGAAGAGTAGAACAAGAAGAAGACTAGAACAAGAAGAGTATATCATTTATGAGCTAACTTACGTGAAATGGATCATATATGAGCTAACTAAGTTGAAATGGGTCGTTTATGAGCTAGCTAAGGTGAAATGGATCATTTATGAGCTAACTTAGTTGAAATGGGTCGTTTATGAGCTAACTAAGGTCCAATGGATCGTTTTTGAGGTAACTAAGGTGAAATGGATCGTTTTTTAGCTAACTTAGGTGAAATGGATCATTTATGAGCTAACTTAGTTGAAATGGATCGTTTTTGAGCTAACTTAGGTGAAATGGATCATTTATGAGCTAATTTAGTTGAAATGGATCTTTTTGAGCTAACTTAGGTGAAATGGATCATTTAAGAGCTAATTTAGGTGAAATGGATCGTTTTTTAGCTAACTTGGTGAAATGGATCGTTTATGAGCTAAATTAGTTGAAATGGATTGTTTATGAGATAACCTAGGTAAGATGGGTCATTTTGGAGTTAACCTAGGTGAAATGGGTCATTTTAAAGCTAACGTAGGTAAAATGGATCATTTAGGAGCTAATCTAGGTAAAATGGGTCATTTTTGAGCTAACTTGGATGAACTGGATCATTTATAAGCTAACCTGGGTAAAATGGGTCATTTTAGAGCTAACTTAGGTAAAATGGATCGTCTATGAGCTAACTAAGCTAATTATGCAATTTTTGACATAAGTAAGCTAAGTACAGATCGTTTTAGAGCTAACTTAGGTAAAATGGATGGTTTTGGAGGTCAGTAAGCTTATTAAGTCATTTTGGAGGAGAAGAAGCTAAGTCTAGGTCATTATGGTAAGCATTGGAGGAAATAAAGCTAAGTCTAGGTCTTTATGCATGTGTTAAGCAAAACACTAGATAAACTTACCAAGATCCAGGAGGTGTAGGAGCGGGGTGGCTCGTGTCGGTAGCTGGAGAAGGATCGTGCGATGCTTGTCTGGAGTTACAACATGAATAATACCTGACACTACTAATAAAAGACCGACATGAATAATAATATGTGTATCACTTCAGTGTATCATCATCAAGTACAACAACAAAAAATGTAATACCTGACACTACTAATAATCTCGATCAGTATCATCAATAAATGCATAATCATCATCATCACTATAATCAATGACGGGCTCATAGGGTTCATTGGCATCAACAATTGCAAGGCCACCTTGACGTAATCGGTCAAGCATTGACAGGTCATCCGCAGCAGTAACCTCTTCTTGTTCCGGCTCTTCTTGTTCCTCATCTGGGGTGATGTCAGATTCATTGTCGCTGTCTACTTCAATGTTTTGGGGTGAAGTATAGCGGTTCTTGAAACACTTTTTGGAAAGACGCGCCTCTTGGAAGAATTCTCCTTCATATGTGTTTGGGTTAATGTGAGGTTCATAATCCTCTTCCTTTGGGGGAGAAAGTCTAGCACGTGGCGGCACATCATAAACGATATCCCAACCTTTCAGATTTGGATTAGTTTGGCAGGCCCACGGTAGATAGAATACTTGGGTCGCCTGTTGAGCCATAATATAGACATCAGGAACATCTAAATGAGTGCTTTGGTTGATTTCAACTAGCCCTACATGTTCATGACTCCTTCTAGTCTCCTTCGGCTGAAACCAATAACATTTAAAGACTACGACATTCGGTGCGTTTTCACCATAGAACACAAGTTCATAAATTGCTTCAACTCTCCCATAATACTCGGTACCTCCTTCGCCGATAGCAGATACACAACAATTTGTTGACTTTCGGTCGGCCATAGATAGCTCTTTGCCATAGGTACGGAAGCGATACCCGTTGATGTCGTACTTGTCAAATGAACGAACCTTATAGTCAAAACCATTAGCAACTTGTCTCAATTCGGCGTCCATAGACTCTGAATTAGCCTACAAGTTTAATATGAAAGGATTGTTGCATTATGCACAAATTAGCGAATGAAATGAAATTGTCTAATAGAAATTACCGTTTGTTTGAACCAAGAGATGAAACCGGGATAGCCACCTCCTTGCTTTGCGAGAAGCTCATACTCTTCGACGGAATCCTTTTGGATCTCCGCTCCATACGAGAATATGGCGACGTATCGACTGTATGACATATCCAGGAATAAGAGTAGTTCAAAGGAAATAGAAGTTGCGAAACAATGTACCGAGAACTTACTCGATGTACGGCCGCACTTCTATCAGGTTGTTGAAGATATACAACGAAATGGTCTGCTATTCTTCGTTATCCAAAGATACTGGATGTGAAACACTAGCTGGTGCGAGATTCCCTTTGAATAGGCTGAGGTTGGATCCACCCTTTTTAGGCTCGTCAGCATTGTACCGAGGCTTCGGATTATGCAGATGACGATTTTTGGCTTCGTAGTGCGCTGTTACGAAGTTTGCCGCCTCCTCTGTGATGAATGCCTCAGCCATCGATGCTTCAATTCTACGTTTATTTTTACATTTTTCTCAAAGCGTCTTCTGCATCCTCTCAGTTGGGTAGCACCAACGATTTTGCACGGGCCCCCCCAATCTTGCCTCGGTCGGGAGATGCAAAATCAAATGCTGCATTGGATTAAAGAAGCCCAGTGGAAAGATCTTCTCTAACTTGCAGATCAACTCCGGCGCCAACTCTTCCATTTCTTCTAGAACGCCAGGCGATAGTTCTTTCGCACAAAGAACATGGAAGAAATAGCTGAGTTCTGCTAGTACTAGCCATTCATCCTCAGGGATGAAGCCACGCAACATCACCGGCATTACCCGCTCAATCCATATGTGCCAATCATGACTCTTGAGACCAAATATCTTCAGTTTATCAAGATTCACTCCCCTCTTTAGGTTCTCTGCATACCCATCGGGGAACATCAACTGCTGTTGCACCCACAAGAGAATTTCCCTCATAGCTGGCCTTCCAAGATTGAACCATGCCTTTGGCTTCGTCCAGTTCTGCTTTCCTTTCGGTTCTTTCATGTTTTGTAACGGCCTATCACATAGCGCCTCCAGATCAACTCTAGCCTTAGTATTATCCTTTGACTTCCCATCTATGCCGAACAATGTACCAAAAGTGCCTCGGCGATATTGTTCTCAGTGTGCATCAGGTCGATGTTGTGTGGGCAAAGGAGGTCTTTGAAGTAAGGCAGATCCCATAAGCATGTTTTGTGAGTCCACGCGTGCTTAGTATTATACCCCTTGAAGTACCCTGGACGTTGTGGATCTGGCTCGAGAGTGTTTAACTGATCCAGGGTCTGTTAGCCTGTCAATGCAGGTGGTGCAGAGTTTTTGACAACTCTACCCCTGATGAAGTTCTTCTTGTCTTTCCTGAACTTATGGCAAGGATCCAGGAACTGTCTATGCATGTCGAAGCAAGAAAACTTGCGACTGGCCTGAAGCCAACGAAACTCAAGAGCTCCCTTGCATGTGGGGCACGGGAACCTTCCATGCACACACCAGCCAATGAATAGCGCATACGCCGGCAAGTCATGCGTCGAGTACATGTACCAGACACGCATTATGAAGTTCCGTTTGCTAAAGGCGTCGTATGTCTTGAACCCATTATCCCAGGCTTCTTGCAATTCGTCCTTAAGAGGCTGCATGTACACATTCATATTTTTGCCCGGATAGTTGGGTCCTGGAATTATCAACGTCAGGAAAATGTTCTTTCTTTGCATAATCTATCCGGGGGGGAGATTGAGTGGAAAGACAAATACGGGCCAACAACTGTATTGGGCTGCCGTCATACCAAACACACTGAACCCATCCGTGCTGATGCCGACTCGAGGATGCCTCGGATCTGCCGCTTTGTCAGCATGTAATTCATCAAACTTTTTCCAAGCAACACCATCCGATGTGTGTACCATCATCAGATTCCCATCTGCATCTAGTTCTGTTCTTTTGCCTGTTTTGTGCCATGTCATCTGTCTGGCCGTCTCTTCGACCATGAAAAGACATTGAAGTCTTGGTACGATTGGCATATACCGAAGAACACTAACGGGGATTTTGGTCTGTGTCTTCTCACCCATACAGTTGTCTACCACAATATACCTGGAAGACTTGCAAATGGGACAATAGTTCAAGTCCGCATAGTCAAGCCTAAATAAGGCACATCCTTTCTCACACGCATGTATCTTCTCATAGGGCATCTTCAGTGCACGGAGGATTTTGTCCGACTAGTACAGGTTTGAAGGCATTACATGGCCTTTGGGTAGAAAGCGTCCAAATACTGTCATAATTGCGTCATAGCATTCTCTGCCCAAGTTGAACTGAGCCTTCAGAGCCATTACTTGTGAGATGGCATCCAACTGACAAAGCTCAGTGTGCTCGTGGAGCAGACGTTTCGAAGACTCCAACATTTCATTGAAGGCCTTTGCAGATTCCTCCATCTCCTCGTCCGAATCCCGAGCATCATCATAGCCTTGCACCATGTTTTCCATCCCGGTACCATGCTCGTCGGTGCGACGACGATCCACCTCAGCTCGGTCACGTTGGGCAGGCTCACCATGAAATGTCCACACCGTATAATCGAGCGTAAAACCACTCTTCTGCAGGTGTTTGCCCATTTCAGCCTCTGTCTTCTTTTCCCAATTGCCGCACCGGAAACAGGGGCACCAGGTTTTCTATTGGCCATTTGCAAATGCGGCTTGCACAAAACCCTTAGTTTTTGTGAACCATTCAACGCTCCATTTGTTCTGACAAGCGTGACCGGTATACATCCAAGCACGGTCACTCATCTTGACTTTCAGAGCTACTGGACACACAACAATTATATATGTAATTCACCATGTATATATTCATCAGTTGATCTACTTTGTCAATTTTATTACGTCCATGCAACCTACACTCTAATAGGTAATGATAGGTCCTAATCCCACCCGTGTATGTGTAGATTGGGTTCATTTTCCCATGCTATGCTCCGGATCCGACGCAAAATTTCGGCAGCACCTCCCCGTTGTTCTCCTGATACACGTCTCTGCAATAAACAGAGAGGATGTGTACCCGAAGAACAACAGGGGAGGCACTGACGAAATATATGCGTCGGATCCGGAGCAAAGCATATGGGAAAACGAACCCAATCTACACATACTCGGGCTGTCCATGGATAGCGTTGGACAATTCGAAAGAATCAAGGTTATAAATATGCAAATGCATGCATATTTATAACTATGACGCTTTCGAATGGGAGACACATATTGGTTACGCATACTGATGATTCAAGACACATATATAGCTAGCTATCAAGTTTCATCGGAATAGATCAAATAATTAATGGGGGAGGAGGACTTGTCATTTGTGCTCACCCACGAACGAAGGGGCAGAGCTCGTCAAACGCACGGCGAGGTCGTCGAACACCAAACCTCGCAGCGATGAAACAACTACACATTTAAAACTACACGATCAACACAATTATATATGATGTTTTTCATAACAAAATCGAAAAATATATGACCTAACTAATAATTCACAAATATATGACCCCGTCGGCCTCTGGAAGGCCAAAGAACACCTTTTCGGGAGGTGTCGGTGGTCGGGGTGTCCTGTCGGTGTTGGGGTGCCGTGTCGGGGTCGGGGTGCTGTTTCGGGGTCGGGGGGTCGGGGTGTCGTGTCGATGTCGGGGTAGTGCCGTGTCGGTGTCAGGGTGTTGTTTCGGGG
>NC_041386.1:391441808-391552913 GCF_002162155.2 Triticum dicoccoides | reverse complement strand
GGCGGCGCGCTGCGGGCGGTAGCGACGGCGGTGGGGTGGGAAGTGGTGGCGGGGCGCATCAGCGAGGAGAGAACAGAGAGTAACGGGCGGGGGGGTACGGGCCGTTAGGTAGTGTCCTCTTTGCCGTCCGCCTATCTTTGCCGTCCGCCCTTTTGCCTCTTTGTCGTCTGCTGGCAGACGGCAAAGAGGTGGGCCGTTAAGTTTTTTCCAAACGGGCGGGGGGTGGGGGCCACCTCTCTCCCCCGCGGACGGCAAAGAGCTTCTTTGCCGTCTGCCATTTCTTTGTCGTCTGCTTTTGGGTAGCTGATGGCAAAGAGCTTCTTTGCCGTCCGCTAGCTGACGGCAAAGAGCTGGCAGATGGCAAAGTAGCTGATTCCAGTAGTGACATATGCCTCCATCAATGGACTCTGATAATCCTTATTAACTTGCCTCACCACGAGCTACAAGTCTCCATGGATAATCAACTTCTTTATTCCCAATTCAATCACAATTGTGAGCCCGGCAAGGAGCCCTTCGTACTTCGCAGTGTTGTTGGTGGCTTTCCCCTGAGAAAAGTGTATTTGAACCACGTACTTGAGGTGTTCTCCAGGAGGTGAAACAAGAAGCACACTAGCTCCACCACCCTGTAATGAGAAATCACCATCAAAATACGTAATCCAATCCTAAGTTGCCTCCTTGCCGGGGATAACTATCTCTGGCACTTCTTCATTTGGAGTGGGTGTCCATTATGCAAAACTCCACCAACGCTCTGCTCCGAATGGTTGAGGTACTTTCGTTCTTCAGGACGAAGTTGGATAACTCCAGAGCCCGTTCAACAGTCATGTCGGTAGCTTCGGGATTACTAAGTATGCACTGAAGTGGGAAACGAGTAACAACTATGATTTCATGGGCTTGGAATTAGTGGTGCAATTTCCTCGAGGCCATGATGAGGCCGAAGATTAGCTTTTGCACTCCAGAGTACCATGACCTATCCCCTGTAACCGAGAGCTGACAAAGTACTCTCGCTGTTGTAGCATTTTCTTCCTTGCCGCGGTTTTGGAGCTGCCTTCACTAACTTGCTCTGCATTCGCTTGGTCTATGCCTGACCCTATCGCGACAGGTTCAATTTCATATCCGGAGGGGACAGTTGATGCAGCTACTTCATCCACCTCTCATTTGTGCCACTACTGCTTCACTAACCACTTGATTCGTTGCCGCTAAATATAGCAACAATGGATCTTTCGGTTTAGGAGCAACTAGAGTGGAACAGAGGAAAGGTAAGTTTTCAGGTCCCGGATCGCTCCTTCTGCCTCTAGGGTCCACCTCATCAGACATGCCTTCTTCAAGATTTTGAAGATAGGCAAGGAACACTCAGCAGACATGGAAATGAACCTACTCAGCGCGATGACGCACCTAGTCAAACATCTCACATCTTTGATAGTCTTGGGTACCTGGATCTGCTCGATTGCCCTGATCTTGTCTGGGTTGGCATATATCCCTTACTGGGACAGAAAGAAGCCAAGGAGCTTGCCGGAGGGAACACCAAACACACACTTCTCAAGGTTTAGCTTCAAACTAATCTTGCGCAAGTTTGCAAAGGTCTCCTCCAAATCTTGAACGATCATTGATCTGTCCTTGGTCTTGACCACTATATCATCCATGTAAGCTTCTACATTTCTGTGTAGCTGAGGCTCAAAACCAATTTGTACAGCTCTTGCAACGGTGGATCCAGTGCTCTTTAACCCAAAGGGCATCTGTACGAAGCAGTACATGCCATATGGGGTTATGAACATGGTTTTCTGCTCGTCCTCCTTAGACATAAATATCTGACCCAGAGTATGCATCCAAAAAGGAAAGCAGATCACACCTGGAGGTGGAGTCCACGATTTGATCAATGCGTGGCAGGGGGAAAGGGTCCATCGGGCAGGCCTTTTTCATGTCTGTGGAGCCAATGCAAAGCCTCCATTTCTAATTTGCCTTGCGCACCACCACTGGATTCGCTAACCATGTTGGATGCAGCACACCTCTGGCTAATCCAGCTGCTTCAAGCTTATTTATCTCCTCGGCAATGAACTGCTGCCATTCCAAAGCTTGCTTTCTGACCTTCTGCTTGACGGGCCAAGCATGAGGACAGACAGCAAAGAGGTGCTCCCTGGGAACACCGGGGATGTCAGATGGTTGCCAAGCAAACACATCGACATTCGCCCCCAGGAAGACAACAAGCGCGCTTTGCTATTTGTCATCCAGGGTTGAGATGATGGCGAACATGCCATCCGCGCCATCCTGCCTTACCAGAACCTTCTTTGCAGTAGGTGAAGCAACCTTGGTTTTCTTGCTAGTGGAACTCTCCGGCAGGTCATCGACGGGTGCAACACACTCCGAAGAGGTGCACTTCCCAGAGGCCTTGCTAGCGTCTCTGCTAGCCTTCTTTCCTTTGTTCACTTCCTTGGCAGGAGTAGTGGCTTCTGTGGCTTCTGCTGCTACCGCCTCTCGATACATCTGGAACACATATATGGGATGGAAATGACGCCCATCGACCCTGGCATCTTCAAAGTTTTGTAGGCGTAGTGAGACGTGATACGTCTCCAACGTATATACTTTTCCTAACGCTTTTCCTCTTGATTTGGAATCTAATTTGCATGATTTGAATGAAACTAACCCCGGACTGATGCTATTTTCAACAGAACTACCATGGTGTTGTTTTTGTGCAAAAATAAAAGTTCTTCGAATGTAACGAAACTTTGCGAGGATTTTCTATACAATAAAAGAGAATTTTTGGAGGCAAGAACCACCGGAGGGAGGCACCTGGGTGGGCACAACCCACTAAGGCGCGCCTGCCCCCCAAGCGCGCCCAGGTCGGTTGTCCCCACCTGGTGGCCCTGCAGACCCTGAACCGACTTGGATGATATTCATCATGTAATCTAGTAAGTTTTCTTAGGGCTTGATCCCTAGTATCCACTATGTTCTGAGATTGATGTCGCTATGGCTTTGCCATGCTTAATGCTTATCACTTTGGGCTCGGGTGCCATGATTTCAGATCTGAACCGTTTATGTTATCACCATTATATCCATGTTCTAGATCCGATCTTGCAAGTTATAGTCACCTACTACGTGTTATGATCTGGCAACCCCGGAGTGACAATAGTCGGGACCACTCCTGGTGATGACCGTAGTTTGAGGAGTTCATGTATTCACCATGTGTTAATGCTTTGTTCCAGTTCTCTATTAAAAGGAGGCCTTAATATCCCTTAGTTTCCAACTGGACCCCCATGGGAGGATAGGACAAGAGATGTCATGCAAGTTCTTTCCATAAGCACGTATGACTATTTACGGAATACATGCCTACATTATATTTATGAACTAGAGCTAGTGCCGTATCACCCTAGGTTATGACGGTCACATGATGAATATCATCCAACAAATCACCGATCCAATGCCTACGAAGTTCTATTATATTGTTTCTTGATAAGTAATACTGCCATCGTTACTATTGCACTTGCTACAAAATTACTGCTATCACAGCTACCGTTGCTATTTCTATAGCTACTACTATCAAAACAATCATATTACTGTGCAACTGGTCACTTTGCTGTAGATAATTAATCTCCAGGTGTGACTGAATTGACCACTCAGTTGCTAATACTTGCAAATATTATGTGGCTCCCCTTGTGTCAAATCTATAAATTTGGGTCGAATACTCTACCCTCGAAAACTGTTGCGATCCCCTATACTTGTGGGTTATCAAGACCTTTTTCTGGCGCTGTTGCCATGGAGCATAGCTATATTTGTTGAGTCACTTGGGATTATTATCAATTTATCACTATGAAGAATCTGAAGGATGCGAAGACCAAGATATTTCCCGCTAAGACGAGGGGAGGTAAGTAACTGCCATCTAGCTTTCCTTTGGATTCACATTCTGTTATAAGTAAACTTGCAACACCACTACATGCTATTAATCCTGATATGTCGCAAGTTGTTGATGATGCTACTTCTGCAATGAATGATACTTATGATGATGCTAGTACCTTTCTTGATGATGATGTGCCACTAGGTGATTTTCTTGATGAACAAATTGCTAGAGTAAGACAACATGATGTTGTTGAAACTAATGATGAGCTCGAAAATAAAAATCTTGAAACACCTACTAGAACTAGCCCTCCCAGATATGAATTGCCTAAGGTACCAAAAGGCTATGTTATGAACGAAGAGACAACTAGAGACATTCTTTCTTATATGGATAGAGATCCTTGATACTTCACCTATCTTCATTGATGATAAGGATTATGAATTCTCTGTCGACCCAGAGCGAATTACTTTGGTTGAATCTGATCCTTTCCATGGTTGTCAAACTGAAACTGTTATGGCACAACTAAGTTGATTGACATAGCCACCCTTTTTACTCGCGATGAGAAAACTCACTATTACTATATTGTCAAATTATTTGCGTTCTCATTAATGGGTGATGCTAAAGCTTGGTAGAATACTCTTTCTCCTGGTTGTGTGTGTAGTCCCCATGATATGATTTATTACTTCTCTGAAAAATATTTCCGTACTCATAGGAAACAAGCTATCTTGTAGGAAATATTTAACTTTGTGCAAAATAAAGAAGAGAGTCTCCCACAAGCTTGGGGAGGCTTTGCCAATTGCTTAATGCTTTGCCTGATCACCCCCTTAAGAAAAATGAAATACTTGATATCTTCTATAATGGACTAACGGATGCTTATACAGATTTCCTAGATAGTTGTGTTGGTTCTGTTTTTAGAGAACGAACTATTGGGCAAGATGAAGAATTATTGAATAACATATTGATTTTTTTTATGATTGGACTCTTCCTGAACCACCGCCTAGACCCACTCCGAAGAAGAGGGCTATATTATATCTCCCTAAAGATATGCAAGAGGCAAATAAATCCATGAAGGAAAAAGGTTGAGGATGTCAAAAATTTACCCCCTATTGAACAAATACATGGGCTTAATACACCACCACCACCTAAGGTGGTGGAGGTTAATTCCCTAATGAAAATCAATGATAACGATAATCCTCACAATATGCACCCTAGCCAATGTTTTTATGAGTTTGAAAATTATATTAGAAAACAAGATCACTTCAATGCAAATGTTATGAAACAATTGAAATGAAATTATGATATGATTGCTCGCTTGAGTGACTTGTTATTTAGAATCCCAAATGATGTTAGAGGTGTGGGAAAACATGCTTCTATGGTTCAAATCCAGTTAGAACAAGTTGCTAAATCTCAAAGAGAGTTGCTACATTAAATGAACAATAACATACATGACTTTGCTATTAGATTAGCAACTAGATGTGGTAAAATGACTCGGGAACCACTTTATCCTGAGGGAGACCCAAAAATAATTGTACAAGACTCTCAAAGAGCTAACGCTAATGCACGTAGTCCTTCTAAAAAGAAAAAGAAGATGAAAATGATAGGACTTTGCATGCCTCTATTGAACTGATAGGTCTCCAATGTATCTATAATTTTTGATTGTTCCATGTTGTTATATTATCAATCTTGGATGTTTTATAATAATCTCATAGTCATTTTATATCATTTTTTCGTACTAACCTATTGACATAGTGCCAAGTGCTAGTAGCTGTTTTTCCATGTTTTTTACATCGCAGAAAATCAATATCAAACGGAGTCCAAATGCCACAAAACTTTATGGAGAATTTTTTTGGGCCAGAAGGAACACAACGATCCCTAGCTGCACCTAGGGGGCACACCGAGGGGAGCACAACCCACCCGGGTGCGCCAGGAGGCCTAGGCGCGCCCTGGTGGGTTGGGCCCACCTCGGGTGCCCCCCGGACCGCCTCTTTTCTCTATAAATACACCAATATTCCCAAAACCCTAGGGGAGTCGACGAAATATTGATTGGGCCACCATAGAGTCCAGAAACACCATATCCAATATAGACACCATCTTGGATGTGGTTCACCACCTAAATTGGTTCCTCTCCGATGATGCGTGAGTAATTCTTTGTAAACCTTCGGGTTCATAGTTAGTAGCTAGATGGCTTCCTCTCTCTCTCTCTCTTGATTCTCAATACAATGGTCGCTTGGAGATCCATATGATGTAACTCTTTTGAGGTGTGTTTGTTGGGATCCGAACTTTTAGTGTATGATAAGATCTATCTCTTTTTATATACATGAAAGTATTTGAGCTTCTTTGATATCTTTTATGCATGATTGCTTATAGCCTCGTATTTCTTCTTTGATATTTGGGTTTTGTTTGGCCAACTTGATCTTTTTATCTTGTAATGGGAAGAGGTGCTTTGTAGTGGGTTCGATCTTACGGTGCTTGATCCCAGTGACAGAAGGGGAACCAACACGTATGTATCGTTTCTACTAAGGATAAAACGATGGGGTCTATCTCTACATAGATAGATCTTGTCTACATCATGTCATCATTCTTATTGAATTACTCCATTTCTCCATGAACTTAATACACTAGATGCATGCTGGATAGCGGTCGATGTGTGGAGTAGTAGTAGTAGATGCAGGCAGGAGTCGGTCAACTAATCTTGGACGTGATGCCTATATAATGATCATTGCCTGGATATCGTCATAAATATTTGAAGTTCTATCAATTGCCCAACACTAATTTGTTAACCCACCATTTTCTATTTTTCTCGAGAGAAGCCACTTGTGAAACCTACGGCCCCGGGGTCTCTTTCTCATATTATTTGCCTTTGCGATCTATTTTCATTTAGGTTTATTTTCAGATCTACTAAACCAAAAACCCAAAAATACCTTGCTGCAATTTATTCTTATTTATTTATTTAGCTTTCAATGTATCAATCTGCTACAAATTTACCTCATGTCCGTTTGCCTATCTTGAGGCGCCGTACCCTGGAAGGGATTGACAACCCCTTTAACACACCGGGTTGCGATAAGTTGTTATTTGTGTGCAGGTGTTGTTTACGTTGTGTTGCTTGGTTCTCCTACTGGTTCGATAACCTTGGTTTCATATCTGAGGGAAATACCTACCACCGCCATGCGGCATCATCCCTTCCTCTTTGGGGAAATACCGACGTAGCTTCAAGCGACATCGAAAGGAATTTCTTGCGTCGTTGCCTGGGAGGATCTTCAACATATACCAGGTTCCTAATCACAAATCTCATCTCCTTGCAATTTATATTATTTGTCATTTGCCTCTCGTTTTCCTCTCCCATACGTCACAAAAATTTGCCGTTATATTCGCCCCTCTTTTTCTGTTCGCCGTTTTCTTGCCGGATCTGTTTTTGAGTGCAATCTTATTGTGTGGTCATCATGACTCAAGAGAACACAAAGTTATGTGATTTCTCAAATACCAACAACAATGATTTTATTGGCACTCCGCTTGCTCCTCCCGCCACTAGTGCGGAGTCTTGTGATATTAATACTGCTTTGTTGAATCTCGTTATGAAAGACCCGCGTCCCATCTTAATACCTTCATGGAATTATGTGATATGCCAAATAAAAAAGATGTGGACAATGATGTGGTGAAGATGAAATTATTTCCGTTTTGTTTGTGTTATTCTGCAACAATTTGGTTCTTTTCTTTGCCTCCCAATAGTATCGGTTCTTGGAATAAGTGCTAAGACGCTTTTATCACTAAATGTTTCCCGCCCGCAAAAATTATTTCCCTTAGAACCCAGATCATGAATTTCAAGCAACTTGAACATGAGCATGTTGCACAATCTTGGGAAAGGATGAAAATGATGCTAAAGAATTGCCCAACTCATAGGTTAAATCTTTGGATGATCATACAAAAATTTTATGCGGGGTTGAATTTTGTTTCTCATAACCTTTTAGATTCTGCCGCAGGTGGTACTTTTATGGAAATTACTTTAGGTGAAGCCACCAAATTGCTTGATAATCTTATAGCTAATTACTCACAATGGCAGAGATCCTACTAGTAAAAAAGTTCATTTGGATGAAGAAATTTCCTCTTTGAGTGAAAAAGTTGATGCTCTTGTGTAATTGGTTGCTAGTAGAAGTTCTCCTATTGATTTTAATGATATGCCTTTGTCTACTTTGATTGAGCAAAATAGTGATGCCATAGATCTGAATTTTATCTGTCGAAATAAATTCAATAACAATGCTTATAGAGGTAATTTTAATCCTAGGCCTTTTCCTAGTAATTCCTCTAATAATTATGGTAATTCCTATGGAAATCAATCTTATAATAATAATAATAAGAACACCTCTGATCTTGAAAATAATATTAAATAATTTATCAATACACAAAAAGCTTTCAACACTTCCAAAGAAGAAAAGTTGAGTAAGATTGATGATTTATCTAGAAGTATTGATAGAATTGCTCATGATGTGGAAAATCTCAAGATGAAATTTTTTGTGCCTAAGGTTCATGAATCAATTAAAGCTCTTTATGTTTCTATGGATGAAAGTAAGAAAAGAACCGCTATGCTTAGAGCTAAAAGAGAATTTTTTGAAAAAGCATTTTCTAGTGATTTCTTTCGCAAAAGTGATGAAGAGCTTAAAATGATTGGTGTTTCTTCTATTGATTCCTTGTTTGGTAATATTAAGATTGATGAAAAAGGGACTGGAGAAGAGTCAACTTTAGCTAGAAGGCGTCCCAATGATTCGGAGGGTGAAAATCTTGTTGAGAAAATTGATAAAAGTGGGTTTGAAGAGATCAAAACTTTAGCTAGTGATGTGCCCACTCTTTTGGATTACAAAGACTTTAATTATTATAGTTTCTCTTTGATTGATTGTATTTCTTTGTTGCAATCCATGATAAATTCACCCCATGCTTATGAACAAAATAAAGCTTTTACTAAACATATTGTTGATGCTATGATGAAAGCTTTAGAAGAAAAGTTGGAATTAGATGTTTCAATTCCTAGAAAATTGCATGATGAATGGGAACCTACTATAAAAGTCAATATTAAAAATTATGAATGTTTTGTCTTGTGTGACTTGGGTGCTAGTGTTTCTACTATTCCGAAATCTTTATGTGATGTGCTTGGTCTTACCGATCTTGAATCGTGTTCTCCGAATTTGCACATGGTGGATTCTACTATTAAAAAGCCTATGGGTAGAATAAATGATGTTCTTATTCTTGAAAATAGGAATTATGTGCCCATAGATTTCATTGTTCTTGATATTGATTGCAATCCGTCTTGTCCAATTATTCTTAGTAGACCGTTTTTACGCACTATTGGTGTCGTGATTGATATGAAAGAAGGCAATATTAAGTTCCAATTTCCTTTGAGGAAGGGTATGGAACACTTTCATAGAACAATAATTAGGCCACCACATGAATCAATCATGAGAGCATCTTATGGATCTCGAACCAAAGATGACAAAACTTAGATCCTTTATTTATGCCTAGCTAAGGGCATAAAACTATAGCGCTTGTTGGGAGGCAACCCAATGAATAAAATTTATTTTTTCCTTTTGCTTCCTGTTTATGAGTGATAGCACAATTATTCTACTGTTATGATTGTGTTTTTATGTGTTATTTAGTGTTTGTGCCAAGTAAAGCCTTTAGGATCTTCTTGGGTGATAATTGTTTGATCTTGCTGAAAAAATAGAAAATTTTGCCCTCACGAAAATAATTCTCATTTTTTTTACCATAGAGCGATAAAATACCCATT
Organism: Triticum dicoccoides; assembly: GCF_002162155.2. Taxonomy (NCBI): domain Eukaryota; kingdom Viridiplantae; phylum Streptophyta; class Magnoliopsida; order Poales; family Poaceae; genus Triticum; species Triticum dicoccoides. Next base: position 391,543,314 of record NC_041386.1, on the reverse strand, counting down.
CCACTTGCATTAGATCGATATACAAATTTCCCAGGTCGTCCAAACTTTTCAGAATTTTTGGAGTTACAAAAGTATTCCAAATAGTCAGACTCCTACAAACTGTTCTGTTTTGACAGATTCTGTTTTCTTTATGGTGTGTGCTTATTTTGATGGCTCTATGCTTTTCTTTAATGAGTTTTTACCATAGAAAAGTTGGAATACGGTAGGTATAATGCAAGAACAAAATATGAATTGGTTTGATACAACACTTATAGTAGTGATTTATTATTTTCTTATACTACCAGATCTCATGAAGGTTTTGTTGAGTTTTGTGTGATTGAAGTTTTCAAGTTTTGGGTTATCTTACGATGGATGAAGGAATAAGGAGTAGAAGAGCCTAAGATTTGGGATGCCCCGGCATCCCAAGCTATTATCCAAAAATAAGCAACCAACTAAGCTTGGGGATTCCCACGAGTGGCATCCCCTCTTTCTTCTAACGACCATCGGTATTTTACTTGAAGCTATATTTTTATTCGTCACATACTATGTGTTGTGCTTGGAGCACCTTGTATGATGTGAGTCTTTGCTCGTTTTATTTTGGGGTTTAAGTCTTGATCCCTTGATGGACACACCTATTTGAGAGAGCCAAAATTATGTCATGACTTGTTAGAATTGCTCTCTTTGCTTCACTTAAATCTTTTATGAGATATGGACTTGCTCTAGTGCTTCACTTATATCTTTTTGAGCACGGTGTGCTTTAGTATTTTTGAAGAAATGCTCTCTTGGTTCAATTAGATTTATTTGAGAGTTAGTAAAACTTTCAAGAAATCCTCTTTTGCTTCACTTAAATTGTGAGAGAAAGAAAAATTATGCACATGATCTTCACTTATATTTGTTTGAGATTATGAAAAGAAACACATGAAAATTAGTCCCAAAGTGATAGATATCCAAGAAGGATATAATAAAAATTCTCATGAAGATCATTGGACAAAATAAACTTGATTCATAATAATAGGTTTGAGATATGATGATGTGATATGTGAGTTATGTTGATCAGTAATTATGATTTAGTAAGAATGTTGGTGTTACGGTTTGTGATTCCCTATGCAAGCACGAAAGTCAATAGTCATGCAATGAAATTATATCCTACTTGTGGTGCATTATTCGGTGTTAGTTATGATTAATGCTCGCTTATGAGATTATTCATTTCTTGGTTGGTCGCTTCTCAATCTTTTGCTAGCCTTAATTTCGCACTAAGTATGATCACTACTTGTGCATCCAAAAACCTTTAACCCACTTTTGCCACATGAGTCCACTATATCTACCTATATGCGGTATTCTTTTGCCGTTCTAGGCAAATTTGCATGTGCCATCTCTAATTTTCAAAAATAAACTTCTCTTTTGTGTGTTCATTTCGCTCGCGGAGCAGTGAGGGGTTGCTAATATTTTCCATGCTAGATGTGTTATTCTCACGATGTGTGTTTATTCACTTTTCATTGCACGAGAGTAATCTAAGTGCATCTAGTGCCCCTTAGTGATTTTGGTGTATTGAAGACTTGTAGGTTAAGGGACTAATGTGTTTATGAGTGTACACATGTCTATAAGTCTATGAGGAGTTTGATATTTACAGAAAAAGTCAACCCCTAAAAATTAAGTTCTTTGACTAAAGTCTTTGAATTTCTGAAGACTTTTTGAAGACTTTGAAAGTGAAGAAATTGGTGTGACCTTTGATGACTTGGCATTCATTCGAGGAACATGAAGCGTGAAGACTTTTGTTTTCGTAGTTTCATTTTCTCTTTCTTGAGTCATAGGAAACACCGTACTGTTAAAGGGGGTCGAGGAAATACTAAGGAAAAATTTCCATGTGATGCTCAACTCAAAATCCTACACCTACCAATCCCTTCGAGTGAAGCCATTGGAAATCTCATACAGTTCAGTCATATTCTTCAGTGACAGAGACGAAGTTCTTCTGGTCTCTGAGGAATTTGTTCTGACTGAGGAGTTAGGAATTCGCCAGTGCGGATTGCCTACACAGTGAGGAACATGTCGCGACCGGTTTTCCGGGTATTAATTTCCAGAAAATGGCCGTTGTGCTCACCAGCCCCAGGATTACTATTAGTTGATGAGGCACCAACTTGATACAGAAATTCCAAGCAAAAATACAAAATGTGTAGTACAAGACCATTCGGGTCTGTGAGTACAACAATTGGTTTCTAGTGGTCAATGGCGGAAGCGGTTTGTGGTTCACCACGGTCTATGGGACTCCATTTTCCACAGGAACAGCTGACCAGGTTAACTCCTATCTTCGCGAGGCTGCTATCACCGTTGCTTAGGTTCCGAGGCTGTCATCGCAAGGCTCCTCTCCAAGCAAGCAATCTGGCCAAGACAATAGCCAGGGACAAGCCAGTGAGTACTTTTGAATGTACTCGCAAACATTATGAACACGGGTATAATATAGCAAACAATATTCATGCTCTGAAAATATTCTATAATCACAACGTCAGTCATGAAAATAAAATCCCGATGCATGCAAGCAGGTTATTTATATGCAACAGGAATAGGTAATGACAGAATAGTATTAAAATGCACCGATCGGATGTCTGAAGCGACGTCTCGAAAGGATAGTAAAAGTGAGCATGCCTCAATCGGGCGTCTTAGCGACACCACATAAAGGGCTTATAAGGTAAATAAATAACAAGCATGCCACAGTCGGGCGTCTCAGCGACACCACATAAAGGGCTTATGAAGTAAATAAAATAACAAGCATGCCACAGTAATGCGTCTGAGCGACACCGCATAAAGGGCTTATTAAGTAAATAAAATAACAAGCATGCCACAGTCGGGCGTCTGGGCGACACCACATAAAGGGCTTGTAAGTAAATGAAATAACGAACCTGCCACAGTCGGGCGTCTGAGCGACGCCACATAAAGGGCTTATATATATATATATATATATATATATATATATATATATATATATATATAAACATAATCATAGTGAATATCCAGGGGGTGGAACTGTCCCAGGGATATTCATTATCTCAAACAATGCAAACGGTTCGTCCATAATGATAATAATCATAACCATCATATATCACAAGTCATAATCAATATTCGGGTTTAGTAGTTTCTCCTTCGAAGACCGACACTTAGACCGACACTTGACCCATCCCAGACTGTAGTCCTTAACCATGGACATGGCTATTCGAATAGGTTTAATATCTCTGCAGAGGGTGTACTCTTTACCCACGAGTAACGTATTCCTTTAGTCCATCGGACTAATTCCGTCTACGGTCTTTTAATTGAAACACACCTGACTTGCACACACCATCTTTTACTCGTGTCTGGAATCACCCATGACACCTGTTAAGCAAAACTCTAAGTGGGGAGGCTACAACCTCGCGTAGCATGGGATCAAATTTCTATCGCGCGCTCTAAGGGGTGCGCCCCTCTCGGTCCCAACCGTATACACCCATGCCCCCGGACCAGGTGGCATGCCTACCGGCTACAACCGATATCTTCCACCATGGCCTCTCTATACGGTGTGTGCCAAGACAAGGGTTAACAACTTACTGAACCATACCCCACCTACGGTAGGGACCAGTGGCAGTACGAAACAAGTATGGGGGTTACCGGAACAAGACTCGATCTATGGCCGACTCAGGAGGCTTATGAGTTCCCTACATGACATGCATATCAAATATATTTCAACCGATGAAATCACCACCCATTATACCTTACGATGCCATACCGGACATAACCGTCCTGACGGGGACCGGCGACAAGCTCACTCCTACCCAAGGCAGAGGCTTTCCCGGATTCCTTTACGGCATGCATGCGAGGCACATGAGGATGATTACCATCACAAGTATATACATTCACAACAGCAAGGAAAATCACTAATATGCATTCATGCAAATGATCGTATCACCACATAAAATAACGAGTTCTCCAAAATGAGGTCGTGCTATAATCGTATCAACTAACACACCAGAAATATTATGCCAGGGTTCAAGATGCTTGCCTTCATGGTGTGGAAAGGAAGGGTGCACTCCAAATCTTTTGAAAGCTTTCTTCTCTTCAAAAATCCTATTTTCAAAAATATGCAAATAACACATATTTCAAAAACAGTACAAAAAAGTTGTTTGGAAAATTTTCAAATAAATCTTAAAATAAACTAGACAGAATTTGAGAGATGTATGAAAAAGAATCAATTCATTTGGAGTTATATTTAAAAAGTTATAGACAGTCAAAGCTTTGTTCAAAATCTGTTTTTAAAAGAAAATCCAGAAAAGAAAACGGTTCGAATGGAATTACGCTTTCGCACAGAGCAGACGTACTTGAGCCTTTACGCCTCCACTTATCCAGCGTGGGCGGAGAGTGAGTCACTGACAGTGGGTCCGGGGGACCCACTGGTCAGGTTTGACTAGTCGACCTCCCTCCTCTTCCTCTGCCCCGAGAGGAGGCGGGACTCCGGCGATGCTCGCCGGCGAACGGCGGCATCGTTCGGGAAACGGAGGTCACCCGCGGGCTCAGGGGATCGAGACGGTCACTCCGGTAGTCGTTACGGTCTCGGGGGTGGACGGAGCTGCCGGCGGCGAGCTTCGCGGCGGACGGTGGCCGTCGGGCAAAGTGATTTTTCTCCCGCGGTGAGTCCCGATCAAAATCGAGCAGGGGGAATGGTTCACGGGAGGAAGAGGGAGTTCTTGGTGAAGAGAACGGAAAGGGGGAGGCCCTGGTGGTGCCGGAATGAACGAGGCAGTGGCGGCGGCCGTGGTTGCCGGAGATGGGGAAGGAGACCTCCCTGGGTCGATTGGCTGCCAATGGGGGTCCTAGGGAGATGGCTTGGGACTGCCTGCGTGCGGAGACGAGCTCGGGGCTCCATAAATAGGCGATCGGGGTCGGTTCCGACGGTGGCCGCGGATAAGGTCGTCGGCGACCGCCATTCTGTAGCTAGGGCATCGTGGCGGCGACGAGCGCTAGTGGACACGCTTGTGGATGAGCTCGCGCTATTCCAGGGGGCAGGTGGCGAGCGGGAGAGGCTCGGGCGGCACCGACATGAGCAGGGGCTGTCGGGCGGCCGTGGCGGCTAGCTCCTGGCTTGCCGGAGCCGTGGCGAGGGGCTCTTGGCGCGTTGCAGTGAGAAGGGGAGCGCCTGGCACGGCTCTGCAGAGCGGGCCAAACCCAGGGGCGCGACGCGGCGGCTCGGGCGCGGCACGTGCAAAACGCGTGCTCTGCTCGCGCCCAGAGCACGCACGGAACGTGCTCGACAAAATGCCAGGGCATTCTAGAGGTCTCGAGTGAGGTTGGGGTTTAACAAACCTAGGTTAAAGTCATCTAGAGGCTTAGTGGATAGGTTAGTTTGATCAGAGGTGCAAGTTCACAGTGCAATGACAAAATTCATGTCAAAGCTGTTCATGCACTCTAGGTGTTTGACAAAATGCCACAGGCACCTAGTCATTTCTTGGAGTGGCCAAAACTTCCAGAGTGGGGTCTCTTTAGATGAATAAGAGGGTGGTGAGGTTAGTTTGTGAAAAGCACAAACTTGTTAGTGCAAGTTTTGCAAAACTACAATTCTGGACAGGAGATAAATGGCATTATTTCATGAACCAAAAATATTCAAATGGGTGCATGCTCCTGGACTTAGGGGTTTGGTAGGGCTGTCTACAAGTAGGAGAAGGCACAAGGTTACTGGAGCAAAAATAAATAGGGTTGCAGTAGAAATCACAAGGCTAGACCAGAATGGAAAAGAGGTTGATTCACTCAAAATTTTCAAAGAACAGCACTAGGTTTTTGCATAATGTTGAATCATATGCTACTACCAACATCCCATAATTTTGGTGGAGGCCAGAAAGAAATATTTAAATGGGTTGTAGTGCAAAATTGCACTCTGGACCAGAGAAGAAAAATTGATGCAGAGCTCAAAATATTACATGAATAAAAGATATTTTTGCATAAAAGTGATTTAAAAACATCACATGACATCTCCAAATTTTGGTTGGAACTTTTTGTGAATTTATCAAATGGTTGTAGTTCAAATATGGCCATGTAACCTTGAAAACCAATTTTCAAGAAAATAAATATCAGGCAAATTAATTATGTAATTAGTTCTACTAATAAAAGAAGAGTTTTTCTTGAGAGGTTAAACAAGTCCAATAACATATTTTGCAAAGTTTTCATTTTGGGGAAAAAACTCCATAATAACAAGGGAGAGAAAGGTTCAAAAATAAAAAGGGAGCCCAGAAAATAAAAGTTTTAATTTCATGGAAAAATTTTAATTTATTAAAACAAGGTCAAAATTTTGGGGTGTCACAGAACATGATAGCCCTGAGGAATTTGACACTCAAATTTCCGACCGTTGCTGTGCTATGCGCCAACTGTCACAAAATATCTACCGATCTAACGGTCATATCATTGACGGGCATTTATGTCTTATCATGTCGGGCTGCTCCCTAGGCTATAAATAGCCGCCCCCTACAACCACTAGCTGGTTGGCTTCTCCGAGATAAACTAGCACTTGTCATTTGAGAGCATCCATCCTCCGAGGACTTTGAGCAAAAATCACCAAGTGAGGAAAACCCAAACCCAAACACCTACAAACCCAAAGTGATTCAGCATCACTGAAGAGATTGACCCTGTGTGGATCTGACGCTTGTTACCTTTGAAGACAGTGCTTCTTCCAGACGGTTAGGCGTCATGGTCTATAGCATCCAAGAGGAATTGTGGATCGCCGAGTGACTAAGTTTGTGAAGGTTCGGAAGTCACCTGAAGACTTACCATGAGTGATTGGGCGAGGTCTGTGTGACCTTAGCTCAAGGAGAATACGGTGAGGACTTTGTGTCCGGGACTGTGTGTCCTCATGTTTAAATAGCTGGCCGCTCTAACCAGATGTACAACTGAGACAACAGTTGGAACCGGTCTACCAAATCATTTTCTTCACCAAGCTCACTGGTTCTATTTCCTCAACTCTTTTTTCATAACTGTTTTGAGTGCTTGTTCGTATCTGTGTTTGAAGACTTTGACTGAAGAATAACTCAATTTCCTCAGTTCAATTTCTTCAGTTTGTTTGTCTTCATCCTGTGTTATCCCGTGTTTACGCTTTCTGTACTCTGTGCTTGTCTTCATTTCATCATGATGACTATGCTTGTGTTCTGTTATGTTTACTTTTGAGTACTTATTCCGCTACTAGTAGTTCTTCGCTAAGGAATTTCCTCACCTGCAAATTCCTCAGTGAAGAATTCATAAAAATCGCCTATTCACCCCCTCTAGTTGATATAACGCACTTTCAATTGTCATTAGAGCAAGGTACTCCCTTGTTCTGTGTGATTTTGGTTTAACCGCCTGGAGTTTTAGTTATGTCGACCGCATGTATGATCAAGGTCTCTGCTGGGTGTCCTACCTTCGATGGGACGGACTACCCTTACTAGAAAAGTAAGATGAGAATGCATCTTGAGGCAATTTATGACGATCTCTTGTATGTAGTGGAAAATGGTGTTCCCTCAGTCACACCTTCTTTGAATGCTGATGATGTGAAGAGATTCAAGCAAATCGACTCTCAAGCGAAGAATATCATATGTGGCCTTCTGAGCAAAGGACAGTATGGAAGAGTGAGTGCTTTGGAAACTGCTAAGCTTATATGGGATAGGTTGTCCGAAGTCAATGAAGGAGTCTCAACACAGCGTGACCCTCGAGTTGATGTTCTTCGCAATCTCTTCAACCACTTCAAAAGACTCGACAATGAAAATGTTCAGCAAACCTTCGATCGCCTCACTGACATCTCAAATGAGCTTCAAGCACTTGGTGCCACTAACATCACCGATACAAATTGCTGAGATCGCTTGATTCTTCATTTGATACTCTGGCATTGATGATACAAGAATGTGCTGATTACAAGTCACTTGATCCCACTGATATCCTCGAGAGGCTAAATACTCATGAGTTCCAGCTTGCAAAGAAGAGAGATCTCTATGGTTCGAGCTATGGCAGATCACGTGCCCTGAAGGCCAAGGTAGTGTCTGAATTTGAAGATGAAGAGTCTGGTAGCAGCCTTGGTGATCCTGAAGAACTGAGCCATGAGTTAGCACTGCTCGTGAAGAAATTCTAGAAGTTCTCAAGACGTGGTCGCTTTGGAAAATCCTCAAGGAGCAATGATTCCTCATCCAGTGACTACAAGAAGAGGCTTTGTCACAAATACAAGAAATCTGGACACTATATTCAAGATTGTCCTTAGTGTAAAAATGAATCAAAGAAGAAGAAATACAAGGATTACAGTTCTGATGATGCGAAGAAAAAGAAGAAATCCTCAAAATCTTCATCATCAAAATCCTCGAAGTCTTCGTCTTACAAGAAGAGCAGCTCCAAGAAGGCTCGGGCGTTCATTGGCAAGGAAATGGACTCTGAGGCTGAATCCGTGGAACATGAGGAAGAGGAGACATCTGAGGAGTCTGAGTCTGGTGTGGCGAGCCTGGCTCTCGCTACTACTTTCGTCAGCAAGTCCATCTTCAACTTTGAAGAAAATGGCTTCACCAACAAGGCTGATGGAAACAATGATGACTATGCTCCCACCTATTGCTTCATGGCAAAAGGTGCCAAGGTACTCAAATACCCCTCCTCTGAATCAAGTAAGAATGAATCTGATGAAAACCTCAAACCCAGCTACTCCAAACTTGCTAAGATTGTTGTAAAACAACAAAATGCTTTTGAAAAGGTTCAAAACATGCTAGAAAAAAGTGATGATATGTTGGGTGAAGAAATGGATCGCACTAGAACCTTGACTGAAAATCTTCAGAGACTTAAGACCTTCAAGGTGATCATAACACTCTCTTATCTGTCATGAGAAGCTTTCATACGAATTTCTTCAAAGAAAGCAAGATCTTGAAAAGCTAAGAGTGAGTTATGAAGATCTTCAGAAGGAGCATGATTCATTACTTGCTCAACAAATCAGCGCTTCTCAGGAAGAATTTGTTCCTCCATGCTTAAAGTGCATTGAACGTGAATCTGCTAATTCTTCACCTGAATGTTCAAATGCTGCTAATGTTTCAAATTATTCACCTACCTATGCTATCACTAATTCCTCATCTGAGGACATTGCTAGTATCACTAACGATGCAGGGCTGAAGGAATTGTACATGACAGGCATGTACAAAAGCCTCAAAAGGCATCATACTCTTTGTGATGTGCTTAAAAAGCAGATCCTCAATAGGAACCTTAGGAAAGAGGGTATTGCCTTTGAGAGGAAACTCAATGCTGATGGTACATATTGGAAGCTTGAGAAGTACCCCAAAACTTCATGGTTGCTCCAAAGGGACCTCTAGTTGATCCATCTAACTTATCTGGCTTTGCATGTGAATCTCCTCGTTCTAATGATGAGTCATTTGACTCCAACTATAAACTGTTCAAAAATTAGAATGGTGAAGTATTTGCTAGATATGTTGGCACTAACTACAGGAACGATCCTCCTATGAAAAAATCTAGGTTCCCAAAAAGTGCCTTGAAAGTCATCAGGTGAATGTCCTCAGGACACCACCTGTGAAGAATAGGAACCCTAGATCAAATTCTTCATATGGACCAAATTCCTCAAAAGGATCAAAGTCCTCATATGAATATCATCGTGCTAACAACTCTGTTTTGCAGGGAAGAGCCAATGGCTATGAATATGAGCATTATTCTTCTAATCATTATGTTCATAAGTCCTCGAAGAATTTCTCTGCTTATTCATATGCTTATCCTAACTCCTCTTATGTGAAACGAAATGGACTAGCTTCGATGCCACCTTTCTCGTATGGAGCTCGCATAGTGATGAACTCTTTGCCACCCCTTCAAATGTGGGTGGTGAAGAAAAAGAACTAATCTTTCTGCAGGGTTAGGTCTCCATACGTACGTAATCTTCTAAAGAATTTGCTGGAGACCTGAGTGTGCCTGAAAGGATGCAGGCTAATCATGAAGAAATGAACTTTCATTTCTCACGTCCTCATACTACTTTATCTGTTCTGTTGCTTGGTGAAATTGATCTAATGAATTGATGTCATATTCTTCACTGATGAAGTATATGAAGTTAGTAAGTTGCACTAATTCATCTACAGGATGATCAACCCAAAGCCACTGAGTGGGTCCTCGCTAGTGGATGTACCAATCACATGGCTGGTGACAAGAATCTATTGATGGATGCTCCCTTACCACCATCGCATCTGAAGCATATCATCTTTGCCGACAAAGAAAAAAGTCGGGTATTTGGTCTAGGTAAGGTTGTGATCACAAAGGATCGACACATGGACAAAGTCATGCTTATCGAGTCCTTAGGATACAACGTCATGTCTGTCTCAATGCTTTGCGATCTTGATATGGTTGTTGACTTTGGAAAGTACCGTTGTGTTGTGGTTATGGAAGCTGACAATTCCAAAGTCTTAGAAGGATTTAGGACAGGAGACTTGTATATTGTTGATTTCTCTACAGGACCGCAACCAGCCGTGTGCCTACTTACAAAAGCTTCAGAAGGTTGGCTCTGGCATCGACGACTTGGTCATGCAGGCATGAGGAATTTGCACACGCTTGCAAAGAAGAAGCATGTCATTGGCATTGAGAATATCAAATTCCTCAAGGATCACTTATGCGGAGCCTATGAAGCTGGGAAGATGACAATGGCTAAGCTTCCAGTGAAGACTATCATGACCACCACTCGTCCCACTACTAGAGAAAAGCTTATAGGCAGACGCTTACTAGTAGCGCGGGTTTATAACCCTCGTTGCTGCTACTTACTAGTAGCGCGGGTTTTTACCCCTCACTACTACTAAGTTGATACTAGTAGTGCGGGTTTTTAACCCGCGCTACTACTAACCGGTCTCTACCATGCCCTCTCGGGACATGCCATAGTAGTAGCGAGGGGTATAAACCCGTGCTACTACTTAGTTGATAGTAGTAGCACGGTTTTATACCCCTCGCTACTACTAAGTACGAGGTAGGTGAAATCCCAATATCCTCGGCCGAATCCCTCCTCTCTCCCTCACTTTTCCCCTCTCTCACTTTCCTCCTCTCTCCCTCATACTCCAGCGGTGGCCGCCGCTGGTACACTCTGCTTTCTTCCTCCCTCCTTCTTCGAGAACCCTCCGGTGGGAGGTCACCGGAGCTCCTCGCTGCCGCCAAGATGCGGAAGCATGACCTCGGCATCCTCCTCCTCACCGCGTTTGCCGTCTTCTTCTCGCTCCAGGTCAGCCCTCCTCCTCCTCCTCCCCCCTCCCTGATTCGATCCGAAACCCTAGCTGACCCATCCCCCTCCTCCTCTGACAGCACGAGGGCCGCCGCGAGGTGCTGCTCCCCACGCACGATGCCAAGATCCAGGTACTCCAGCTCTTGGCCAATGCCGGGTTGGCCTCCGCAGCCTCCACGAGGCGCGTCATGGCCGAGATCTCCCTGCTCTCGGCCAATGTGCGCGTCGCCACCTGTTGGGAATATTACTATTGGGCGTAAACCGGCCTATGTGGGCCTGGTTAACTGCATCAGTAACTCAAGAGTGTTAAAGCCCAAGAAGATAGATGAGGGCCTGAGGCCCGTAGTCGGTTTAAGACTTGTATCCATAAACCGGCATCTGTATGTAAACTTGTATTGTAAGATAGGAATAAGGAGAGACCAACCCTGATACGAATATGAACCGGTGTTAGGACTCTGTGAACCAATGGGCGTCACCCGTGTATATAAGGGGACGACCCGGCGGCGGTTCAGGACAACAGACAACAAATCGAGACTTAGGCGAAGCTTGTTTGCTCCCTAGTCATCGAAACCCCATCAATCCATCACAACTAGATTTAGGCTTTTACCTTCATCGACGGGGCCGAACTAGTATAAACTCTCTTGCGTCCCTGTGTCCGCTTTAACCCCTTCAAGCTAACCCGTTGCGATGGCTCCACGACTAAGTCCTTTCACGAGGACATCTACTGTGACAAAACCACGACAGTTGGCGCCCACCGTGGGGCTATCGCACGATGGTTTCAAGTTCTTGGAGGGCCACTTTGAAGGACTCAAGGGCTACGCTGTGGGCTGGATGACTAAGAGTCGTCGCGGCAAGCTCTACATCGACGATGCAGGCTGGGGCCCCGATGCCGGCTCAGTTGAGTATGGGTACCAGGTCCCCTTTGGTGGCATACACGTTTTCATCGGCAATATTGGTGAACCGGGCCCTGAGCCAGACATCTGCACCGACCCCGTCGAAACGGCTCAGCGTGCGCGATCCGCCCGGGTTAAACCGGCCGTGAAGCGTGCCTTCGTGGGAGTCATCCATGGAGGAAGTTATGAGGATGGATCGGAATCTCACGGCGAGACCGTCGTTTATTCCGGTGACGAGTCATCAACCGGAGAAACCAAATCTCTATATCAGCTACAAGATGGCCGGATTGGGGGCTGTCCCGATGGCGACAGTATTCCGGACCCCTCTGATCTACCCAGCCGAGTTGGAATATTCATGGCCGGCACACAAGCAGCGCTTCATTCTTCGACCGCTGTGCCAATAACCTCCGGTTCAGTAGTGGCGACGGCTGTCGGGGCAGGAGGTTCTGTATGCCCGCCGGCTCAAGTTCTATCAGATCTATTTGATGCATTGGCTGTGCTTATGGCAGAAGCTAACCCGGCGGATCAGGACGTCCACAACACGGATATTGCAAAGGTGAGGGAACAGATCACCCAGGCCAAGGCGGACCTGGTAGCTGAGAATGCCAGGATGACCGCAGAGCGGGCCGCTTTAGACGCACAAGCCTACAGGCTCATGTTGGACCAGAACGCGTCGCATGAAGTCATGAAGAGGAAGTACCGATCCCGTTTGCCTTCGGTTTTCGAGGCCAAAGACCTTTTCAACACCCCAGGAGTAGGAACCAGTAATTCGCTAGAGGTAAACCGGGCGGAAGCTCCTGGGACCGGCCCGCCGATTCAGCCCCGTCTGATGGATCTGCCTCGTCAAAACACTGTTATACCTCAGGCTATTTCAACACCTCCGGGTTACTACTCCAACCCGATGGACAATCTCGTTGCCACTGCTGCACGGCTAGAGGCCATTCCAATTGAAGGTGACTCGCCGCAGGCGGTAGAGACGCGACGAGTCAAGGAGCTTCTTAGGACAGCTTTGGTCCAACAGGAAGCATACTCGTATAGCCGCAACCGGATCCACTCGACCCCTCATCCAAGCCGGAGCTATAGCAGGCATATGGATGAACCGGCAGTGTCAAGTAATGAACAACGTGGAGCACCCCGCGGCAACAACCCGGCGGGTGGTGCTGATAACGCTCAGGAAGTGGTGGACCAGGCCCGAGCGCGTAGGGAGGCCGAGTTAGCCGCACAGTGTCAGGCTCGGCAGCTTACGCCGGTTCGTCCAACTATCTCGTTCGAACCTGGTGTTACTTCTAGTTCTTTGGGGGTGCCTTGCCTTGTCCCCGCTTTACACAATGTGCGCCTGTCCAAGGATTTCAAAGGCCCATGCAAGGTACCAAATTACACGGCGGATCAACCTCCAGAGACATGGGTGGAGAGCTATGAGATGGCCATGGAGATGCTTGATGTGGATGATGCGGCATGTGCAAAATACTTCACCATGATGCTCGAAGGAACGACCCGTACTTGGCTAAAAAGCTTACCGGCCAATTCTATCAGTTCATGGGCCCAATTGCGAGCCTGGTTTATCAGTAATTTCAAGGATACATGTAAGCAGCCTATGTCGATAGTGGACTTAGCTGCCTGCGTCCAGGAGGAAGGCGAATCGACGACTCTTTGGGTGCGCCGGGTCTCACAAGTGTTGCATTCATCAGACCGCATCAACGCTGACACTGCAGTCATAACCCTAGAAGGCAACTGCCGGTTTGGGCCCCTAAAGATGAAGTTGGGACGGATGAAGCACCATTGCACTGACATGGGGACCCTCATGGCTGCTTTGGTAAAGTATGCTGATTCTGATAGTACCAAGGATCCCGAATCTGATGATGACAAGGCAGGGAAGGGAAAGAGGAACAACAACTCCAAAGGTCAGCAGCATCACTCGGCAGGCAATGGCAGCGGAGGCAAGCGTAAAGCGGATGGTAACATGGACTTTGTGGCTAATACCAACGCGCAGGACAAGGGCCAGCGACGCAAGGGTAAACCGCCAAATCGCGGTGGGGCACCCAACCCTAACCCGGACTGCCTAAATTATCTACTGAACCAGCCCTGTCCAAGACATGGGACGAAGGAGGTGCCAGCAAACCACCTTTGGAAGGATTGCTACATTATGCAAGAGTTCAAGAATTCTAACGCTTTCCAGTATGAGCACGGCTCCGGCGGTGGCTCAGGATCCAGGCCGGGACACGGTGGAGGAAATTCCGGTTCAGGATTTAATGGTAATCCGGGCGGACATAACAATCAAAATAATCAGAACAACCAGGGTGGTTACAACCAGCAGCAGCAACAGTCGGGTTACCAGAGCAACCCAAAGCAGTTGAATAGTGGGCAGTACCATGTCTTCACCACTAGCTTGGACAAGCGAGACCGGAAGGTTCAGAGGTGGGTAGCCAACTCTGTTGAACCGGCCATGCCCCGTTATCTATGCTGGTTTGAACAGCCAATCATATGGAGCAGAGAGGATCACCCTCCCCAGGTTGATAATCCAGGTCAGTTGGATCTGGTGGTGGCGCCTTAGGTGGGAGGTTACAAGTTCACCAAGGTGCTCATGGATGGAGGGAGCAGCATTAATATCTTGTACTATGAGACCTTCTGTCATATGGGACTAACAGATAAAAATCTCAAACCGTCCAATACGGTGTTCCACGTGTGGTACCTGGCAAGTCAGCATATCCTGTTGGTAAGATACCTCTAGAAGTGGACTTTGGAGATGATCATGATTCCAGGTCGGAAACATTGACGTTTGAAGTGGTGAAAATCCAAAGTCCATATCACGCCTTGTTTGGGCGACCGGCCTACGCCAAGTTTAGGGCACGGCCCTGTTATGTGTATTTGCAGCTCAAGATGCCGGATCACAAGGGGACAATGACGGTTCACGGAAGCCGTAAAATCACTTTGGAGTGCGAGGAAGGAGATGCGGCCTACGCAGAGTCGGTTTGTACCACCGAGGAGCTGAATTATTATAAGGACAATGTTGATCCGACGGACATGACTCCATTAAAGAAGCCAACTACCGAGCATGATCCGGCCCTGAAGTTCAAATCGGTAGCTGAAACTAAGCTTGTTGACTTCGTGCCTGGCGATTCGTCCAAGCAGTTCAACATCAGTGCCAACTTGGATCCGAAATAGGAAAGCGCCCTCATCGAGGTCATCTGTGAGAATCGGGACATTTTTGCATGGAAGCCCTCTGACATGCCAGGTGTACCGAGGCAACTCGCTGAGCACACCCTTAATGTGGATCCTAAATACAAACCGGTGAAACAGTTGCTCCGCCGGTTTAACGAAGAAAGACGCAAGGCGATCGGAGAAGACGTAGCCAGGCTCTTAGCAGCTGGTTTTATTATTGAAGTTTTCCACCCTGAGTGGCTTGCCAATCCGGTGTTGGTCCTTAGGAAAAATGGCACCTGGCGCATGTGTGTGGATTACACAGATCTTAATAAGGCTTGTCCAGCAGATCCTTTTGCCCTCCCCCGTATTGATCAAATTATTGATGCTACGGCGGGTTGTGAGCGTTTGAGTTTTTTGGATGCATATTCTGGCTATCATCAGATCAAAATGGCAGTTAAGGACTAGGAGAAGACGGCATTCATAACTCCCTTTGGAGCCTTCTGCTATGTGTATATGCCCTTTGGGCTCAAGAGTGCCCAGGCAACTTATCAACGGTGTGTACAAAATTGTCTTCACAAGCAGATTGGCCTTAATGTACATGCTTACGTGGATGATATCGTGGTTAAGTCAAGGGAGAAGGAGACTCTGGTTGACGACTTGAAGGAAACCTTTGATAACCTGAGGACGTACAAGATGATGCTTAATCCGGCCAAGTGTGTCTTTGGTGTACCGGCAGGCAAGTTATTGGGTTTTCTGGTGTCCAACAAGGGAATCAAGGCTAATCTGGAGAAGATCACAGCCATCACCTCCCTGGCTAAACCAAAGTGTATCAATGATGTTCAACGCCTGGCAGGCCGGATTGCCGCGTTAAGCCAGTTTATCAGCCACCTTGGTGAGAAGGCAATCCCTTTGTATCAGATGTTGAAGAAGACGGATCAATTCATCTGGAGTTCTGCTGCTGATAAAGCATTTGAGGACTTGAAGCAACAATTGGCCAATCCGCCTGTGCTCGCCGCTCCCATTGAAAAGGAGCCGTTGCTGCTATATATTGCTGCTAATGCTCGTGCGGTCAGTGTGGCTATTGTGGTGGAGCGAAAAGAGGCAGGCAAGGAGCATCTGGTTCAACGTCCGGTCTATTATATCAGCGAGGTACTCATTGAGTCCAAGCAAAGGTATCTGCATTGGCAGAAGCTGGTATATGGAGTTTTTATGGCAAGCCGGAATCTTAAGCAATACTTCCAAGGGCACCCCATTACGGTGGTCAGTTCTGCTCCCTTGGGGGATATCATCCAGAACCGGGAAGCGACTGGCCGGATTGCCAAGTGGGCTATAGAGCTTGGGCCGCACGGGTTGAAGTATGTGCCTTGGACGGCGGTTAAGTCTCAAGCACTTGTTGATTTCATCAATGATTGGACAGAACTGCAAGCACCTGAAGAAAAGCCGGATCACCCATATTGGACCATCCATTTTGACGGATCCGGGCAATTGGAAGGCTCGGGGGCTGGAGTCGTATTAACTTCCCCACGAGGTGATAAGTTTTGTTACTTCTCCACCTAATGTTCCCTTGTACTAACAATGCAGCTGAGTATGAAGCCTTGCTCCATGGTCTCCGGATGGCTAAGGAGATGAATCTAAGCCGAGTTAAGTGCTTCGGTGACTCGGACCTCGTGGCTCAACAAGTGTCTGGCACTTGGGATTCCAAGAATCCACTCATGGCAGCATATCGTCGTGAGGTGGATATTGTTGCAGGTCAGTTTAAAGGCTACCAGGTGGACCACGTGGACCGACGGAAGAATGAAGCGGCGGACGCTTTAAACCGGCTGGGCTCTCAGCGCAAACCGGTGCCGCCCAATGTTTTTCTAGATGTGTTGCACAACCCGTCGGTCAAGCTCCCTGGTGAAGCGGATTTGGCTATTCCTGATACGGAGGCTCAATTGGTGGCAGCTCTTCATGTCATTCCGGATTGGACGCTTCCTTACCTGGCGTACATGAACCGGGGCGAGTTACCAGAGGATGAGACTCTGGCCCGACAGATAATCTGGCAGTCCAATTCCATGACTATTGTCAATGGAGAGTTGCATCATTGCAGTGTATCAGGGGCGTTTCAACGCTGTGTGTCTCCTGAAGAAGGCTGTGAAATTTTGTGTGAGATCCACGAAGGAGATTGTGGTCACCACGCCGGTTCAAAATCTTTGGTGGCTAAAGCGTTCCACCATGGCTTCTATTGGTTAACTGCTCATACTAATGCTCAGGATCTGGTCAGACGATGTGACAGTTGCCAAAAGTTTTCAAGACGTGCTCATGTGCTGGCTCAAGAATTGAGAATGATTCCAATTACTTGGCCGTTTGCGACTTGGGGGCCGGATATGGTTGGGCCTTTCAAAAGGTCCAAAGATAAGAAGACCCACCTCCTGGTGGCGGTTGACAAGTTTACAAAGTTGGTGGAGGCAGAACCTGTTAGCAAGTGTGATGCGGCCACGACGGTTCAGTTCATCAAAAAAGTGATTTTCCGATTTGGCTTTCCACACAGTATCATCACATATAATGGTACCAATTTGTCCAAGGTGCCATGAAGGATTTCTGCGAACGGGAGCACATCCGGCTTGACGTTTCATCCGTAGCGCACCCACAGTCCAATGGTCAAGCAGAAAGGGCTAATCAAGAGATCTTGAGAGGCATCAAGCCCCGGCTTATGGTTCCTTTGCAGAGAACACCGGGTTGTTGGGTAGAAGAGTTACCATCTGTGTTATGGAGCATCAATACCACACCCAACAGATCAACAGGATACACACCATTCTTCATGGTCTATGGAGCGGAGGCGGTTCTCCCTAGTGATATCCGTCATGATTCACCTTGTGTTGCGGCTTATGTTGAAGCGGACAACGAGACAACACGACAAGATGCTTTGGACCGATTGGATGAGGAGCGTGACATAGCAGCTGCTCACTCGGCGATTTACCAACAAGATCTTCGTCGTTTTCACAGTCGCCGAGTTAGAACCAGAACCTTTAAAGAGGGAGATTTGGTGCTTTGGCTCATCCGAGATCAGACTGATATGCATAAGTTATCCCCACCTTGGGAGGGACCTTTCATGGTCAGCAAGAATCTGCACAACGGGTCATACTATCTGATCGATATTCGAGAGCATAAAGACTCACGTACATCAGAGGAGGAGACCAACAGGCCGTGGAACATAGCTCATCTTCGGCCTTACTATAACTGAGCCATTGGCTCTACTTATGTACATATTACGATGATGTATATATTATGATTAATATAATAAACCGGAACCTCAGCTAAAGCGGGGTATCTGTTCTTTTACATCATGTGTTGTTACAAGGAGTTGTCCTAAAGCGGCCTCCGGTTTACCCCATGAGTTAGCTTTTCAAAGCATCATGTAATATCACTTGGGGGCTTGGTCGTATCCGAACCAATTCAACACCTTTTGATAGGCGAAAGCCACAAGATCACTTGGGGACATGGTCAAGTCTGAACCAGTCACGCCTCTTGATTGGCCTAAGGCCACAGAATCACTTGGGGGCTTGGTCGAACCCGAACCATTGCCACGCTTCTTGATCAGCATAAATGCCACGGTTTCATTTGGGGACCTGGCTGACTTGAACCATAGCTACACCTATCGGGAGCTTTGTCGTGTCCGACCATGGTAACGCCATCTGATCGACTCAAATAAGCCTCTTTTTGCAAATGGTTTTATCATTGCCTTTGCTTCACAATTTTCTTTGATAGATATTTCTTTTGTTTTGTTGCGTTTTTTAAACCGACAAAGTTTTAAACCGGTTCAAACTGTCAATTGACGGAACACGGTCCATTTTTAATCCGGAGACTATTTGCCCGGTTTGATTTTTTATTAACATCCTATTATGGAGTAACACGGTGTTTTATTATAGCCCGGCACGGTTTACATGGTAAACCGACATTATATATATACATGAGCTGCTATCTCCTCCAACAGTGTGGGTTTATAAACCTCTACTTCAAAATTGGCCAAGCCAACTTCATGCCCAACGATGGCAGGTATTATGTATCCCAAAGATTTGATCATATGCTTAAATTTCAGATATTTTGATTTCACATATGCAGACATCATACTCCTCCTGATGGTACAACCACGGTGGCACTTTAAGATTTTTTGTATTGCAAAAAATACTTTGGAAAGTTCATCACCCAAAGGAAGAACAAGTTGCAGTAATTATGCACGAAGGCATATCAAAATCAAGAGTATCGGCTAGCCTATTACAAGGCAACACGGTGCACAAAATAAGATCATTGTTTTTTCGCAAAGGAGAAGCAGTTTAAACCAGCTTCCGGTTCAAGCTTGGTCACCAGCCTGGCCTGATGGTTGTGGGTCATACCACGCCGCTTCAACTTCAGCTTCTCTACCCAGTGGCTGGAAATCAACAGTTGTCCAGTCGATTCCCATTAATGCTTGAAAGACAGCTTCATCATGGATCAACAATGACGGTTCAATATCGGGAGCGTAAGTATGCTTACAGATTGGAGGGATAAGATTTTCCGCTTCAGGAATTGGTGCAACTACTCGCTTCTTTTGGTTGTCATATTGGGCTTGATAATGAGACAAGTCTGCTTCTTCAACCAATTGACAAGCTAGCGGACGCACCTCCTGGTTTATTGCTCACAGATCCGCTTCACTAAACTCTGACCCGTCTTCCTTCAAGCTGGGATAGCCCTGAGCCGCTTCCACAGGATCAAAATCAGTTACCCAAGCTTTTGCCTGAATTAAGGCATTGATCGCACCAGTTCGAGCAGCAGATTTCTTCAGCTCTTCAACCCGGGCAGGAAGCATCGACAGTCTCTTCAGAGTGTCCTGAATCAAAGTGGGCGCCGGATTGTTGTGGGATGCAGTAGAGATGATCCGCTGTGCACCAGTGTACAGTTGTTCGATCAATGTGTAGGCGGCTTTCAATTTCTTCCGCACATCTGACCCCAAGTGACCAATGTGTGTCCCTGAAATATTAGAAAGGGTTAACAAACCGGCAGCTCTATAAGACGGCCGAATCAATCCAGAAATCAAACCAGCTTACCAAAGATAGCAGTGGTCATGGCATGCACTTGCCGCTTTATGCTGGTCAGTTCGTCCACCACCGGTTTCAATGCAGCCTCGGCATCTTCTGCTCGTTTGGTTAAAGCGGATTTTCAGTGGCCCAATCCGCCCGATCCTTCTTGAAGCCCTCCTTAAGCTGTTCCATGGCGCTTAAAGCGCTGGTTAATTCCTCTTTTGCTTTGGAGGTTTCAGCTTGTTGGCACTTCAGATTTTCTTGCAGATCAGCGATTTGGTTTCCCCTTTTGTTCAGCTCAGCCTGCATATAGACAGTCATACAATTCAGATAACGGTACAAGAATTGAAGTACCAACCACATAACAAGTTATGCCCTTGGTACTTGGGGGCTAATGCATATTTGCTCTTCAATTATTCAGAAAAGTCCCAAGCTCAATACAAGTATTCAACTTGGCACTTGGGGGCTAATGGCTATTTGTTCAGTTAATATTGCTGCTACAATCTTGATTACCTAAAGTCCCGGTTTAACTACACTAAGTTGAACCGGACCTTCGGGGCTATATCAGCAAATTCAGAAAACATTGAAGTCTGCATTGACAAGTCCCGGTTTGAACGGAGATTCTAAACCGGCCCTTGGGGGCTAGGAGAGTTAACAGATTGAAGTACATACGCAGATAAGCATATGGAATTTACCTCATATTTCTCTTTCATCATATTAACCAGACCAGCTTCATAGTCACGGCTGGTGTATAGCCGGTTCAGATAGCGGGAATGGAGATCTTGGGTGTTCGGAGCGGCATAAGTTGTCAGATCGGCATTCCATTTTCCCTTGCCAATGGCAGCAAATTCTTCCTTGGCAGTGTGTCTGGATAAAGCAACGGGATTGCCTGGCTCTGTGCGACCAATGCCAGTAATGACAACCTCATCATCCTTGGCATCGCCGGTTTGCACTGGGGTTGTTGGCTTATCAGTAGGCTTTGATGGACTGGTGGATTTCTCAATCCAGATGGGGCTTGTGGGCTGGTTGACAGGGCCTGAGGTGTCAATAGGCCTTTCTTCAGCAATAAAATCGTCATCCTGTGGTGGTGGATCATTGGGTATATCTTCATGAATAGCCGCTTCAAGATCTGGTGTTTTACCCGGTTCAGGGACGATGTCCTCCTCGGCCACTTTTGTCACATCCCTAGCTGCTGGTAGTGATCTAGGCTAGCTTCATGTGTGCATCATGCCTATATTTTCGAAACTTGAACTGAGGAATTTTGGAAGCCTCAAAACTTAAATAAAAGAGGGGCAAAAACCCTAGAAATCTCATTCATTGTTCCAAAATGTTCTTCTTAGATGTTTAATATTTTTGGCAAGGGTTTTGATCCAAACCAAAAATATTGAACATTTTAAAAGGATTTATTTTGAGACTTTGAATTTAAATCAATACTATTTTGAATTTGAAGTTATATCCAAATATTACTGAATATATGTTCAAATAACTGAAACATTTTTATGTGCTTTGGTATAATTCCATTGTGCTAAATAAAATGTTCAGGGGTATTTTGTCACTGTCTTTGAATTTGTTTTATTTCAAAACAGTGGCAAAAGATTAAATAAAAACAAAACAGAAGAAAAAGAAATAAAAAGAGCAAAGCCTACCTGGCCTTACCCGTGCAGCCCACCAGAGCCGGCCCAGCTCCTGTGCTGGTCCAGCACTGTGCGGCCCAGCCCACCTCCTTCTCCCTGTCGCCTTCCTCCTCGCGCCAGTAGGCAGAGGAGAGACTCGGCGCACACGCCCGAGCTCGCCACGCCACCACCCTGCTCGTCTGCTTCGCCTGAGGCCACCACGACGCCTCGCGCCTTCTCCTCGGCGCCGCCTCGACCCCTGGAACCCTCCCGCTCACTCCCTCGTCCCCATCTCCTCCTCTGTTCTTTCTCTCGCACGCACCCGAGAGCGACCGTCGCCGCCGCTCGCCATAACCACGGCCACCGGGCCTCCGTCGCTCCCCCGACTAGCCCAGAGGCTCCGCCTCGTCCCTCTCTTCCTCCTCACCGAGCCGCCCGACGCCGGAAGCCCCTGGACACCGCAAGCGCTACCGTTCCCCTCGCCAGCCACCGGAGATCATCGCCGTCGATTCGCTGCACTCCGGCCGCCCCCGAGCCCACTGACCCTCCAAACGGACTCACGGTGAGCCCCCGAGTCGTCTTCCCCTTCTCCCCTGGTCTCTTTCGACCTCTAGGCCATAGCCCCATCTTGGCCGAGAACTCCACGCCGCCGGCGATGTCGCCGCCGTCACTGCAGCCAGTAAGGCTCGAAACCGAGCACGACACCGTGCTCCTAGCATCCTCAGGAGCTCGGCGAGCCCCTTAGCCATCCCTCCCGTCCTCTGTGGCCTCGCCCCGCTCGAACCCGTAGCTCCGGCCGCCGCACTTGCCATCGCCGCTGTCGCTGTAGTGCACCTCAGCTGCTGCCTCTGCCCGCAATGGATGCGCGCGAGCCTGGGCATCTTGTAGAGCCTCTCCGCCGTTGTTTTGGTGGCCGGAGGAGCTAACCCGAGCCCTCCGCCGCGCCTGCTGTAGCCGGCGACGAGCCGGCGGCGTATTAGCCTCGGCTGACCAGGGGTTGACCTCCCCTGGGTCGCCGACAAGTGGGCCCTGGCCCAGCTAATCCTACATTAGTCTTTTTAATTAAGTCTAATTAACTCAACTGACATTTTAGTTAGCAGTAATTTAACATTAATTAATTAGGTTAGTTAGTTAGTCACTGACGTGTGGACCCCACACGTCAGGTTTGACCCGAGCCGCCCAGTTGACCCTGCTGACGTCACTGTGACGTGGGGCTGACGCAATAAGTATTTTCTGGATTTAAAAAATAATCAGGAAATTCGAGAAAATAGCTAAAACTTCAATAAATCATAGAAATTCAACCGTAACTCCAAATTAAATAATTTATATATTAAAAATTATCAGAAAAATTCAAGGAATCCATCTGTACCATTTTCATGCATGTTAGAACAACTTATCACTACTGTTTAGGACAAATGAATTAAATGGCATTTGAATAATCACATATGGAGTTTGAATTTGAATCTTGTATTCAAACCAACTTCATTTAATCTGTTGCTAGTTGCATTAGCCCAAAACACATTCATTTTGCCATGTCATGATCATGCATCATATTGTGCATTGCATTGATTGTGTTCCCTTCTGTGTTGCCGGTATTTGTTCCCTCTCGATAGACGTGATACCGATGATGTGATCGTTGACACTGATGAAGACTCAATGTTATCTTCAGAAGTTCCAGGCAAGCAAAACCCCCTTGTTCATTCCGATACAATCCTACTCTCTCGCTCCTACTCTCTTTTAATGCATTAGGACAACACCGATTCATCTGTTTATTGCTGCGGTAGCTGAACCCCTTTATCCTCTGCATGACCTGTCATTGCCACAGTAAATAGATGAAACCCACTAACATGAGTAGGAGTTGTTTGAGTCCTGTTGTGCCTACTCATTCATGCTTGTTTGTCATGCCTGCTACTGCTTAGAGTTGAGTCAGGTCTGATTCATCGGGGATGAATCAGAGGTGTGTGAACATGTCCTACTGTGTGTGAGCTAAGTGTGTGAATACGATTTGGTAAAGGTAGCGGTGAGAGGCCATGTAGGAGTACATGGTGGGTTGTCTCATTGCAGCCGTCCTCAGGAACTGAGTTCTGTGTTTGTGATCCATGATTCAGCTACTACCACGCATTGGGCCCGAAACCAATGGACCCTCTCGGCTTCTTGATCACCCTTGTCCTCTGTCCAGGAGTTGCAAGTAGTTTCTGGTGTTTGTAGTATGCTGGAGGCCGTGGGCAGCGCTGACCGTAGGGGTGGGCTGTGATGCGGTAGGCACGTGGCCCGGTGTACCGGGCGCCCGTTTGGTGTCTCGGGAACCCTGTTCACATCGTTTGGGGCTGTGAGCGAAACTCCGGCCGGATCTCCTCATGGATGGAACCCGAATAGGCGATAAACCTGGACTAGAGACTTAGGTGATTAGGTAGGTCGTGGCCGACACCCACGTTGGGCTTCCGCTTGAAGGTTGCCGAGTACATGTCGTGTAAACGACGGTAAGTGGTGAGAGCGTGTATGAAGAAGTACACCCCTACAGGGTTAACCTAATCTATTCGAATAGCCGTGTCCGCGGAAAAGGACTTCTGGATTGCTTATATCAGTTCATAGACAAGTGAAAGTGGATACTCTAAAATACGCAAGATAAGCATGAGTGCTATGGATGGCGTTCTCGTAGGGAGACGGGAGCGGATCCATAGTGGTGTATTGATATGGTGAATATGTGGACTCGTGTGCGCCACCTCAAAAGAGTTGCTTGCAGTCGTAGTTCAGGATAGCCACCGAGTCAAAGCTGGCTTGCTGCAGTTAAACTCCACCACCCCCTTTGTTGATAATGATGCATATGTAGTTAGTTCTGATGTAAGTCTTGCTGGGTACATTTGTACTCACGTTTGCCTATTTTATGTTTTTGCAGAGAGACTTCGGTCTCACTAGTAGTTCCGCGTGGACTTCGACGTTTAGCTTGTTACCTCAGCTACGATCTTGTGCCCTCGGCAGGATCTGATAGATAGTCAGGCTTCTCAGCCTTTTTCATTTATAGATGTCTGTACCCAGACATGATAGCTTCCGCTTGTGCTTTGACTTGTATGCTCTGATTGTTGGGTCATGAGACCCATGTTTGTAATGTCTCGCTCCTCGGAGCCTATTGAATAAATTACTTGAGTCGTAGAGTCATTTTGTGATGCCATGTTGTATTGCACATATCGAGCATATTGTGTGTATGTTATTGAAATGCTTGGTATATGTGGGATCTGACTATCTAGTTGTTTATCTTTAGTAGCCTCTCTTACCGGGAAATGTCTCCTAGTGTTTCCACCGAGCCATGGTAGCTTGCTACTGCTCCGGAACACTTAGGCTGGCCGGCATGTGTCCTTCTTCGTTCCTGTGTCTGTCCCTTCGGGGAAATGTCACGCGATGAATACCAGAGTCCTGTTAGCCCGCTACAGCCCGGTTCACCGGAGTCCTGCTAGCCCAGTGCTACAGCCTGGATTCACTCGCTGATGACCGACACGTTCGATGCTGGGTCATGGATGCCTGTCCCTGTAAGTTTGTGCCACTTTGGGTTTACGACTAGCCATGTCAGCCCGGGCTCCTTATCATATGGATGCTAGCGACACTGTCATATACGTGTGCCAAAAGGCGCAAACGGTCCCGGGTAAAGGTAAGGCGACACCCGTGGGAATACCGTGCGTGAGGCCGCAAAGTGATATGAAGTGTTACATGCTAGATCTATGTGGCATTGAGTCGGGGTCCTGACAACGTTGGTATCAGAGCTTGACTGCCTGTAGGATTACCAAGCCAAACTGGTCGAAGTTGAGTCTAGAAATTCTTTAGTTATATAAGGGAATTGATTGTGGGATGGAACGTAAGGCTCTTTTTACTCCTTATACCTCATGGCCTTCTGATCTGAGTCATCATCTTCTCTTCTACGGGGATTAAGAACTAGGCTATCTCTTCTTTCTATCAGGATCATGTGTTACTAATCCGTAGATTTATAAGATTGTTGGATTTAAGTCTCAGTTCAGTTCCTACTACTTCCGTATGTTAATTGTTGATTTCGAAACTTTGATATTGTGCTTCTGAGTGGTTATGCCACCATTTTTGTGAATGTCTCAAATCTTTTCTGAGCATTTACAGCCGTTATGCTGTCCGAGTCATCCCAGGTTTCTAAGTAGTCTGATGCATTTGCAAATCCTTTCTTCCCGTTTCAATGTTCCCATGGGCCAGATTAACCACACTAATCAGTGAGTTGAGGTACTCCGTTACCTTGACATATATGTTGGAGATATTATTATGACCCTAGGTGTCTTAGGGGATCATCTAGTAATTTAGCCATGATTTGTGTTCCCAGTGTGATGATTCTGGCCATCATTCTCGAAAGCATCCCGTGATGCTACTTAGTAGTAGGTATTCTACTCCTTGGGTTTTGAACCCGAGATTCACCCTACTTACTTCATGTTGATAGTAATTGCTAGCTCCCTTAGGTTATTAGTAAACTTTGCGATAGTCCTCGAGGTCCGTGGTGTTTCCTTCTTCCAAATACTATGAACCGCTTATGGCAGATGTTTATTGGATCAAAAGATCACAACTAGAGTACTCTTGAGGAGTTCTCCATTCATAAATCGTGACTCTGTCAGTTCTACCTTTCTGCATGGGTTATCCGGAAGAAATATGTTGACCTTGGTTCGATATACTAACCTATGCATCCACAACTCAGAAAATTATATGTTCCTTTGAGTTGTTCTCGTTAGTTGTCTTCTGACCCTCGTCTATCAATTGATAGTCAAGAGTATGTGTGCAATCGTTCATCGATGCCTATTATTCTTGTGGTCCGTCAAGCCATTCTATTCAGGATGACCAGGAGAAACAAACTCCAGTACCTCTTCCATATCCAGGATTGGGTCAAAGAAGTTGTGCTCCGCAGATCAAAATGCCAATCCAGCTTTTGCTCTGTTCTACCTTGGAGTATTACCATCTTTATATCGGGATTGTTATAGGAATTGCACACCATCCTATGAACTCTTGGTACAGTGATACTTCTTGCCATCATTGTTCATTCCTCGGTTCCTGTGTTATTGTAACCGGAATGCCAACAAATGAATCGTGGTGTATGAAATCAATACTGCTAGCAACTCCGTTGCTTGGTAGCTAAAGGATAATAATTTCATTCTTAGCGTGTTGGTTTTTGAATCATCCTTCTAAGACTGATCGTGCTACCTAGTCCTTATTTCCTGGTGCACTCTTTGATTGATGAGTAGGATTTTGTCAAGTCCTCGCTCATTTTATCATATCATCTTGCCCTGAAAAGCAAGATTGTTCTCGAGTTTAGTAACATACCGGTGGTTCGTGATTTGCCGAATATCTTCTCGAAAGTATCACTAGGTTGTCACCTGACCGCTATGTTGAGCTCGTGATCAAGTTGGTTTCCTGTGAACCGCCTTCTCTCCAAGAATCGGTGTTAGATATCCCTGAGCTAGTTGGTTAAGCTAAACGACAACTTGGAGGGTTGGAGGATAAAAGCTTGCCTGACTTAGTTCGTTCCAAAGGGATATTCTTGTGTAGTGTGTGTTGAAGAAAGATGATATCTTCATCGATTGGTCCCTGTGATCAGTTGCTGGACCTATTGTCTTATCAATCCTTTGATTTGAGTGTGGGCTATCGTCAAATCAAGTTAGAACCAACGATGTTCGTAATGTTGTCCTACTCGTGGTTGATCCCTCGAGCATACACCATTATATCTTTTGGGTCTGACCAATGCTATCACCGTGTTCACATGATGGTGGAAGTCCAGTGATATGGAAATTCCGATGAGTTGTTGTTGAGGCCATCAACAGCATTTTGTCTCCCGCATGATTCATGTTGAACATCAACCTAGTGTTGGAAACTTTTATAGGCAATTTCTTCATGCCCCGTTCATGAAGTATATGCTGGATGAGAGAAGTGACTTTATTTGATTCACGTGCATTTGATGTAAGTTGCCGCTGTGGGTTCGAGAAAGTTAGTTTTGCTTCCTGTGGAATCGTCCCAAGTCAGTCATGCATGTGCAAGGTATACTATGGTTTGGTAGATTAATTACCTCCACTCCATATGTATTCCCTAGCACACCAAGCCACTGATTGATTTGTTCAGGAAAAGGAGTTGATGTGCTAATCCTAGGTCATGCACAGAACTTCGATATCCTCGCTGATGGTTCCCAACCAGAACTCGGTAGTGTTTTATTGTAAGACTACCATGTGGGCATGCTTGTCTGGGACAACGTGTTCACATGTTTATAGCAGAACCAACTCATGTTTTGGAGCTGGCTATCGTAGTTCATTTCCCGAGAATCTCGCAACGTCATCTCGTCGATTTGTGTTGCAAACTTTCATTTTTCTTTCTAGACTTGGTGAGTCTGGAATATCCTGACACCAACCAGATCTGAATCTTAGGCAGATATGATGATTGGAACATTTCCCCAAGAACTATAATATTGGTCCCTCGATAACTGGTAAAGTGGATGTCGTGGCCAGCACCACCAAGCCAAAAGACCTATTATTATAGTATCTTGATCGAAGAAGTTGGCCACCTCCCCATAAGGATTTCGCAGGATTTACCTCCGTAGTTATTCCTTATGGATTCTTGTGCTCCCAAAGTCCGACCTTTTACTTGATGTTCTAGATATCAAATCATAATTATCTATGGATTATGCTAGCACATCAAGGAGAACATTAGAAGCGGAGTGCTAAATGTCTCTCGATCGATCATCCAGATTTTGTTTCCTTGGCCCCGCCAAGGGTGAAATCTGAGAAAGTGTTATCTTCCTTTGCATCTGCATCGTCCATCGTTGTTCATCATGGTGGTATGTTGTGTTGCCAGGATCCTTGACACGGATATTGGTAAAACCTTGATGATTGTAGAAATGCTCAAGTTCTTGAGAGCACGCTCAAGCGCTAGGTGTTATCATCGATGCTAGCTGGGTTTGCTCTCAGTTCCCTCGGCAATGCTATGATCTATTCAACAGTGAATTCACTCTCTATTGTTGGGTTCTTCCCCAGTTACTAGAATCATTCCAGCATTTGCATTTTGTTCCCAGTTTGCACCGCCAATGTGCCATTCTACCATGGGTCTCTTCCATTTCCGGTGATAAGCAAATTCGTCCATTACGTTGTCTTCAACAAGGTAGTCCACATCATCCAAGTCCGAGTATGCCATTCTACCGACCCCCTCCAAATGATCGCTCGAGAATTGTCTTAGGCTGGTTTGAAGAGTTTCAATGATCTCTGAATCAAAAGTAATTCTTTTTGCCACTTAAGGTAATAATCTACGAATCACCCTCCTCCAGCGATGTTTCGTCGTGGTATCATGGCCACTCAATTCCTCGCTACGTTGACAATCGTTTACCACCTTCTTAGGTGTGGAATTGTTGTCTACCTAGCGAACCTTCGTCATCCGTTTCTTTCCACCCCTCTTGATGTGTATCTCGTGTCTCAACCCGAGAGTTGGTCCTATGTCTCATTCTGTGAGTTGTTCGATCTTCGAGAAGATCGACCCTTCTAGAGTCTCCTTCTTCCCTCCATGTCATGTTGACAGGATTTCTCAGAGCAAGACATCAAGACAATGATGGTGAATGAATCAACGTTCAACTGAAGTGCACCCTGGATCGTGAAGATTATACTAGTTGCGTTTACCCTTCACCTTACCCTACGCTTGAATCTCGAGACGAGATTCTTGTTTAGTGGGGGTGAGTTGTCACATCCCTAGCTGCTGGTAGTGCTCTAGGCTAGCTTCATGTGTGCATCATGCCTATATTTTCGAAACTTGAACTGAGGAATTTTGGAAGCCTCAAAACTTAAATAAAAGAGGGGCAAAAACCCTAGAAATCTCATTCATTGTTCCAAAATGTTCTTCTTAGATGTTTAATATTTTTGGCAAGGGTTTTGATCCAAACCAAAAATATTGAACATTTTAAAAGGATTTATTTTGAGACTTTGAATTTAAATCAATACTATTTTGAATTTGAAGTTATATCCAAATATTACTGAATATATGTTCAAATAACTGAAACATTTTTATGTGCTTTGGTATAATTCCATTGTGCTAAATAAAATGTTCAGGGGTATTTTGTCACTGTCTTTGAATTTGTTTTATTTCAAAACAGTGGCAAAAGATTAAATAAAAACAAAACAGAAGAAAAAGAAATAAAAAGAGCAAAGCCTACCTGGCCTTACCCGTGCAGCCCACCAGAGCCGGCCCAGCTCCTGTGCTGGTCCAGCACTGTGCGGCCCAGCCCACCTCCTTCTCCCTGTCGCCTTCCTCCTCGCGCCAGTAGGCAGAGGAGAGACTCGGCGCACGCGCCCGAGCTCGCCACGCCACCACCCTGCTCGTCTGCTTCGCCTGAGGCCACCACGACGCCTCGCGCCTTCTCCTTGGCGCCGCCTCGACCCCTGGAACCCTCCCGCTCACTCCCTCGTCCCCATCTCCTCCTCTGTTCTTTCTCTCGCACGCACCCGAGAGCGACCGTCGCCGCCGCTCGCCATAACCACGGCCACCGGGCCTCCCTCGCTCCCCCGACTAGCCCAGAGGCTCCGCCTCGTCCCTCTCTTCCTCCTCACCGAGCCGCCCGACGCCGGAAGCCCCTGGACATCGCAAGCGCTACCGTTCCCCTCGCCAGCCACCGGAGATCATCGCCGTCGATTCGCTGCACTCCGGCCGCCCCCGAGCCCACTGACCCTCCAAACGGACTCACGGTGAGCCCCCGAGTCGTCTTCCCCTTCTCCCCTGGTCTCTTTCGACCTCTAGGCCATAGCCCCATCTTGGCCGAGAACTCCATGCCGCCGGCGATGTCGCCGCCGTCACTGCAGCCAGTAAGGCTCGAAACCGAGCACGGCACCGTGCTCCTAGCATCCTCAGGAGCTCGGTGAGCCCCTTAGCCATCCCTCCCGTCCTTTGTGGCCTCGCCCCGCTCGAACCCGTAGCTCCGGCCGCCGCACTTGCCATCGCCGCCGTCGCTGTAGTGCACCTCAGCTGCTGCCTCTAGCCGCAATGGATGCGCGCGAGCCTGGGCATCTCGTAGAGCCTCTCCGCCGTCGTTTTGGTGGCCGGAGGAGCTAACCCGAGCCCTCCGCCGCGCCTGCTGTAGCCGGCGATGAGCCGCCGGCATATTAGCCTCGGCTGACCAGGGGTTGACCTCCCCTGGGTCGCCGACAAGTGGGCCCTGGCCCAGCTAATCCTAGATTAGTCTTTTTAATTAAGTCTAGTTAACTCAACTGACATTTTAGTTAGCAGTAATTTAACATTAATTAATTAGGTTAGTTAGTTAGTCACTGACGTGTGGACCCCACACGTCAGGTTTGACCCGAGCCGCCCAGTTGACCCTGCTGACGTCACTGTGACGTGGGGCTGACGCAATAAGTATTTTCTGGATTTAAAAAATAATCAGGAAATTCCAGAAAATAGCTAAAACTTCAATAAATCATAGAAATTCAACCGTAACTCCAAATTAAGTAATTTATATATGAAAAATTATCAGAAAAATTCAAGGAATCCATCTGTACCATTTTCATGCATGTTAGAACAACTTATCACTACTGTTTAGGACAAATGAATTAAATGGCATTTGAATAATCACATATGGAGTTTGAATTTGAATCTTGTATTCAAACCAACTTCATTTAATCTGTTGCTAGTTGCATTAGCCCAAAACACATTCATTTTGCCATGTCATGATCATGCATCATATTGTGCATTGCATTGATTGTGTTCCCTTCTGTGTTGCCGGTATTTGTTCCCTCTCGATAGACGTGATACCGATGATGTGATCGTTGACACTGATGAAGACTCAATGTTATCTTCAGAAGTGCCAGGCAAGCAAAACCCCCTTGTTCATTCCGATACAATCCTACTCTCTCGCTCCTACTCTCTTTTAATGCATTAGGACAACACCGATTCATCTGTTTATTGCTGCGGTAGCTGAACCCCTTTATCCTCTGCATGACCTGTCATTGCCACAGTAAATAGATGAAACCCACTAACATGAGTAGGAGTTGTTTGAGTCCTGTTGTGCCTACTCATTCATGCTTGTTTGTCATGCCTGCTACTGCTTAGAGTTGAGTCAGGTCTGATTCATCGGGGATGAATCAGAGGTGTGTGAACATGTCCTACTATGTGTGAGCTAAGTGTGTGAATACGATTTGGTAAAGGTAGCGGTGAGAGGCCATGTAGGAGTACATGGTGGGTTGTCTCATTGCAGCCGTCCTCAGGAACTGAGTTCTGTGTTTGTGATCCATGATTCAGCTACTACCACGCATTGGGCCTGAAACCAATGGACCCTCTCGGCTTCTTGATCACCCTTGTCCTCTGTCCAGGAGTTGCAAGTAGTTTCTGGTGTTTGTAGTATGCTGGAGGCCGTGGGCAGCGCTGACCGTAGGGGTGGGCTGTGATGCGGTAGGCACGTGGCACGGTGTACCGGGCGCCCGTTTGGTGTCTCGGGAACCCTGTTCACATCGTTTGGGGCTGTGAGCGAAACTCCGGCCGGATCTCCTCATGGATGGAACCCGAATAGGCGATAAACCTGGACTAGAGACTTAGGTGATTAGGTAGGTCGTGGCCGACACCCACGTTGGGCTTCCGCTTGAAGGTTGCCGAGTACATGTCGTGTAAACGACGGTAAGTGGTGAGAGCGTGTATGAAGAAGTACACCCCTGCAGGGTTAACCTAATCTATTCGAATAGCCGTGTCCGCAGAAAAGGACTTCTGGATTGCTTATATCAGTTCATAGACAAGTGAAAGTGGATACTCTAAAATACGCAAGATAAGCGTGAGTGCTATGGATGGCGTTCTCGTAGGGAGACGGGAGCGGATCCATAGTGGTGTATTGATATGGTGAATATGTGGACTCGTGTGCGCCACCTCAAAAGAGTTGCTTGCAGTCGTAGTTTAGGATAGCCACCGAGTCAAAGCTGGCTTGCTGCAGTTAAACTCCACCACCCCCTTTGTTGATAATGATGCATATGTAGTTAGTTCTGATGTAAGTCTTGCTGGGTACATTTGTACTCACGTTTGCCTATTTTATGTTTTTGCAGAGAGACTTCGGTCTCACTAGTAGTTCCGCGTGGACTTCGATGTTTAGCTTGTTACCTCAGCTACGATCTTGTGCCCTCGGCAGGATCTGATAGATAGTCAGGCTTCTCAACCTTTTTCATTTATAGATGTCTGTACCCAGACATGATAGCTTCCGCTTGTGCTTTGACTTGTATGCTCTGATTGTTGGGTCATGAGACCCATGTTTGTAATGTCTCGCTCCTCGGAGCCTATTGAATAAATTACTTGAGTCGTAGAGTCATTTTGTGATGCCATGTTATATTGCACATATCGAGCATATTGTGTGTATGTTATTGAAATGCTTGGCATGTGTGGGATCTGACTATCTAGTTGTTTATCTTTAGTAGCCTCTCTTACCGGGAAATGTCTCCTAGTGTTTCCACCGAGCCATGGTAGCTTGCTACTGCTCCGGAACACTTAGGCTGGCCGGCATGTGTCCTTCTTCATTCCTGTGTCTGTCCCTTCGGGGAAATGTCACGCGATGAATACCGGAGTCCTGTTAGCCCGCTACAGCCCGGTTCACCGGAGTCCTGCTAGCCCAGTGCTACAGCCTGGATTCACTCGCTGATGACCGACACGTTCGATGCTGGGTCATGGATGCCTGTCCCTGTAAGTTTGTGCCACTTTGGGTTTACGACTAGCCATGTCAGCCCGGGCTCCTTATCATATGGATGCTAGCGACACTGTCATATACGTGTGCCAAAAGGCGCAAATGGTCCCGGGTAAAGGTAAGGCGACACCCGTGGGAATACCGTGCGTGAGGCCGCAAAGTGATATGAAGTGTTACATGCTAGATCTATGTGGCATTGAGTCGGGGTCCTGACAACTTTATCCAGGCGAGACTTCTTGCTCGGCCTAGGCTTGGCCCTGAAAGGAATAACAAAGTCAAATACAACATATGTTCCAAGGTGATGTACCAGAAATATTATGATAAGTATAGCTTACCCAAGCACCGTTTTGAGCGGTGGCAGCTGAGTAGCCGATGACTTGCCAGAGGATGAGTGGGAAGTAACTTGATAATCGGAGTCAGATGGATTAAGAGGTTGACGAAAACAGCCCGCATTAGGACAAGCACTGACAAGCAAATTAGAGACCTCTGAACGGCGTTTCCGAACCGGACTGTTCGGTACACCGGCGGAGGTAACTACGTGGCCGCTGTGCCGGGTTGTGCGGCAAGCTTCGTGTTGTTGGGTCTTCATAAGAAATTTGGGATCCAAGTAAGCAAGAGGATGAGAAAATTTAACCTTCCGGTTTGCCTGACAGATTTTTAGCGAAGGCAAAGGGTTTGAATCGGAAGAGAGAGTAATTACCTCTACAGCATCAGCATGGCTGGTTTCGGTATCATCCTGACAAATATCATCATCAATAAGGCATGTGAAAAATTAGCCAAGTGAGTCAAGCTCTACCTCAAGGTCCGGATTACCCACATCCTCATCAGCGGCTGGATCAGAAGATGCAGTGGTTTTCTTCTTATGAGCAGGCCGTTTCACGACTTTAGTCTTTGGCCGGGTTGGTCTTTCCGGTTTGTCTGTTTTTTCTGGCTTCTCCTGTGGAAGCTTCTTGCTCCAAAACGGATCATTGCCCTGTTTAAATAGACATTGATATTAAACAATGACCAGATATATCAATAACAGGTTCAGTAAAAAGAAAAATCAAACTCTTACAGCTGGCGGTTTGTTGGTGGCACAGAAGGGAAGTAGGCCGGTTCGAGCACAGATGTGTTCTGGTTCATTCAGCATTTTATTCACAGCCTCTGTGATTTCTTCGTCAGTGAGCTGGATGTTAGCATGTCGCAGTGGGTCATCAACACTACCAGTATACTCGCACATCAAACCGGAGCGCTGACTAAGGGGCAGTATGCTCCACGAAATCCAATAGCGAGCGAGATCAACCCCTGCTAAACCGTTGGCCATGAAGGCTCTAAGCTTGGACAGTTGAGGAGCGTATTTGCTTCTCTCCTTGGCAGTCAACCTTTGCGGAAAGGGGTGTGTATTGCTAAGCCGCTCCAGATGAAAGCCAGGCAAAGGATTTTCATCAGCAGGGGAGGTGTCTTTGCAATAGAACCATGTTTGATTCCACTCTTTGGGGTGGCTATGCAGTTTGGCGTGAGGGTATGTGACCTATTTCCTTTTCTAAATCGCCACACCACCCAATTCCGTATTGGAACCGTCAGTAAACTCAGTGCGGCGGTTTAGATGGAAGCAGTCTCTGAACAACTCAACTGTGGGCTCCTCTTGAAAGAACACCTCACAGAGCACTTGGAAGTGACACATGTTTGTAACAGAGTTGGAGCCAGTGTCTTGTGGGTGGAGTTGAAAATTGGCTAAAACATCCCGGTAAAATTTAGAACCGGGTGGCTTAAAGCCCCGGGCTAAGTGATCTACGAACACGACGACCTCTCCTTCTTGAGGTGTGGGAGGGCATTCTTTGCCAGGGACCCTCCAATGGATGGTGTTTTTGCTGCCTAAAGCGCCGACCAGGACTAAATTGTTCAGTTGAGTCTCTGCGACGCGAGAAGGAACCGAGTTGCACTCATATACTTGCTTGGCCATGATGAAATCTACAAGATAGTTGATTCCGGTTCAAGAATGAATTGATTAAAATACACTGGTATGTACAATGTTAAACCGGAGATAGCTCTATCTAAATCGGAGTTTTATGAAGCAACAGCATATGGCAGTTCAACAAGAGGACTAATGGTATATACCGATTTGTTAATTTTTTCTACACCAAGTTAAATCGCCGGATCTAAGCATTGAAACAGTTGATATTGCGGAGGGGTAAGTGTACAGAAACAGATTTCACAAGATTTCCCTACATCGATGGATCTGAAGCAAGTTCATAAAAGAAGGAAAATATTCAAAAGCTCAAAGCAGAACAGTATTGAAATGACGGGCTGCTCCCCACGCACGACGCCAAGATCCAGGTCCTCCAGCTCTTGGCCAATGCCGAGCTGGCCTCCGCGGCCTCCACGAGGCGCGTCATGGCCGAGATCTCCCTCCTCCCGGCCAATGTGCGCGTCGCTGCCGGCCGACGCCCCGTCGCCATGGACGTCGGTGTCGTCGAACGAACCATTGACACCATTGACAGCACGCACGGGACCGATACTTTTTTTTGGTTTTTCAAATTAATAGTAGTAGCGCGGGTCACAGACACGCGCTACAGATAGTTAGTAGTAGTAGCGCGGGATGTATAGCGCTACTACTACTAGTTAGCTGTAGCATCGTAGTAGTAGCGCAGGCGCCCGCGCTACTACTAGCTTTTAACCCGCGCCACTACTAGGCTTTTTCCTAGTAGTGTCCATTTGAATTGCTTCACATGGATCTCTTCGGTCATAACCATTATTCTGCAGTCTCAAATGATGCATCTCAATATGGCTTTGTTATTGTTGACGATTTCTCTCGATACACATGGGTACACATTGTTACTTATAAACATGAATGCAGGAAGTCTTCAAAGGATTTTCCTCGAGGGCTTCAACCAACTTTGGTGTGAAGATCAAGCACATCAGAAGTGACAATGGAACTGAGTTCATGAATTCTGGTCTTGATGAATATCTTGATGAACTTGTTATTACTCATGAGTTATCTGCTCCTTATACTCCCTAGCAGAATGGCATCATGGAGCGCAGGAACAGGACTCTTGCTGAGATGGCTCGCACTATGCTTGATGAATACAAAACGCCTCATCGTTTCTCGATTGAGGCAATTGATACTGCGTGCCACATCATCAATAGAGTATATCTTCACAAATTCTTCAAGAAGACTGCCTATGAACTCCTCACTGACAAGAAACCCAATGTAAGTTATTTCAAAGTCTTTGGTGCTAAATTTTGGATTAGAGATCCTCATCACAACTCAAAATTTGCACCGAAAGCACATGAAGGTTTCATGCTTGGTTACGGAAAGGACTCGCACACCTACAGAGTCTTCAACGACGTTCTTCACAAGGTTGTTGAAACTGTAGATGTGTGGTTCGATGAAACTAATGGCTCGCAAAGAGAGCACCTACCTTCTATGATAGATGAACCAACACATGAGGAAACTATCAAGTTCAAGGCTACTGAGGATGTCATTCCTACTGAAGAATCTGCTGAAGAATTCATTCTAGAACATGAAGAACGTCGAGCTAATGCACCTGAAGAAAATACTGAAGAAAATGGTGCTGAAGAAAATGCTGATCAAATTCCTCAACGACAACCAGCTCATCCTCGCGTTGCAAAAGAAGTGCAAGTTGAAAAGATCATCGATGACATTAAAGCACTAGGTCCTCTCACACGCTCAAAAGCTTCACATTTATCTTACTTTTGTGGGCACTATGCTTTTGTCTCTATCACAGAGCCCACTAAGGTAGATGAAGCATTTCTGGAGCCTGAGTGGATTCAGGCCATGCAAGAAGAATTATATCAGTTCGAGCTCAACAACGTCAGGGAACTGGTCAAACGTCTAGATCCTCGCAAGCACAATATCATTGGCACAAAGTGGATCTATCGCAGCAAGAAAGATGAAAATGGCCTTGTGGTAAGGAATAAGGCACGACTTGTAGCTCAAGGCTACACACAAGATGAAGGAATTGATTTCGATGAAACTTTTGCACCTGTTGCTAGACTTGAGGCTATTCGCATATTACTTGCTTATGCTAACCATCATGATATCACTCTATATCAAATGGATGTGAAAAGTCCATTCCTCAATGGTAAGCTTGAGGAAGAAGTATATGTTGCTCAACCCCCATGTTTTGAAGATCCAAAGCATCCTGAAAAAGTATTCAGACTCGATAAGGCCCTATATGGCCTCAAGCAGGCCCCTCGGGCGTGGTATGATACTTTGAAGGAATTCCTCATGAAGAAAGGCTTCAAACCTGGTTCACTCGACCCTACTCTTTTCACTAAATCTTATGATGGTGAATTGTCTGTGTTACAAATATATGTTGATGATATTATCTTTGGCTGTACTGACCAACGTTATAGTGATAAATTTTCCTATATGATGAGTGAAGAATATCAAATGTCTATGATGGGAGAATTGAAATTCTTCTGAGGTCTTCAAATTAGTCAACAACGCAATGGCATATTCATATCTTAGGAGAAATACCTCAAGGATGTACTGAGGAAATCCGGCATGCAAGATTGCAAAGGCGTCAAAATCCCTATGCCCACAAATGACCATCTATGCACTGATGAAAATGGTATTGACTTTGATCAAAAGGTATACCGCTCCATGATTGGTTCCTTATTGTACTTATGTGCATCTAGGCCAGATATTATGCTTAGTGTTTGCATGTGTGCCCGATTTCAAGCTACACCGAAGGAATCACACCATACGGCTATGAAGCATATTCTTCGATATCTAGCTCACACACCAACACTTGGATTATGGTACCCCAAGGGCTCAGCTTTTGATCTCATTTGATATTCTGACTCTAACTATACTGGTGATCGTGTGGGCGGCAAGTCAACATCTGGTACATGTCATTTCCTCAGGCGATCTTTGGTCTGTTAGTGCTCGAAGAAACAGAACTGCGTATCACTATCTACTGCTGAAGTTGAGTACATTGCCGCTGGTTCTTGCTGTGCTCAACTACTATGGATGAAGAAAACTCTCAAGGACTACAACGTCAACATGAAGAATGTGCCTCTCTTCTGTGACAATGAGAGTGCCATCAAGATTGCTCACAACCCAGTTCAGCACTTGAAGACAAAGCACATTCAGATTCATCATCATTTTCTTTGTGATCATGTGTTGAAGGGTGACATTTCCGTTGAGCATGTGAAGACTGAAGAACAGCTAGCCGATATCTTCAGAAAGCCCTTGGATGAGAAGAGATTTAGCAAGTTGGGTTGTGAGCTAAATATCTTAGAATCTTCGAATGTTCTTTGAAAAGGACACTCATCCTAACACTTATGCAAAATTGATGACTTAGATGTGGAACACATGAAGAAAACTTTTTTCTTCAATCAATGAAGAATAACACTCTAAGTGTGAAGAAATTAACGAAGAATTTGATTCTCAGAACCCTACGACAATTGTATGCGGTGTCTGAAATCATCATTCTTATACGGTGTGTCACGCCACCACCAAAGATGAAAATCTTCAATTTGAGCTTTTCCTCGGTTCTTTAAATTCCTTAGTTGTTCAAATTCTACACTTTGTAGTGTCTTCACTGTTTCTGTCGTTTTTCTTCATTGGCTATATATATATATATATGAGTTTATGTCCTCTACAGCATTCACTTATGGCTATTTCTTCAAGTTGGTTTTTCTGCTAAGTGAATGTGATCGGACCCTTCCCCCTCTATGCTATACTCAACCCAATCTGTTCACAAATTCCTCATGTGCGTTCTATTTGAAACTTGTTCAAAATCTTCACTGTGTCCTTGTCTGCTGAAGAATTGTGAACGCAACTTTCAAACTTATCTTATCCAAATTTTCGGCTTTGCCACTCAAACCGTTCCACATCCCACGATATACTTATCTATTCACCCACGATCTCCACTTCTCAGTACGTCGGTGACACATGTCAAGCGAATGAGAAGGGTCAGGGGCATGTTCGTCCAAATTCTTCGGGCGAACAATTTTTCACCGTGGCTATAAATACCCTCCTTCCCCTTCCTCAATTCATTTACTCCGGTCGACCTCTCTATAGCTAGAGCTTCTCAAACCCTAGCGCCGCCGCTACATCATCGTCGCCGGTCAGGAAGAGCTTCATTGCCTTGATCTCGTCGCTGTCGTACTCGCGCCGGCCATGGAAACCTTCACTCCTCCACCGCCGTAGCCATCTTCCTCCGCCAAGTTAGGGTGTGGAACATCTGCACTAATGAACTTCACGTCTCCACATTCCAGTTCGTCGTGTTCT
The DNA here is from genome assembly GCF_002162155.2 of Triticum dicoccoides. Taxonomy (NCBI): domain Eukaryota; kingdom Viridiplantae; phylum Streptophyta; class Magnoliopsida; order Poales; family Poaceae; genus Triticum; species Triticum dicoccoides. The sequence continues at coordinate 391,503,534 of NC_041386.1, read as the reverse complement.
TCGTCCATGGTAATTAAAAGTTACTTTTACTGCCCTCTTTGATTCAAATGATTTTTACAAAATCCTCAAAGGTGTTTTTCTTCATATCTTCTCACACTAAAACACCTCACATGTCATCTGTTCTTGATTCGTTTCTCTAAGCTATGTTTTTCTTCAAGATTCCTCAAATGTGTGGATTTTTGATCTATACATCTCTGGAACCTAAGACAAAGAATGCTTAGTGAAATTCTTCAATACTCGTCTGGTCAAATTCCTCAAACTTGTTCTTTATAAAAAACCTTCTCAGAACGCATATGACCTCTCCAAATTCCACGCAACTATACTCTGTTCACAGGTACTCATGTCAGCTGCTGAATCACTATGTTCTCATCAACTTAACTCATTTGCAGCGTTCCTCGAAGAAAAGTTGCATACATCCTCATAGAATTCCATTGTTCAAATTCCTCATCTGAAGAAAATGACTGATGGTAAGAAGCCATAGAAAGGAGGAAAGAGGCCTGAGGTCAACACTACTTTTGAAATCCCTAAGGACATCTATGCTGGGTCCTGCACACCCCCAGAAGAAGAGAAAAATCAGCGCAAGGTGCGCATTCAAAATATTGAGAGGAGATGGGCATGAGAGTGGAGGGAATACAGATATGTTACTCCCAAATATATGAAGAAATTTGCACTAAATCCTCCATGCCCAAGACCTCCATTGGCACATAGTCAAATAGCTGATCCCACCAGCCTCAAGCGTGGTGAGGATTATCCTGATGAATTGGCCAAGCGCCAAGCCAAGTTGGCCAAACAAGCAAAAGATGCAGTGAGGAAATTCAACAAAGTCTCTGCTACCACTGCTGCTGTTGAGGCCTCTGTAAAGCCGAAGAAGGCCATGCCAAAGAAGCCTGCTCACAAGCCCATTGCTTCACCAGCAATGCCCTCATGGCCGAGTTCCTCAGCTATGCCCTCACGGTCAATTCCTCACGCTGCTCCTGCTCCTACAAAATCCTCAGCTCCTCCTCCAAAGTCTTCGGTTGCTCCGACCAAATCCTTAGCACCTTTGCATCTCGCCATGTCCAAAGGACCACAAGCATATCTATTGCCTCAGGAGCCTCTGCAAGTTCCTCAGCTGCTCCCACTCTTCTGAAGCAGAAGACCACTATTGGACGAGGTCCTCGACCAAGTCCTCACAAGAAACAAGTTACTTTCCAAGTGCCGTCTGATGATGAAGAACTAGCATAAATCATCAAAGACAGGCAAGTCAGGGCCGCTAGAGCCAAGGGCACAAATGTGCCTCTACTTTTGGATCCAAAGTTGATCCTTGAGTACATTGACTTATGGCACAAGGACAGAAATACTCCCATGCCTGATTTCAAGCTGACACCTGGCCAAAGTCATATGTTGACTCATTTCATACAAGAAGAAAAAATGGAAGTTTGAGAAGGCCGGGCAGATCAAGAAAGCGTTAGTACAAAAGGGAGCGCTACCTGAAGAAAATGTTGTCTATATGACAACCGAAGAACTCGTCAATATACAGTCTGAGATCACGAAAATCAGTGTTGAATTTGATGCATACCATGCTGATTGGCTGGGAGCCAAGGTTCATTTTGTGAGACTTGCTGACAACTTCACCTCAAATGTTGCAGCCCCAACGCAATAGGAAATTCCTCTGGCTGAAGCATCTGCTCAGCCGACTGAAGAAAATGCCAGCACCACTGATGACAATCAGGCTGTGAAGAAAATGTGAGTTCCAGGGCTGTTGACTGCATTCTAGTCAGGACAACTGCATCAGTTGCGCCTAAAGAAATTCAACCCAATTCCTCTGCTCCTACGCCTACACCAACTCTGATCCTTCCATCTGCATCAGATGTGAAGAAAACTAAGGCTGCAGAGCGTGCAGCGGTGAAGAAAAGGAAGGCATCAGCTGCATTAGATTCTTCATCTCAGAAGAAGATGAAGCCACTTACTAGCTCATTTGCAAATCCAATTGATGTTGTTCCTATCTCAACCATGCCATCAAAGGACCTTGTTCCTTTTGATGAAGAATATGTGATTCCAAGTGAATCCCATGAAGAGAATCCCTCTGCTGCTTCGTTAGAGCAGATGGATGAAGAAATTAAAGTGGATACAATCCCTTCAACACCAGTTGTCTCCTCGCCTATGCCTCAGTTTACTACTGAAGAGGCCGGCATTGAAGAAATGGAAGATGAAGATGTGGACTTTGGCTGTACCACACCAGTGCTAAGGGATGAATTTTGGGAAAGTCAGCACCGCAACTCTCCACTCTTCACATCATTGCAACAAATTTCTCAGTCCCCAGTAACTACTCTACGCATGGGATCTGATGAACCACATGCCACACCGTCTGTCCATGAAGAAATTCCAGCCATTAGTGCTGGTGAAAATGCAAATGAAGAATTGCCGTCCCAGGCTGCCACTGAAGCAACACCTGAAATTCCCCAGCCTATGGAACCTTAGATCGAGATCCTAGAGGTTGTGATGCAATTGACTGACACTCCTCACCCCAAGCCAAAGGATCCATTCTCAAAGAAGCAGAAATTCAAGGCTCATGATTTCTTTGGCGAGCACATGTTCTTCACTTACTACAATCCTTATGACTCTGCTCGTCTATGGAGGAAGCGTTTCTGGACTACAAGCCAGGCCAACTTCTATTCTTCACTGCTTTTCAACAAAGACAACATCTTCTGCCATGAGCATATTCCTCACATGGACATGGAATCATTACCTTGCTTCTCTCCTGTGCTCAGTGTTCTTCATGATGCAGGCCTCCTCAACTTTTTCTTTGACATTGTTGATTGGAATGAAGAGCTTATTCTTTAGTTCTATGCCACATTGCATATCACAGGTGATCCTGAAGATATCAACACCTGGGTCTTGGACTGGATGAACGACAATACTCACTATAAGGCACCGGCCTCTGAATTGCTTCACGCCCTGCCCATCAGTCCACCCAGTGAAGGAGCTCGTTGCCTGTATCATGAACAAGAACTCACAGCTCATTACATGCAAGTGTTAATGAAGCCTTTGAAGCCCGGTCAAGCCCCAAGGACCAAATTCCTCGTAAAGGATTTACTCTATGTGCCCAGAACCGTCTATCGCGTTCTGACGAGGACAATGAGTCCCATCAAAGGCCACGACTCATCTAATGAGGAAATAGTTGGGATCATCAAGAATCTGGTATTCAACATCACTCATAGCATTCCTAGCAATTATCACGATTTCTTCATGAGGACTCTGGCAAATGCTGCACTTTCTCCGTTTGAGCTGAAACCTTATGCACCTTGGATTATGAGATTCCTCATGAGAAGGTCTTCACTCAACTACAAGGCTTATTTTTAGAATCACTTAGCTATCTGCCCCCGATTGAAATCCTCAAACAGGCCTTTACTTCAACTGATGAAAAGGGCAAGGCTCCTGCTGTCATTGATGAAGGCATTCGTCCATTGGATGGTCAGTTTTGCAAAGCTGCATCTTATTCCACCAATGATGACTCTGCCACACATGACTCAGATGCCAATGCACCCAAGTCTACTCCTCAAGCCACTGCTCCTCGTGTGATGACTGGCCGTGAGCTTGTGCTTATTCCTCATCAGAAGGTGGATCAAAATCATAAATGGGTTGTGCCCACCTCAGGTGCCTCGAACCGCCTCTTTGCTCTATAAATACCCCAATATTCCCAAAACCCTAGGGGAGTTGATGAAATAGTGATCCAGCCGCCGCAGAGTCCAGAACCACCAGATCCAATCTAGACACCATCTCGGATGGGGTTTACCACCTCCATTGGTGCCTCTCCCATGATGCGTGAGTAGTTCTTTGTAGACCTTCGGGTCCGTAGTTAGTAGCTAGATGGCTTCCTCTCTCTTGATTCTCAATACAATGGTCTCTTTGAGATCCATATGATGTAACTCTTTTGCAGTGTGTTTGTTGGGATCCGAACTTTGAGTTTATGATCAGATCTCTCTTTTTATATCCAAGAAAGTATTTGAGTTTCTTTGATCTCTTTTATGCATGATTGCTTATAGCCTCGTATTTCTACTCTGATATTTGGGTTTTGTTTGGCGAACTTGATCTATTTATCTTGCAATGGGAAGAGGTGTGTTGTAGTGGGTTCGATCTTACGGCGCTTGATCCCAGTGACAGAAGGGGAACTGACATGTATGTATCATTGCTACTAAGGATAAAACGATGGGGTCTATCTCTACATAGATAGATCTTGTCTGCATCATGTCATCGCTCTTCTTGCATTACTGCATTTCTCCATGAACTTAATACACTAGATGCATGTTGGATAGCGGGCGATGTGTGCAGTAATATTAGTAGATGCAGGCAGGAGTTGGTCTACTAATCTTGGATGTGATGCCTATATAATGATCACTGCCTCGACATTGTCATGAGTATTTGAAGTTCTATCAATTTCCCAACAGTAATTTGTTCACCCACTGTTTGCTATTTTTCTTGAGAGAAGCCACTAGTGAAACCTATGGCCCCGGGGTCTCTTTCTCATATTATTTTCCTTTGCGATCTATTTTCCTTTGCGTTTATTTTAGGATCTACTAAACCAAAAACCCAAAAATATCTTGTTACAATTTATTCTTATTTATTTATTTGGCGTTCGATCTATCAATCTAGTACAAATTTACCTCACGTCCGTTTGCGTATCTTGAGCCATCGTACCTCGGAAGGGATTGACAACCCCTTTAACACGTCAGGTTGCGAGAAGTTGTTATTTGTGTGCAGGTGTTGTTTATGTTGTTTTGCTTGGATCTCCTACTAGTTCGATAATCTTGGTTTCATATCTGAGGGAAATACCTACCGCCATTGTGCTGCATCATACCTTCCTCTTTGGGGAAATATCGACGTCGCTTCAAGCGACATCATGAACCTAAAGTGGAAAAACCTCCTGATAATGAAGTCTCTTTCTCTGATGCAGAAACTCAACCTGGTAGTGAACGCTCACCTTCTGATAATGAAAAAGTTAATGATGAGGTTCATGAAGATAGTGAACCAAATACTGAAGAACCAGACGATGATGTTGAGATAGAACCTACAATTGATCTTGATAACCCGCAACCTAAAAATAAAAGATATGAGAAAAGAGACTTTGTTGCTAGAAAACACGGTAAAGAAAGAGAACTTTGGGTCAAAAACCTATGCCCTTTCCACATAAGTCAACTAAAAATTAAGAAGATGAAGAATTTGAACGCTTTGCTGAAATGCTGAGGCCAGTCTTTTGCGTACTCACTTGACTGATATTCTTAAAATGCCTCCTTATGCAAACTATTTGGAAAACATCATCACCAATAAGAGAAAAATACCGGAAACTGAAATCTCCACCATGCTTGCCAAATATACTTTTAAGTATGGAGTACCTAAAAAACATGGAGATCCGGGAATACCAACTCTACCTTGCTCCATCAAAAGTAACTATGTGAAAACTACTTTATGTGATTTGGGAGCTAGTGTTAGTGTTATGCCTTTCTCCTTATATAAAATACTTGATTTGAACAAACTCACACCTACTGAAATATCTTTGCAAATGGCTGACAAATCTACTGCCATACTGTAACACCCCGGATGTAATTTACCTTATCTGTACTCCAACTCTTGCCATTTCCGGCCTAAGTTATTTTATTTTTCCTCAGTGTTGGGTTTTTGTCTTCGTGTTTTGTTGCCTTTGTCATGCATCTCATATCATGTCATCATGTGCATTGCATTTGCATACGTGTTCGTCTCATGCATCCAAGCATTTTCCCCGTTGTCCGTTTTGCATTCCGGCGCTCCTATCTCCTCCGGTGCCCCTTTCTACCTCTTTTCGTGTGTGGGGGTTAAACATTTCCGGATTGGACCGAGACTTGCCATGCAGCCTTGTTTTACTACTGGTAGACCGCCTTTCAAGTTTCGTGCCATTTGGACTTCGTTTGATACTCCAACGGTTAACCGAGGGACCGAGAAGGCCTCGTTTGTGTTGCAGCCAACACCCTTCCAATTTGGCCCAAAACCCACCAAAAACCCTTCTATCATCTAGAGCATTCGATCACGATCGCGTGGCAGAAAACCATGCTCAATTTGGAGCCTCCTAGCTCCTCCTACCTATAAAACTAGGTCTCCACCAAAAATCCCGGATCCCCTCCTTCCTAAACCCTAAAAATCGCCCCGCCGCCGCCAGACACGTCCTACCGCCACCGGACATCCCGCCACCGCCAGTCATACGCCGCCATGTGGCTCCACTCAGCCCACTGCCGCCACGGCCCGCGGGAGCCCGCAACAGGCCCCCGCGGCCCAGATCCGTCCGCCGCCGCCCACCTTCATCTTCCCTGCCCCCGACACCGCTCCAGCCCCGCCGCCTTCGCTCGCCGCTCTGGCGTCTTCGCCCGAGAACCGCCACCTCGCCTGACCACCGTCGGCGCCGCCCCACTCCGTCCCGGCCACCCGGAGCCGCCGCCTCGCCGCCCCTCGTCGAGCGCGCCAAGACCGAGCTCCGGCAGCCCCTCCTCCTCGCTCCACCTTGATCTCCGGCGGCCTCAAGTCCCCGCGTCAACTCCGGCCGCGTCTCCATCTCCGGCGAACAGGAAGGCCGACGAACCTCGGGAGCTGCGCCTGCTACAGTGCTCGCCCCGATCCAGATCTAGATCCACTAGGGTTGACTTTCCCCTCTCTCATTTATTTTTTTGCAATCTTCATCATGTTGTAACTCTGCATCCGTAGCTCTGATTCATGCGTGTAGCATATCAAAATGTTCGCCTTGACGAGTGCATCATCTCAGCTCATTGCATCATTTTCATTTAAGCTCATCTTGATGCCCGAAATGCTGTTGGAAGAGGGCTATGTGGTGAATTTGTTAGATCTATTTCATCAAATAGCTATTTGTCATTTTTGCCATGATTAATGTGTGCACGATATGATCCTGAGCTCTACATGTGTTTTGTTATGTGCCTTGCCATCTTTACAGTGGTGCTTACCATGTATTTTTTTTGATATTATTGGTGACTAGCACAAGCTTGCAAAGTAGCGTAATCGGTAATGCTGATTTCAGGGACTTAGAATTTCACTAAGTCCTTGTCCTGATTTTGTCGTTATGCCATATGTTCATGTTGTTTCCTAGTGATCCGTGCCTCTTTTGAGGATGATCAGTAACGATGTTTTGTTAACATTGTGGTGCTCTTTCCATCCATGTCTTTTTTGCATTTATGGAGCAACCTAGCTTGAGTCAATCTAGCTCTACCTTTGCTATATCGTGAATCCTGGCAGATTGTTGACATGTTTAGCGATTTTGCCGAGGATGTTGCTATTGATTCGTGCATGCTATGTTGTTGTTCCTGCCATGTATAGCTTCTATGCTATGTATTATTGATGGGTGTATGCTTAGTTTGTCATGCCATGCTCTGTAGTGAGTGCATCGAGCTCGTAAACATGCCTACTCGTTAACTGATTTGCATGCTCCAGTTTTTCACATAGTCTGAATCTGTTTATGTTTTTGCCATGTTCACATATTTGCAATTGTATTTTCTGTTCCCTTTTGGCTCAAGGTCACTAAGGGACTTTTGTTAAGTGCTTTGAGTAGCTTCATGCCATGCCTTGCTTTGCCATGTTAAGTTCCTGTAGCATGTAGTTTTCATGCTCTAAAGTGTGCTTCCTCATGATAAATTCCAGACTTGTGTTAATTTCACCAAGTCTGAAACCTGTTATCATTTGCACTTTTGCCATGCTTATTTGAACCTATTAATGGACGAATTATCTGTAGGTCAGTGTTCAACTTTTGTCAACCATCATGAGTGGATCCCTTCCATGTATTGTGTTGTCATGTTTGAGGGCTGTAGCATATCTATCTTGATGCATTTAGTTGGTCATTTGCTGATTATCGTAGATCGGTGCTAGATTTGTTTTAATGCCATTTCCAAACCGTGCATCCGATTCCGGTGATCTTTATATCCATTTCAACCGAAATGGCCTCACCTTTCCAGTGGAACTCTTGGATTTCCAAGTTGAGGCCAGGTTCAATCATTCGTTGTCAAATCTTGCACATGCAGCACATCCCGCATCCCGCATAGCATACCATGTTTGCATCATGTTGTTTGAGCATTGCACATGGTTGATTTTGCTTTGTTTGCTTGATGTTCTTGTTTGGGTAGAGCCGGGAGGCGAGTTCGTGAACGAGGAGCCCATTGAGTTCGCTTACGAGGATCAAGTCAACTCTGACAACTTTGCAGGCAAGATGATCATACCCTCGAAATCACTTCTATCTTTGCTTGCTAGATGCTCGCTCTTTTGCTATGCCTATGCTACGATACCTACCACTTGCTTATCATGCCTCCCAAATTGCCATGTCAAACCTCTAACCCACCATGTCCTAGCAAATCGTTGATTGGCTATGTTACCACTTTGCTCAGCCCCTCTTATAGCGTTGCTAGTTGCAGGTGAAGATTGGAGATCGTTCCTTGTTGGAACATTGTTTATTATTGGGATATCACCATATTATCTTGTTTATCTTAATGCACCTATATACTTGGTAATGGGTGGAAGGCTTGGCCTTATGCCTAGTGTTTTGTTCCACTCTTGCCGCCCTAGTTTCCCTCATATCGGTGTTATGTTCCCGGATTTTGTGTTCCTTACGCGGTTGGGTTATAATGCGAACCCCTTGACAGTTCGCCTAGAATAAAACTCCTCCAGCAATGCCCAACCTTGGTTTTACCATTTTCCACCTAGCCTCTTTTTCCCTTGGGTTTCCGGAGCCCGAGGGTCATCTTTATTTAAACCCCCCTGGGCCAGTGCTCCTCTGAGTGTTGGTCCGACTGAGTTGCCTGCGGGGCCACCTCGGGGAAACTTAAGGGTTGGTTTTACTCGTAGCTAGTCTCATCTGAGTGTGCCCTGAGAACGAGATATGTGCAGCTCCTATCAGGATTTGTCGGCACATTCGGGCGGTGTTGCTGGACTTGTTTTACCATTGTCGAGGATGTCTTGTAACCGGGATGCCGAGTCTGATCGGAATGTCTCGGGAGAAGAAATATCCTTCATTGACCATGAGAGCTTGTGATGGGCTAAGTTGGGACTCCCCTGCAGGGATTTGAACTTTCGAATGCCATGCCCACGGTTATGGGCAGATGGGAATTTGTTAATGTCCGGTTGTAGATAACATGAAACTTAACTTAATTAAAATGAATCAACCGCGTGTGTAACCGTGATGGTCTCTTCTCGGCGGTGTCCGGGAAGTGAACACGGTGTTGGAGTAATGTTTGACGTAGGTTGTTCTAGGATCTCTTCTTGATCATAGTTGTTCGTCTGTGCTTTGCCTTCTCTTCTCGCTCTCATTTGCGTATGTTAGCCACCATATATGCTAGTCGCTTGCTGCAGCTCCACATCATACCTTGATGAACAAAAACTTGAAGCAGATGATTCAATTGAACAAGCAGGCGAATCTAATAGCTTTAGGATTTTATCCCTTTTATTTTCGTGTAGTAGCTCTAGGATTTGCTTACTTGGTGGTCATCACTCGTCAGAGATGTTATTAGTGTGGTGTCATGTGCTCTAGGATTTGGTTAAATTTGTGGATCATGTGCTCTATACTCTATGTTGCCTTAATTTGTGGATCATGTGCTCTATGCTCTGTGTTGCTTAATTTGTGGATCATGTGCTCTATGCTCTGTGTTGCTTAATTCGTTGATCATGTCAGTTTCGTCAGATTTGTACACTTTCAATTTTGCGAGACAACACAAACCGTAGAAAAAACGTAGTTCTAGGGCCCGAATTGCATTGGGCCATATCATTGCGTTGAGTGTCGAAGGCCCACAAAGATAAAAAAAGGCCTAGAAAATAGTGCACGCGCTGGCTCTGTTTTTTCCTTGATTATTTCCATGGTAAATCCCCTTTTATTGTTGGATTTGCCCATGTAAAATTTATTTGTACATGTCATGGAATTTTCCTTCTGTATATAGCCTACGGCACAACACTTCGATTTTTTGACATGCGGGTATTATAAACATGTTTTCGTTGCAATAAAAATACAAATATTGTATACATGATTTTTTGTTTTTGTTTTTGTTATTAAGAGCATGTCAGAATTAATTGCGTAGATCATGTATGCATCTAAAACCACATCTAAAATAAAGTTCGGTGGCACCATTAGCCACCATATCCACCTAGAGAGCATGTCTAGGGCTCGGCTATGGCACCAATATCCATCTACCAATATCTCACATAGCAAGCATACATCCATAACGTAGAAAGTAGCAACCATAGCATACTTCTTACATAAAACAGAGGGTGCTCTAAACCATAGCATAGGCCACAAACTATTCAAAAATTAGCTTGTTTTTGTTCATACAATATACGGAATAGGGCCACCTACAATTAAAAAAAATAGCTTTTCTTCTTCTTTTGAACATCAACATGGCTCATTTTTCTAGCTTTAGTTTCCTTTTTTACACTTCAACTAGTCCATTATCCACGCGTGTGAAAATTTGACCCTACTCTAAATGGGCCATTTAAACTTGACCTACACAAGTACACACCATGAATATAACAAGACGAATGGGCTACCCTCCAACCATTTTTACAAGGCTAACCCCAAAACTTGCTGGTTTTCATTGAGCGATACCCATTCATTGATTGATTTAGCATAAGGGCTCGCGTACGGCACCATATCCATCTAGCAATATTTCACGTCAAATAAGATAGAAATAGCAAGCAAAACACATATAAACAACGACATATCAAATAAGGGTAGCAAGCATAACATAATTCTTTTGGGATAACATGACAGACATAATAAGTTCATGGTACAACCAATGGCATAATTAAGATAGAAATATATAAAAGATAAAAAGCCCTAACACCCTAGGGCATGACAAGCTCACGAGACTGGTCCTTCACCAGCATCTTCACTGCGCCCCCTCTTCACTGCTCCTCCTCTCCATGCTGTCCTTGCCGATGTAGTAGGCGAGGTTGTGCATACCGTCGTGGGTGGGGAAGATGCAGTCGAATTTTGTGAAGATATTGTGGGTTGTGAATGTGATGAATTCGCATCCACACCAAAATACCTTGCCAAGGAGGTAGCACGCATCAAATATGTTGGTGAAGATGACAGTTAGCCCTATCACGGAGTCCTGGAGTTTGGACGCACTTCCTCCAGTCAGAACATCACCGGCGAGCCCGCCGGGAGGTGGGCGAAGCCCGCACCGAGGAACCACTAGGAAAACCCCCTTGCACCCCTCCAGCGTGAGAATGCCCACACGTGGAGCGTCCTCTCCACGACGACGCTGACCGGATACCGTCTCTCCGGCATGGTTGGTAGGAGCTGGAAGCTGGGGCCATTGTACTGCATCCTCGCCTCGCTTTGAGAGTGCTCTGGGTTTGGGTGAAGAAGAGAAGGGGGCAGCGCAAATGGATGTGTGGAGAATTGGTGGAGCGGTGGTGGTTTAAATAGGGAAAGAGGAAGGGAAGGGGAGTGGCATCGGCCGCGCTTACGTTTAAACAAGCCACATCGATCGATTGATATGCCACTTTAATTGCCAACAGTTTTTAATTGCCACGTTGAATAGATGCGGGTGGATCGAAAAGTGTGAAACAATGATCTACATCGAGGAGAAACGCGTGGGAGATGAGACGAACCAGCGGCAGCGGTTCACGTGAAAAAGGGGTCGGTCAGTGCATCATGGTGGCGGGCAGCGGCGCATGTAGGTAGGCTAGCTACGTGCATGCATAACAGGCTAGCTAGACATGTCGTGCATGCATAACAGGCTTCTGGCATTGCGGCCCGCGCACGGCCCAACAGTCTAACGACAGCCCAACGGGCAAACAATGGCACCGTCCGACGCGACCCCAATCATCAGGTTCAACGGACGACACAGTCAGCGCGGCCCCATTTGTCAGAGTTCACGGTCAAAGCACTGACCCGACGGCATCCACCGTTTGTGACCAGTTCTGAGGGTTTCAGGGAAGGGAGTCGAGAAAAGTGAGCAAAAGTTAAGAACGTGGGAATGAATGAGTATGGCTAAGGAACCAGGGGCACAGATGTAAAAACCCCTTAATAAATAGCTAGTTTAAGCTACGGTTTAGACACGAGTTTTATTGTATTGTCTAGCCATCGCTACAATTCACATCTAAAAGACGTGTAGCACTACCGCCTTGTTAGATCCATGGTGAAACCCGAACTTTTCATCTAGTTCGTGTGCTTAATTTTTCATCCGCAATTTTAGATTGCAATTTCTTTTTTGTTCTTGCCGGTTCTTTGGTTGCTTGCAGGAACTCGAACCTTATAGTTCAGGTTGATCATGTCTACGGAAAGGTCAATAACCATCGGAGATTGATTTAGTGATTGCCGATGCGTATCGTCAGGTACGGTATAGCCGGATCGTCAAGGTCAAAATCCACCAAATCGGTAATTATCGCCACTCTCAACGAAAGATGGGGCCGCCGTCACATCAAGTGGTATCAGTTTTTTGGTTCATAGGTGAGAGATTTATAGTTTTTGTAGTTTAGTTTAACTCTTGTCCTATAAACCCACAAAAAGCCAAAAAACTGATTAGTTTATCCATTACACCTACCTTTTTAGCCTTTAGCAATTTTTGCATTTAGTATTTGTGTAGTTGAATTTTTGGTTACATTCATCCTAGAATTAGTGCTGGTTTAAATTGGTTAGGGTGTAAAATTATCTAGTAGATCAATCTGTTTTAGTCCACCCACATAATCTCTGCCACAAAGCTAGTTATCAATCTGAAGAAAATTCCTACAAAAAGTAAGCGAAACTCTCCTGCATCAGTAACTTCATCATCACCGTCACCATGTCGTCGTGCTGACGGAACTCTCCTCTGGCCTCAACTGGATCAAGAGTTCGAGGGACGTCATTGAGCTGAATGTGTGCTGATGGCGGAGGTGCCATGCGTTCGGTACTTGGATCGGTTGGATCGCAAAGATGTTTGACTACATCAATCACTTTACTAAATGCTTCTGCTTTCGGTCTATGAGGTTACGTAGACACACTCTCCCCTCTCGTTGCTATGCATCTCCTAGATAGATCTTGCGTGTGCCTAAGATCACTTCTATAATTGAGCTGAACGTGTGCTTACAATCACACAATATCTATCTAGGAGATGCATAGCAACGAGAGGGGAGAGTGTGTCTATCTACCCTCGTAGACCAAAAGCGGAAGCTTTTAGTAACGTGGTTGATGTAGTCGAACGTCTTCGCGATCCAACCGATCCAAGAACCAAACGCACGGCACCTCCGCCATCAGCACACATTCAGCTCATTGACGTCCCTCAAACTCTTGCTCCAGTTTAGGCCGGAGGAGAGTTCCGTCAGCATGGCGGCATGGTGATGGTGATGATGAAGTTACTGACGCAGGGCTTCGCCTAAGCACTAAAACAATATGACCGAGGTGTGTAACTGTGGAGGGGGCACCGCACACGGCTAAAAGATCAACTTGTGTGTTCTAGGGGGCCCCCTACCCCCGTATATAAAGGAGGGAGCGGAGGCCGGCCGGCCCTAGGGGCACGCCCAAGGAGAGGGAATCCTACTCGGATTACCAATCCAAGTAGGATTCCTCCACAAGGAAGAGAGGGAGAGGAAGGAGAGGGAGAGGGAGTAGGAAAGGGGGGCACCGCCCCTTTCCCTAGTCCAATTCGAACTGCAAGGGGTGCATGCCATGTCTGCCCTCCTCTCTCCCCAACAAGGCCCATGGTGGCCCATTAGTTCCCCCGGAAGTTCCGGCAACCCCTCCGTCACTCCGTTTTTATCCGAAACTATCCGAAACACTTCAGGTGTCCGAAGAACATGGTCCGATATATCAATCTCTATGTCTCGACCATTTCGAGACTCCTCGTCAAGTCCGTGATCTCATTCGGGACTCTAAGCAAACTTCGGCACATCAAATCACATAACTCATAATACAATTGTCATCGAACATTAAGCGTGTGGACCCTACGGGTTCGAGAACTATATAGACATGACCGAGACATATCTACGATCAATAACCAATAGCGGAACCTGGATCCTCATATTGGCTCCTACATATTCTACGAAGACCTTTATCAGTCAAACCGCATAACAACATGTGTTGTTCCCTTTGTCATAGGTATGTTACTTGCCCGAGGTTCGATCGTCGGTATCATCATACCTAGTTCAATCTCGTCACCGGAAAGTCTCTTTACTCGTTCCGTAATGCATCATCCCATGGCTATCTCATTAGACACATTGCTTGCAAGGCTCATAGTGATGTGCATTACAAAGAGGGCACAGAGATACCTCTCCGATACACAGAGTGCCAAATCCTAATCTTGATCTATGGCAACTCAACAAACACCATTGTATTTGACATCATTTTTCATATTGTTTTAGATAAAAAGCAACCCACACGGGCACACTTGCCCACCTGGAGGGGGAGGGGAAAAGGACAAATCTAAGCTTGCAAAGGTTAGGTGGGTGGCAGATGCAATCTTGTATTGGGTGAGGGAAAAACCAACAATTGGTCCAACGACACTCCATGGGAAGCTATTTGAGAAGTAGAAGATTAATATATCTTACATGAAGATTTTCTATGCTAAGGAAAGGGCTCTTGGTAAGATTAATGGTCCATGGAATGAGAGTTTTCGGTTTCTTTACACCTTCAAAGCTAAAGTGGAGACGGATAGTCGAGGGAGTGTTGTAGAGATTGACAAGCATACAGTTAAGTACAAAATAAAAGGGAAGGCACAAGAGAAGGAGTGCTTCAGGAGGACTTTTGTTTGTTTCAAGGCTTGCTGGCAGGGGTTTCTGAATGGTTGTAGGCCCTATTTGGCTGTCGATGCAACTACTTTGAATGGAAGATGGAGAGGCTAGCTAGCTGCAGCTTCTGCAGTTGATGGACACAACTGGCTATTCCCAGTTGCATTTGGTGTGTTGGAGGTAGAGTCTGAGGAGAGTTGGTTCTGGTTTCTGCAGCAGTTGCGCAACATTATAGGTACACCCTCAGGTTTAGTTATACATATAGATTCTTGCAAGGGTTTAGAAACTGCAGTAGAAATTGTATTCCCTAGAGTGGAACATAGGGAATGTATGTGACACCTAGTGCAGAATTTTAAAAAGAAATTCAGAGGAAAATTTTATGATGAGAACCTATGACCAACATCATACACATGCAACTTGAGGAAGCATGAGCACCATTTGAGAGTGGTGTATGCTCACAATACTTTGGTGAAGGAGTACATGGATGAACATCATGGAAAGTTGTGGTCAAGAAGCAAATTCAATGAAACCTGCAAAGTAGACTATGTGACCAATAACCTCGTTGAGTGTTTCATTAAAGTTCTAGTCAGTGAAAAGGCTTTTGTTAGGGCAAGCATTTGATTAGATCAGGCAGATGATCATGATAAAGATGGCTCTTCATAAAAGAATTGCATAAACACAATATGTTGGCCACCTTATGCTCCCATATCTGGTTAAGGCTTTGCATGCCAAGGCAAGAGGACTAAGGTTGAAATGCATTCGACCGTTGACATACGAGGCTGAGGTGACATACACAGACAATAAAAATAGGGAATGGAGATATCCGGTGAATCTTGTAACTAATGAATGTAGTTGTAGGCAATGGCAGATCCGCGGCAAGCCGTGCATACATGCCCTACATCTCATGACAGTTATTGGAGGTGAATATGGTGAAGTTGATCAGTATTGCTCTGAATATTTCTCTGTTGCCAAATTTAGGGCTGCTTATGCTGAAAATGTGCCTGCACTCTTGGGAAAAGACCAATGGAACATAGTAGACCCAGGATTCAAACTCTGTTCTCCTGTACTGACTAGACCACCAGGGAGACAAAGGGAAAACAAGATAAGAGCTGGTGAAGAGGGCTGTGTAAAAAAACAACGTAAGTGCAAAAGATGTGGTATCCTAGGGCATATTGCTAGGCCTTGTACCAATCCAGTTGATGCATCATTTGGAGAAGAGGAACAATGGGCAGAAGCAAATGCAAAGGAGAATGCAGCAGCAGAGGAGAATGCATCAAGTCAAACCGCATATAGAAATGACCGAGACATATCTACGATCAATAACCAATAGCGGAACCTGGATCCTCATATTGGCTCCTACATATTCTACGAAGACCTTTATCAGTCAAACCGCATAACAACATGTGTTGTTCCCTTTGTCATAGGTATGTTACTTGCCCGAGGTTCGATCGTCGGTATCATCATACCTAGTTCAATGTCGTCACCGGAAAGTCTCTTTACTCGTTCCGTAATGCATCATCCCATGGCTATCTCATTAGACACATTGCTTGCAAGGCTCATAGTGATGTGCATTACAAAGAGGGCTCAGAGATACCTCTCCGATACACAGAGTGCCAAATCCTAATCTTGATCTATGGCAACTCAACAAACACCATCGGAGACACCTGGAGCATCTTTGTAATCTCCTAGTTACGTTGTGACGTTTGATAGCACACAAGGTGTTCCTCCGGTATTCAGGAGTTGCATAATCTCATAGTTAGAGGAACATGTATAAGTCATGATGAAAGCAATAGCAATAAAACTAAACGATCATTATGCTAAGCTAACGGATGGGTCTTGTCCATCACATCATCCTCTAATGATGTGATCTTGTTCATCAAATGAAAACACATGTCTATGGTCAAAAAACATAACCATCTTTGATTAACGAGCTAGTCAAGTGGAGGAATACTAGGGACACTCTATTTTGTCTATGTATTCACACATGTACTAAGTTTCCGGTTAATACAATTCTAGCATGAATAATAACCATTTATCATGATATAAGGAAATATAAATAACAACTTTATTATCGTCTCTAGGGCATATTTCCTTCAGTATCCCACTTGCACTAGAGCCAATAATCTAGTTTCACATCGCCAAGTGATTTAACACCAATAGTTCAAATCACCATGTGATTACTTCATTAGTCATCCCACAACTAACCCATTAGTCACATTGCTTGCAAGGCTTATTATGATGTGCATTAACGAGAGGGACCAAAGATACCTCTCCGATACTTAAAGTGACAAATCCTAATCTCGTTCTATGCCAAACCAACAAATACCTTCGGAGATACCTGTAGAGCATCCTTATAATCACCCAGTTACGTTGTGACGTTTGATAGGACACAAGGTATTCCTCTAGTATAATATCATAGTCAAAGGAATATGTATATTTCATGAAGAAAGCAATAGCAATAAAACTAAATGATCATTATGCTAAGCTAACAGATGGGTCTTGTCCATCACATCATTCTCCTAATGATGTGATCCCGTTCATCAAATGACAACACATGTCTATGGCTAGGAAACTTAACCATCTTTGATTAATGAGCTAGTCTAGTAGAGGATTACTAGGGACACTGTGATTTGTCTATGTATCCACACATGTATCAAGTTTTCGGTTAATACAATTCTAGTATGAATAATAAACATTTATCATGATATAAGTAAATATAAAATAATAACTTTATTATTGCCTCTAGGGCATATTTCCTTCAGTCTCCCACTTGCACTAGAGTCTATAGTCTAGTTCACATCGCCATGTGATTTAACACCAATAGTTCACATATTTATGTGATTAACACCCATAGTTCACATTGCCATGTGACCAACACCCAAAAGGTTTACTAGAGTCAATAATCTAGTTCACATAACTATGTGATTAACACCCAAAGAGTACTAAGGTGTGACCATGTTTTAATTGGGAGAGAAGTTTAGTCAACGGGTCTACCACATTTAGATCCGTATGTATTTCGCAAATTCTATGTCTACAATGCTATGCATGGAGCTACTCTAGCTAATTGCTCACACATTCAATACATATCTAGATTGAGATTTAGAGTCATCTAGATCAGTGTCAAAGCTTGCATCGACGTAACTCATTATGACGAACACTTTATCACCTCCATAACCAAGAAACATTTCCTTAGTACTCTTTATGGTAACTAAGGATAATTTTGACCGTTGTCCAATGATCTAGTCCTGGATCACTATTGTACCACCTTGCCAAACTCATGGCAAGGTACACAACAAGTTTGGTACATAGCATGACATGCATTATAGGTACTATGGCTAAGGCATAGGGAATGACTTTCATTCTTTCTTTATCTTCTGCCGTGGTCGGGTTTTGAGTCTTTACTAAACTTCACACCTTACAACACAGGCAAGAACTCCTTCTTCGACTGATCCATTTTGAACTCCTTCAAAATCTTTTCAAGGTATGTACTCATTGAAAGTCTTATCAAGCGTCTTGATCTATCTCTATAGATCTTGATGCCCAATATGTAAGCAGCTTCACCGAGGTCTTTCATTGAAAAATTCTTATCAAAATATCATTTTATGCCATCCAGAAATTCTACATCATTTCCAATCAAAAATATGTCATCCACATATAGTATCATAAATGCTACAGAGCTCCCACTCACATTCTTGTAAATAAATGCTTCATTTCAAGTCTGTATAAAACCATATGCTTTAACCACCTTATCAAAGCATATATTCCAACTCCGAGATGCTTGCACCAGTCCATAGATGGATCGCTGGAGTTTGCACACTTTGTTAGCACCTGTAGGATCGAAAAAACCTTTGGGTTGCATCATATACAACTCTTCTTTAAGAAATCCATTAAGGAATGCAGTTTTGACATCCATTTGCCAGATTTCATAAAATTCGGCAATTGCTAAAATGATTCGGATAGACTTAAGCAACGCTACGACTGAGAAAATCTCATCGTAATCAACACCTTGAACTTGTCGAAAACCTTTTGCGACAAGTCAAGTTTTGTTGATAGTAACACTACCATTAGTGTCTATCTTCCTCTTGAAGATCCATTAATTCTCAATGGCTTGTCGATCATTGGGCAAGTCCACTAAAGTCCACACTTTGTTATCATACATGGATCCTATCTCAGATTTCATGGCCTCAATCCGTTTGTCGGAACCTGGGCTTATCATAGCTTCTTCATAGTTTGTAGGTTCGCCATGGTCAAATAACATGACTTCCAGGACAGGATTACCGTACCACTCTGGTGCGGAACGTGCTATGTTCGACCTAAGAGGTCCAATAGTAACTTGATATGAAGTTTCATGATCATCATCATTAGCTTCCTCTCTAGTTGGTGTAGGCATCACGAGAACGGATTTCACTGGTGTGCTACTTTCCAATTCGAGAGAAGGTACAATTACCTCATCAAGTTCTACTTTCCTCCCACTCACTTATTTCGAGAGAAAGTCCTTCTCTAGAAAGGATACATTCCTAGCAATAAAGATCATGCCTTCAGATCGGTGGTAGAAGGTGTACCCAATATTTTCTTTTGGGTATCCTATGAAGACGCACTTCTCCGATTTGGTTTTTCGAGCTTATCAGCCTGAAGCTTTTTCACATAAGCACCGCAACCCCAAACTTTAAGAAACGACAACTTAGGTTTCTTGCCAAACCATAGTTCATACGGTATCATCTCAACAGATTTAGATGGTGGCCTATTCAACGTGAATGCAGTTGTCTCTAATGCATAACCCCAAAACGATAGTGGTAAATCGGTAAGAGACATCATAGATTGCACCATATCTAATAAAGTATGGTTACAACGTTCGGACACACCATTACGCTATGGTGTTCCAGGTGGCATGAGTTGTGAAACTATTCCACATTGTTTTAAATGAAGGCCAAACTCGTCACTGAAATATTTGCCTCCGCGATCAGATTGTAGAAACTTTATTTTCTTATTACAATGATTCTCCACTTCACTCTGAAATTCTTTGAACTTTTCAAATGTTTCAAAGTTGTGTTTCATTAAGTAGATATACCCATATCTGCTCAAATCGTCTGTGAAGGTTAGAAAATAATGATACCCGCCACGAGCCTCAATACTCATCGGACCGCATACATCGGCATGTATTATTTCCAATACGTCGGTGGCTTGCTCCATTGTTCCAAAGAACGGAATTTTAGTCATCTTGCCCATGAGGCATGGTTCACAAGCATCAAATGATTCATAATCAAGTGAAAAAGTCCATCCGCATGGAGTTTCTTCATGCGCTTTACACCAATATGACCTAAATGGCAGTGCCACAAATAAGTTGCACTGTCATTATCAACTTTGCATCTTTTGGCATCCATATTATGAATATGTGTATCACCACGATCGAGATTCAACAAAAATATACCACTCTTCATGGGTGCTTGACCATAAAAGATATTACTCATATAAATAGAACAACCATTATTCTCTGATTTGAATGAATAACCGTCTCGCATCAAACAAGATCCAGATATAATGTTCATGCTCAATACTGGCACCAAATAACAATTATTCAGGTCTAAAACTAATCCCGAAGGTAGATGTAGAAGTAGAGTGATGATGATGATCACATCGACCTTGGAACCATTTCCGACGCACATTGTCACCTCGTCCTTAGCCAATCTTCATTTAATCCATAGCCCCTATTTCGAGTTGCAAATATGAGCAACAGAACCAGTATCAAAAACCATGCGCCACTACGAGTATTAGTAAGGTACACATCAATAACACGTATATCAAATATACCTTTGTTCACTTTGCCATCCTTCTTATCCGCCAAGTACTTGGGGTAGTTCCTCTTCCAGTGACTTGTCCCTTTGAAATAGAAGCACTCAGCTTTAGGTTTGGGTCCCGACTTGGGCTTCTTCCCGGGAGTGAACACTTGCTTTCCATTCTTATTGAAGTTCCCCTTCTTTCCCTTGCCCTTTTTCATGAAACTAGTGGTTTGTTAACCATCAACACTTGATTCTCTTTCTTGATTTCTACATCCGCAACTTTGAGCATAGAGAAAAGCTCAGGAATTGTCTTATCCATCCCTTGCATATTATAGTTCATCACGAAGCCTTTGTAGCTTGGTGGCAGTGATTGAAGAACTCTGTCAATAACACTATCAACTGGAAGATTAACTCCCAGCTGAGTCAAGTGGTTATGATACCCAGACATTCTGAGTATGTGTTAACTGACAGAACTGTTCTCCTTCATCTTGCATGTAATGCCCACAATGCAGCTATATCTCCCACGTGTCGAGGCACGACTTAGAGGCATAACCGCATGGTGGTTTTGTCGCAAGATGGGTAATCTTCGCACGATCCCATGTACTGAATAAGAAAGGGATAATGAGTTGGCTTACAATCGCCACTTCACACAAATAACAAGTAAACATACATCATCCAAATACAGTCATAGACCGACTACGCTCAAATCCAAATAAAAGCAAGATAAACCCCAAATGCTAGATCCCCGATTGTCCCAACTGGGATCCACTACTGATCATTAGGAAACGACACATAGTAACGACCAAGATCTCCATCGAGCTCCCACTTGAGCTCGATTGCGCCACCTGCACTGGTATCGTCGGCACCTGCAACTTTTTGGAAGTATCCATGATCCACGAGGACTCAACAATCACACACCAAAAAGATCAAGACTATTTAAGCTTATGGGTAGGATGTGGTAATGAGGTGGAGCTACAACAAGCGCTAAGCAAGTATGGTGGCTAACTTACGCAAATAAGAGTAAGATGGGAAGCTACACAGCGGTCGAAAATCTATAAGTGATTAACAAGTGATCCTGAAACTACTTACATTCAAGCATAACACAAGACCGTGTTCACTTCCCGGACTCTGCCAAAAAGAGACCATCACGGCTACACGCGCGGTTGATGCATTTTAATTAAGTCAAGTGTCAAGTTCTCTACAATCGGATATTAAAAAATTCCCATCTACCACATAACCACGGGCACGGCTCTCGAAAGTTTATGCCCTACTGGGGTCACAACTTAGCCCATCACAAGCTCTCACGATCAATGAAGGATATTCCTTCTCCCGAAACAACCTGATCAGACTCGAAATCTCGGTTACAAGACATTTTGACAATGGTAAAAAAAGCCAGCAAAACCGCCCGAATGTGCCGACAAATCCCGATAGGAGCTGCACACATCTCGTTCTTAGGGCACACCGGATGGGCAAGACGTCGGGTTAGCATAGACCATGGTTGCCCAGGGGATGCCGGACATCGCCCAGTTTGGACCAACACACAGAGGAGCATTGGACTGGGGGTTTAAAATAAAGATGACCCTTGAGTCTACAGAAGCCAAGGGAAAAAGGCTTAGGTGGCAAATGTAAAACCAAGGTTGGGCCTTGCTGGAAGAGTTTTATTCAGGGCGAAACTGTCAAGGGGGTCCCATAACCCCAACCACGTAAGGAACGCAAAAATCAAGGACCATAACACCGGTATGACAGAAACTAGGGCGACAAGAGTGGAACAAACCACTAGGCGAAAGGCCGAGCCTTTCACCCTTTACCAAGTGTATAGATGCATTAATTAAATAAGAGATAATATGATATCCAAACATAACCATGTTCCAACATGGAACAAACTTCAACTTCACCTGCAACTAACAACACTATAAGAGGGGCTGAGCAAAAGCGGTAAAATAGCCAAACAACGGTTTGCTAGGAATGTGGGTTAGAGGCTTAACATGGCAATATGGGAGGCATGATATAACAAGTGGTACATAGCGCGACATAGCGATAGAACGAACAACTAGCAAGCAAAGATAGAAGTGATTTCGACGGTATGGTCATCTTGCATCTATAGAACTTGTTGGAGACCTCATATATCTCAACTCAAGCATTTGCTTGAAATATCAACTTGAATTCCTGGAACATCTCATATGGTCCATGACATTCAAAATGTCTTTGAAGTCTCGATTCTAAGCTGTAGAGCATGGCACACTGAACTATAGAGTAGTCATCAGATCGCGGATGCCACATGTTCAAAGCATCTACATTAGCTGGAGGGGGTTTGTCACCTAGCGGTGCATCAATGACATAATTCTTCTGTGCAGCAATGAGGATAATCCTCAAGTTATGGACCCAGTCCGTGTAGTTGCTACCATCATCTTTCAATTTAGCTTTCTCTAGGAACGCATTAAAATTCAAGGGAACGGTAGCATGAGCCATTGATCTACAACATAGATATGCAAAAACTATCAGGACTAAGTTCATGATAAATTAAGTTCAATTAATCATATTACTTAAGAACTCCCACTTAGATAGACATCCCTCGAGTCATCTAAATAATCACGTGATCCATATCAACTAAACCATGTTCGATCATGACGTGAGAAGGAGTAGTTTTCAATGGTAACATCTCTATGTTGATCATATCTACTATATGATTCATGTTCGACCTTTCGGTCTCAAGTGTTCCGAGGCTATGCCTGTACATGCTAGGCTCGTTAATTTTAACCCGAATATTCCGCATGTGCAAAACTATCTTGCACCCGTTGTATGTGAACGTAGAGCTTACCACACCCGATCATCATGTGGTGTCTCGGACGATGAACTGTAGCAATGGTGCATACTCAGGGAGAACACTTATACGTTGAAATTTTAGTGAGGGGTCATCTTATCATGCTACCATCGTCCTAAGGAAAATAAGATGCATAAAAGGTAGACATCAAATGCAATGAAAATATGTGACATGATATGGCCATCATCATCTTGTGCCTTTGATCTCCTTCTCCAAAGCACCGTAATGATTTCCATCGTCACCAGTTGACACCTTGATCTCCATCGTAGCATCATTGTCATCTGGCCAACTATTGCTTCTACAACTATTGCTAACGCATAGTGATAAAGTAAACCAATTGCATGGTGAATGCATTTCATACAATAAAGAGACAACCATAAGGCTCCTGCCAGTTGCTGATAACTTCTACAAAACATGATCATCTCATGCAACAACGTATATCACATCATTTCTTGACCATATATATAACATCACAACATGCCCTGCAAAAACAAGTTAGACGTCCTCTACTTTGTTGTTGCAAGTTTTACATGGATGCTACGGGCTTCTAGTAAGAACCATTCTTATATATGCATCAAAACCACAACGGTGTTTCTACAAGTTTGGTGTTTTAACCTTCAACAAGGACAAGACATAGTCAAATTTGATTCAATAAAGTAGGAGAAACAGACACAAGACAGCCACCTTTATGCAAAACTAGTTGCATGTCTGTCGGTGGAACCGGTCTCAGGAACGTGGTCATGTAAGGTTGGTCTGGGCCGCTTCATCAAACAATACCCCCGAATCAAAATAAGACATTGGTGGTAAGCAGTATGACTATCACCGCCCACAACTCTTTGTGTTCGACTCGTGCATACACTACAAAAAAATACACTTCCGTGATGATACGTGTTTGTCACAGTAGGTCGCATTTTTTGTCATGCATGTACATCCATGACAAATTTATGACAGAATCAAGATAGTCATACCTGTGCTGTCGTAGAAGTGTTCCATGACATTACCAAAGTTATCATCACGGAAGTGTCCACTTCCATGACGATAAATCGCGCGTCACAGAAGTGCTTTCATCAAGGGTGACCGACACGTGGCATCCACTGTAACGGAACGCCGTTAAGCTATCGGGTCTGGTTTTGGATCTGATAACCCATTAACAACCCCGACCAATGGGAAATTTCCATGTGTAAAATTCGTATTGGCCGGACGAAACACATGTCAGCTCGTCAGTGGGTCAGATAGGCGCCTATGATACGTCGACACATGGCACGGCCCAATAGAGGCCCATTCCTATGAAAAGGCCGGCCCGTTTGACTTGGTCAAAAGGAGGCGGACCGGCCCATGTAAAGCCTGTTAACGGCCTGTTTGCATATAGCCCATTTACAGCCCGCTAACCCAAGGCCCGTTACACCCTATCCGAATTAGGCCCAGTAGTGTCATCTGGGCCATCCAATATGATTCCAGCCCGTTTTCAGTTCTGGCCCATGTATGGCCAATGACGTCTTTCGGCCCATATGAGGACCTATGTAACTCTTGGCCTATTAACGGCCCGTGGTGAAACTGGCCCGTAATGAATAGTGTATCACTTTACACCCATTAACGGCCCGTGGTGAAACTGCCCCGTAATGAACAGTGTATCACTTTATACCCATTAACGACCAGTTATTCCGTTGGGCCATTTCCAGCCCATGTAATCTTTCGGCCTTCTCAGAGCCCATTTATTCTTGGGCTCATTCCCAGCATTCATTTACTTACGGCCCGTTACTATCATTTTCTGCTTGTGGGCCAAATTCAGCCCGTGGTTACAGTCGGCCCATTTGTGGTCCATTAATACGTTGGGCCGTTTTCATAGCATCATCAAATACGGCCTATTAATAATGGCCCGGTACGGTCGGCCCATGAACGGACGATTCCAACTCTAGCCCATTTACGGCCATAATGCGGCCTATTATTGGCCCATGTTTAGCCAATCAACCATACGGCCCGTATAAGGCCCATTGATGATACGACCCGTAGAAGGCCCATTGTTTCTATGGCCCATAGAAGGCCTACTGTTTCTACGGCCCGTAGAAGGCCCACTGTTTCCACGGCCCGTAGGAGGCCCAGTGTAACTACAGTAAATATTAGCCCATGGTTATTGTCGCCTAGTTTTAAAAAATAGGTTATTGCAGCCACTAGTTAACCGCAGAAAAAGAACTGCAATGACTATAAGCAAACAAATAAACAAGACAACAAGGAAATAAATAAGCAAGCAACTAATGCTAGGCTATCACGGCTATTACACATATTACATCCACTAGGCATCAAAGTTCGCCACCAGTGCAAATATAGGGAACAAAGCAGCATATCATATACACTGGCCGTCAAAATTGGCCACCAGTGCAAATAAACGCGGCAGCAAAACAAGAGCATAACTAAAACAACTTCAGAAGAGCTCAAGAAACGTTATCCTGGGTATCCACCATGCTGGCAAAAACCTTAGCAAGCTGATTAGCTTTGTCCTGTTTGGCGCTAAAATCCTCCAACCCTTGCTGTTGCACCAGAAAGTATGCATCTTAATGCTCCAGGGACTTCCGCAATCCTTCCACTTCTTGTCGCAGCACAGCTGATCGATGTCTTTCAGCTTGTAGTTGAGACTCAAGAAACCGAACCGATTCAGACTGTGAGTTTGAATAGCTTATGCAAGCAGTAGTGGCCAGTAACTCCAACACTAAACCAAGACAGGATGTGTCAATATCCTGAACCTTATCTGCATTACTTCCTTTACCGTTGCTTAATAAGGCACTCTTCCCCAATATTTTGTCAGCATTCTAAAAGAAGAAACAAGCAGACACATAACAAGTTTAGCATGTACTAGTATATGAAACTCATTTTGGTGAACCAGTTGATTAGTAAGGTGGATAGGATTAAACTACCAAGTCTTCTATTGCCAAGTACTAGTACATAATAAAAGCATCAAACAAACATATATCTATGTCCTATGGTAGCAATGAAATCTTAAATTAGAACAATTGTTCTTCACGTTTAGGCACTTGTTCTACATGAACAGAGTACAGTAAGACGCAAGAATATAATACTTAAAAATAGAAAATGAGCTCATAGACCTTACCACATTCTTGGTTCGGGACCAGTACAGAACAAGGCGTTCCTAGTAATCGTCCAGTAAATGTGTCTCAGGAGAACGTAAGGGAATTTGATGAGTTTCTTTGCCGGTGAAGTATGTTTTCTTCAGGTAATTCCATTACTGCCACCAACCATTCTAGAAGATAGCAGAGGTATTAGCACAGGTTACCTCATCCTGAGTTTCCAAATCGGTCCTTCTCTATAGAGAAAAATGGGAAATTTTGCTGTATTATAACCATCATGGAGGTAGGATGTATGGGACGAAGCAAAGTAATTGCCATGAATAACATTACTTACACATAACTCCTGGACAAACACCTGCAACTGGCATTTTCCTTCATCATCATTATAATATTTCCAAGATGGGAAGATACGCACATACGATTTAACAGCATCAAATGCGATAGATGCTAAACTATGACTAGCTGGTTGTGCTTCCTCCACAGGAATAGGTGTACTAACTTGTGGAGTTGGGGTTCGCCGTGATAGTACTGGCCCTTTGGGCAATGGAGCTGCCTTACTAACTGCTCTTGTTTGGTATCTCTGTGGTGGAGATGGTGTTGTGTCAACTGGAACTGGATTACTATCGGCTGGGGTTAGATTGGGTGAAGTTGGTTCTCTATCCATCGTAGTAGGGGTACAATCTGTGAGAGTTTGGGTTATGTGTGGTAGGGCTAGTTCTTGTGCATGTACAACCAGGATGATATCTCCACCAAGAGGTAGCACTGTTTTATTTGAAGAACGTGTTTTTAGTCTGCTAGATACTGGCATCACCTGCTCCGATTCAAATGGCTGATAAACAGGAAACATAGTTGAATGTACAGACATTGTATGAGAGACAGATGCAATAGATAGTGTGGAAAAAAGAGGGCATGAAATAGTTGACATGTATATTGTTTAACTAAAAACAGATAGCATGACATAATTTCACACATATGATGTCTATGTAAACTGGATAGCATAGCATAACATAATTCAAAGATATGATGAATAACTAAACAGGATCGCATGAAATAATTCACCTACATGTTATCTAAGTAATCAAGATCACATCATTTAATTCACATATGTGATTTATATGCCAAACAGAGAGCATTCGATATGATATCTAAGCAATGCAAGACACCGTATGCATGATATGAGCAGTATAACCGTGCCAAGTTAGAGCATACACCTCAGTGGGGGAATAGGACTGGTCATCTGTCTCTGAATCCATCTCTGAGGAGCTATCGGGACCCAACAAGAGATCTGCTTCGACAGGTAGCACTGTCTGCTCTGAAGGCCTTGTTTTCACTCCAGATTTTTCCATCTCCCGCCCAAATGGCTGATTCAGAGGAAGAGTAGTTTAATGTACAAACATTGTCGACAAATGGAAATGTAATGAAGAAAAGGATGGGCAAGATATCATTCAAATATATGATGCCTAGTTAAACAGGATGGCATTGCACATTTCACATATATTATGGCTGGCTAAAAGACATGAGACTGCATAATTCCCATATATGATATAGAAACTAAACAGGTGGCATTATAGAACATGTCTAAACTAAGCAGATGCCATATATGATGTCAAAAGCAGGCACTGCAAGGCAACAAATGCATGGTATGACTAACATCATCATGCCAAGGTAGAGCAAACACCTTGGGGGTAAATAGGAGTGGTCAGCGGCGTCCGATTCCGCCTCAGAACAGATATCTTCCTCTAGATTATAATCTGGAGAGGGGTGGGGAGGGTTTGCCATTGAACCCACCATGGAGCAATGTCTGCATGACATTGTATTGCCGCGCAAAACTCTTCTCTTTTTCTCTACATGTTCAGCATGACTGTGTACAATATCTGACATGCATACGAAAAAATATGGTGAGATTATGTAAGGAGAGCATGCAGAAATTTAGAGTGATGGTAACAACCAGTGGATCGATGTTTTTCCGTTGAACCAAAATAGCCCTAATGGATCGACGTGAATGTATAGTAATAAGTGATGCGACAAGTGTACAACCTCTTTGCCGTAGCCGTGTCGACCTCAGCATCATTGGGTTGGTCGCTGAAGCAATTGAGGTAGAGGTGGCTGTCGGAGGTGTGGAGGAAGATCTGAGGAATCTGTAGACGGCGTCCAGGGCACTGCTCTATTCTGATGGATCGTTCTGTCATTGGAGCAGCTCCGGTGAGCCGTAAGACGTCATGGCTGAAACAGCACAAGACAAACATCGTCAATCTCAAGTGGGATTCTAATAGCATCTCGAATAGATGATGTAAAATGGATGTAAAATTAACATCACCAAAAACGACATGACTACAACAGATCAGGTAAAAACTGTTGACTCTGAACTTAACTGTCGAAACTGAAATTTACTGTGGAATCTGAATGCTACTATCGAAACTGAACGCAATGGTAGCAGAGAGGCACTTGACATGTAGTTTAGGGAGGGCCTACAGTTCATCTTCAACCTGCACTCCCCTGAGCCGTCAGCCACCACCGGCCGAACCGCCGGCCCCAGCGCCGCCTCGCCGCCTCGAAACAACTCGCCACCGCCACCCCGGCCAGCCCTCTAGGCCCCCCGCCCCCACCCTGAACTCTAAGATAGATAGTGGGGTACCTGTCGGTGTCAAAATCGGCAGATCTCGGGTAGGGGGTCCCGAACTGTGTGTCTAGGCTGGATGGTAACAGGGGGCAGGGGACACAATGTTTTACCCAGGTTCGGGCCCTCTCGATGGAGGTAAAACCCTATGTCCTACTTGATTAATATTGATGATATGGGTAGTACAAGAGTAGATCTACCACGAGATCAGAGAGGCTAAACCCTAGAAGCTAGCCTATGGTATGATTGTTGTTGTAGTTTTTGTGTCCTACGGACTAAAACCCTCCGGTTTATATAGACATCGGAGAGGGTTAGGGTTACACAAGGTCGGTTACAAAGGAGGAGATATCCATATTCGTATTGCCTAGCTTGCCTTCCACGCCAAGTAGAGTCCCATCCGGACACGAGCCGAAGTCTTCAATCTTGTATCTTCATAGTCTAACAGTCTGGCTAATGGAGATACTCCGGCTGTCCGAAGACCCCCTAATCCAGGACTCCCATAGTAGCCCCTGAACCAGGCTTCAATGACAATGAGTCCGGCGCGCAGTATTGTCTTCGGCATTGCAAGGTGGGTTCCTTCTCCGAATACATCACAGAAGGATTTGAATACAAGGATAGTGTCCGACCCTGCAAAATAAGTTCCACATACCACCGTAGAGAGAATAATATTTTCACAAATCTAATTTGCTGACTTGTTTTGGCAACACGACATTATGCCATGGCCCGGTGATAATTCGAACCATTTCCTTTAATTAGCCCCGCACATAACGCGAGGCAGTTTTTCGACACGTCTTGTCAAAGCAAAGATTGTGTCCCCTTATCACGGGATTCTCATCAATGCGGGCGTGGGTAACCCAACCGCGCCATCGATTATGGCGCTTGGGAGATAAGCGAGTTTTACCAGGCTAGTGGGGACGCTTAGTTTCGTCCACCCATATAAACGGATAAGGATTCACCTTTTCATCCACGCCTTCTTCCTCCTTTGCTCATCGGTTTTCGCACACTCGAGCTCGAGAACCCAAGTCCGCACTTCCCACCTCAACCTTCTCCAACCATGTCCGGAGCGGGAGGCAGGTGGATGGTCTCCTCTGTCATGGAGGGAGACATCACGAAGCTGCGCGGAGCCGGATACTTAGCCGTGAATATTGTGCATTGGCTGCCCGCCGCGCGGCAGATCGTCCCTACCCCAGAACCTTACGAGGGGGTAGTTTTCCTCCACCACTTCCTCCGCGGACTGGGGTTTCCCCTCCATCCATTCGTCTGTGGTCTCATGTTCTACTACGGGATGGACTTTCATGATCTGGCCCCGAACTTCGTCCTCAACATTTCAACGTTCATCGTCGTGTGTGAGGCTTTCCTCCGCATCCAACCCCACTTCGGCCTGTCATTAAAGACCTTCAATATCAAGCCGAAGGTGGTACGAGGCGAACAAGCAGAATGCGGTGGAGCCATGGTGGGCAAGATGCCCAACGTTATATGGCTTGAAGGCTCCTTCATGGAGACAATAAAGGGATGGCAATCGGAATGGTTCTAAATCACCGAGCCGCGCGACGCCAAATGGGCGGCATCCCCTGAGTTTCGATCCAGATTCCCTACACGGCTCACTTCCTAGAAAGAGAAGGGCTTGTCGTGGGGTTCATTGGTGGAGCTGGATGGACTCTAGAAATGTATCCGGAGTATGGCAAGCAAGAAGCTCAAGCTTGTCAACATAGTCCATGTTATGCTCATCCGCCGGATCCTCCCGTGTCAACAACGGGATTTTAACTTGTGGGAGTTCGACCCGGCCCGGCACCAGACTCTAAGCGAGCTCTTTGATACGACGCACAAGGACGTCTAGAAGGTGCTGTTCAAGGGCGGCGAGGTCCCTCCTTCTCTCGCCGAGGACCGCGAACTAAGCGCAAAGCGCCTAGCGCGTTTGGTGAGTTCAATACGTCCCGTAGGACATTTAGTTCCCCTTGCTTAATTATATGCGGGGTCTAATCTCCATTCCTTTCGCAGGACTGGGCGGAAACGTCGGGGCAGATTAACTGTCCGGCCCCTTTGCCCGAAGACACTACGGGCGCTCTCCTGACGGAAATGCTGACTCCGGCTCCTTACAAGGTGCTGGAGAAGACCAAGAAGGCCAAGGGAACCCGAAAGAGTTCCCGGCACCAGGTGTTATCGGACTCATCGTCTGGTAACTCTGCAGCACACTCCTCCCCCGAAGATGAGGAAGAAGAAGAAGATGCTCCCCTCCAGCTGGGGGAGATAAGAAAAGGAAGGCCGCCCCAGCTGGGGGGCCCGAAGGGTCCAAGAAGGGAAGGACTCTCCTTCCGGACAATTCCACCGCCGCTGACGAAGGCGAAGACGAGTGGTTGCCCAGGGCCAAGCCCCTGGGGAGATCGTAAGTATTCAGATACCAGAGTAACTCATAGCATTCCTTTGTCGCACTGCATTCCCAAACGCCGAACATAATTATGCAGGCCGCCACGAGCTAGTATCGATGTATCATCGGACGGCTCCCTAGGCTCGTCGGACATGGATAGCGATCCAGTCCCGACCGCCACCTCCCCTCATCCTACTGACGACGCGGAGGTGCTATCTCAAGAGGCACCGGGTCGAGGGGAGACAGTCCCGGAGGCGCCTCAAGGCGACCTTCCGGACTCCGGGAGCCGAGGGGACGGGGCCCCGGAGAGCTCCGAGTTCGTCCCTCAGCCGAACACCGCGCCGAAACATCCAGTGGTTCCGGGCTCGGGCAGGCGGCCTCCTTCTAAGAGGGGCAAGGCGCCAGTGCCGGTGACCTCTGTCCATCCAGAGGCGCTGGACAATCTGCTGGAAGCGCTTCACAGCGCTTCCATCAATGAGGAGCACCATACTATTATGAGTGCAGTGGTCCAGAAGGTTCGGTCCGCCAAGAGCGGATTGACTGAAGCCTGTGCCAGCCTTCTAACAGGATTTGAGGTAAGTGTTTTAAAATATAGGAAAAATATTACCGCATAGACAGTAGCCCCTGATGCTTTGTTCAGTGTTCACAAAGAAAAGCCGAACAGAGCATCAAATAATATTGCAGGAGTCTAATATAAGTATGTCAATATGCATATGCAGGCTTCGCTGCTGGCGTCCGCTGCACTGACTGCGGAGGTCGCCGTACTGAAGCAGGACCTCGAGGGGTCCAAGAAAGAGCTCGGCGTTGCCAAGAGGCAGCTCGAGGAGAACAAGGGTAAGTAATACCCTGTCTATAGATATAAAAGAATACGCGATTGCAAAATGACAGGATCATCGTATATTTTCCAGGGGCCACGACCGAGGTGGCGACCCTGAAGCAAGCACTAACCAAGGCCGAAGATAAAGCGGCCAAGGAGCGCACCGAGCGGGAAAAACAAGAGGCTTAGGTGGGCGAGGTGTAGCAAGAGCTCCAGGCTCTCGTGACGAAGCACGAGGAGTTGGAGCTTGACTCGAAGACGCGAGAGTCTGAGCTTGCCGCGGCCCTTGAGAGCGCAAAAAGTGCCAAGGCTGAAGCCCAAAAGGCCCTCTAGGAGATTGATGCGATGAAGAAAATAGCGGCGGGTAAGGCATTCTATATGCAAAGCAAGCATGTAAAAGTAAATTACCGATTACTTACCTGAATTCGGAGCTCTCCAGGAGCATTCGCAGATTTGGCCCGCAGCGTGTCGGATGCCACACAGTTTTACCAGGCCGAGGAGGAGAGCTTAACGGAGAAGCTATTCTGGTCTCAGTATACTAGGACCGAACACCTGATGCCTCTGGGCGACAAGCTAAAGCAGCTGGTCGAGCTGCACAAGGCAGCCGGACAGGCCATGAACGGCCTTATAGTCCGGCTGTGGCCTGGTGACGCCCTTCCGAATAGCTACTTCGGCCTGGTGAGGCGGCTTGTGGATGCCTGCCCACGGCTAGAGGTCGTCAAGCGGTCCGTCTGCATCGAAGGTGCACGCCGGGCTTTCGCCAGTGTGAATGTGAAGTGGGCCAAGCTAGACACTGTGAAGCTGATCAAGGAAGGGTAGCCGCAGGGCAAGGAGAATCGCACCCCCGAAATTTATTATGAGGGTGTCCTAAAGGTTGCCCATCTTGTAGCGGATGAATGTTCCAAGGATGTAATATTTGAGTAAACTTGCTCGTGTGGTCCTGTATGATGAAAACTTGTTTCATATGCGCTATGCAATGCTTGTGTGAATTTAAAATATTACCTTATGTTTGGCTATTTATCCAATCTGAGAGATGGCTAGTCCTCGGCTTCTGCCCCCATGCCATGAGTGCTGGGGTGTTCGGGATAAACCTGAGCACTCTTGTTGCCATGTTTGGGCCCTTCGAGGGAGGTGCTCAGCAGAGCGAACAAGGCAACTGGACTAATAATGCTTTATCACTCTCACTTAGCCATAGAATTCTATAATTTTAAATTTCAGCAAAGCCCCTTGTATATGGAAGGCCGAATTTGGGGCGCGATACATGCCTTTAAGCCGGACAGGGCCGGCCCCTCGCCCTAAGAGGCATAAGTCTTTAGGGACTCAAAAACCTCGCCGAACAGCGACCAGTCTCTCGCCTTATCATGGCAGTCAGTTTTAGCTTTCTCTACTGAGGTGCTCAGCCCGGCAGAACCGAGGCACAATCGCAGTAGTTCTCCTAGCGCTACCTTAGCCGATAGAGCGGAACGTAAGGTACCAAAACATAGGAGCCGGGCAAACCCAACATTTGACCAAAGACATGATTCGGAGCTGATGCATATAATGCTATAAGTTCGGGGTGCCGCACTTGTGAAAGTGTTCGGACTTTTCACACCATATTGTGGGGTACGTAAGCCCCTGGTGTATTGGCGTACCAAAGTGTACGGTTGCAACGCGTCGTTAATGAACGCATATATATATATATAACAAGAATGCAATAATAGTCATGATGTTATGCACTGTTTATTCAAAAAGGTGCGTTAAAGCAGAATGATACAAATAGTGCGATAAGCAAAGAGTGGGACTATGTCCTTCCAAGGGCAAGCTGAGGAATACTATGTCCCTTCCGAAGCAGGTTCATGTTGTTGCCGCCATCCATAAGGACTCGAGTGAGGAGAAATCCGTCAATGATTGGGTCCAGAACCAGTGCGGCAAATCCGCCATGACGGATACTAGTGGGATGGTCCCTGCGATCGAAAGTGATCGGATAGGAGGACCACAGGTTGAACTTTGGGGCGACTGGCTCCAACGCATATACGTCCCTCAGCGCACGCTTCCGCACCCTCTTGGGGATGTGGGTTGCGTATATCATGTTCACCGTCCGCACTTGTGGGGGAAACCTCTTCTGTCCTCCGGTGTGTGGCTGCCGGGGCTCCTCCTCGTCATCGCTATGTGGCCCCTTGTCCTTGTTTTCGGCAATTAACTTGCCGGCCTGCTTGAACACCCAACTATCCCTGTTGGTGTGATTGGCTGGCTTTTCTGGGGTGCCGTGTATTTGACACGAGCGATCAAGTATACGGTCCAAGCTAGACGGTCCTGGCGTACTTTGTTTGAATGGCTTTTTCCGCTGACCAGGTTTAGAGCCTTTGGAACCGGCATTGACTGCCGTATCCTCGTTATTATCACTGTTAATGCAGCGCTTATGTTTGTTGCGACGTGACCTGCTATTGTCGTCCTTGGTATCCAAAGTACCATGGTTCTTTGATATGTTATTACTACGAGCCAGCCAGCTGTCTTCTCCCGCACAAAAGCGGGTCAAGAGTGTCGTGAGGGCTGCCATAGATTTCGGCTTTTCCTGACCAAGGTGCCGGTCTAGCCATTCATCGCGGATGTTGTGTTTGAAAGCCGCTAGGGCCTCTACATCCGGACAGTCGACAATTTGATTTTTCTTTGTTAGGAACAGAGTCCAGAATTGCCTGGCCGATTCTTCTGGCTGCTGAATTATGTGGCTCAAGTCATCGGCATCTGGTGGCCGCACATAAGTGCCGTGAAAGTTGTCGAGGAATGCGGCTTCCAGTTCTTCCCAATAGCTGATGGACTCGGCTGGCAAGCTGTTAAGCCAATGCTGCGCTGGTCCCTTGAGCTTTAGTGGGAGGTATTTGATGGCGTGCAAGTTGTCACCGCGGGCCATGTGGATGTGGAGGAGGAAATCCTCGATCCATACTGCGGGATCTGTTGTGCCGTTGTACGATTCAATATTTACAGGTTTGAAACCTTCTGGGATTTGATGAATCATTACTTCGTCTGTGAAGCATAAGGGGTGTGTGGCGCCTTTGTACTGGGCTATATCACGACGTAGCTCGAATGGGTCTTGCATGCTGTGTTCGGCCCGACCGGATTTGCTTTTACTGTATCCGGCGTGACGTTTATCATCTCGCAGAGTGGCGCACCCTCGTGCTCCGTAGATCGATCTTGCATGCTTTGCTTTGTCCTCCAATATGTCTCGCAGGTCTGGCGCATCTCCCCATGCCTTTTTATTTGAATGGCGTCGGGGTGGGGGCTGAGTTTTTGGCTGGAATGCCTCTCTATCGCGACCACGAGGTGGCCGATCAGCCGTATCATACGCTTCTTCCTCCAGTCGAGGTAGCAACCTGCACTTTGGGTAACTCTTGGAGGGGTGCTCGAGTTTATATTCCTCGGCCGTGAGGACATCAATCCATCTGTCAGCTAGCAGATCCTGATCAGCTTGAAGCTGCTGCTGCTTTTTCTTACGGCTATTTGCCATGGCTATAAGCCGGCGTTTGAAGCGCTCTTGTTCGAATTCGTCGTCGCGGAGGCTTGCCTCGTCTTTGGAGGGGGGCATGTAATTATCATCCTCCTCTTCTCCATCTAGTGCTCTCTCAGGAGGGCTGGCTCCTCCATTCTCCTGTTCTAAATCTTGCTGGAGGGGATTGTTGTTGTCTTCAGCACAATCCGGAGTATTATTATCTCCTATGCCGGTATCACCACTTTTTCTTTGGCGGGACTTAGAGCGGCGCCGCTGACATCGGCGCTTGGGTTGCTTCTTGGAGGGGTCATCCTCCGCTATCTCGTCGCCATTGCCTTCTTTGGGTGTGTCCACCATGTATATATTGTATTATGAGGTGGCTGTCCAGTGCCCTGTGGGCGGTGGTTCCTCTTTGCCTCCTGCATCGTCGTCCATACCGTCGAAGTCGAGCATGTCGGTTAAGTCATCGACAATGGCTACTAAGTGGGTGGTGGGTGGGCCTCGAATTTCTTCGTCGTCCGCATCCCAGTCCTGCCGGACATAGTTCGGCCAGGATCCTCCTGACAAGGAGAGAGACCTTAATGAGTTCAGTATGTCACCAAAGGGCGAGTGCTGAAAAATATCCGCGGAGGTAAACTCCATGATCGGCGCCCAATCGGATTCGATAGGAACGTGCACAGGCGGTTCAGAGTCCATGGCCGGAGAAGGATCCGATAGTTTAACAACACGGCTCTCGTGCAAGGTAAGGTCGATGTTTGGCTCGATCGCCGCTGACAGTAAGGCCTCCGTGGCGGGGTCCATCCACCCGTCCGCGAAAGGCGCACCTGGCTCTGAATTGAGGGTCGGAGCGGCTGCCTGTGCGATCTCTTGAACACTATCCGATGGTAGCGCTAAACCGCACTCATCATGACCGCGTGATGCACAAGGCAGAGGCTCGAATCCGTCGAATATCAAGTCTCCGCGGACATCGGCCGTGTAGTTTAAGCTTCCAAACCTGACCTGGTGGCCAGGGGCGTAACTTTCAATCTGCTCCAGATGGCCAAGCAAATTGGCCCGCAGTGCAAAGCCGCCGAGTACGAAGATCTGTCCGGGGAGGAAAGTCTCACCCTGGACTGCATCGCCATCGATGATAGTAGGATCCATCAAGCCTAACGGCGACGACAAAGAGGAACTCTCAATGAAAACACCAATGTCGGTGTCAAAACCGGCGGATCTCGGGTAGGCGGTCCCGAACCGTGCGTCTAGGCTGGATGGTAACAGGAGGCAGGGGACACAATGTTTTACCCAGGTTCGGACCCTCTCGATGGAGGTAAAACCCTACGTCCTACTTGATTAATATTGATGATATGGGTAGTACAAGAGTAGATCTACCACGAGATCAGAGAGGCTAAACCCTAGAAGCTAGCCTATGGTATGATTGTTGTTGTAGTTGTTGTGTCCTACGGACTAAAACCCTCCGATTTATATAGACACCGGAGAGGGTTAGGGTTACACAAGGTTGGTTACAAAGGAGGATATATCCATATCCGTATTGCCTAGCTTGCCTTCCACGCCAAGTAGAGTCCCATCCAGACACAAGACGAAGTCTTCAATCTTGTATCTTCATAGTCTAATAGTCCGGCCAATGGAGATAGTCCAGCTGTCCGGAGACCCCCTAATCCAGGACTCCCACATTACCTCTCCGGCGAGCCCCGTCCCCACAGCGGGTGGTTCTTCCTTAACTCCGGCGAGCCCCCCCAACCCCTGAAAATCGACTGACCAAAAAGTTGATTCAGTCGATTGAAGTGTGGCTTAATCGGGGAAGAGCAGCAGCATGAGCGAGGGGGAGAGCAGCAGCAGTAGCTGGGCGAGCGAGCGATCGAGCGAGAGCCGGAGCAGAAGTAGCAGATCCGGCTGGTATGGATGCCACCGCCGAAGGGGCCTCGCACTGGGGGAGAGCCGCCGTGGAGATGTCACCGCAGCGCCGGTTCAAGGTAGCCGCTCCATGGGGGTGCGGGATGGAGCACCGTCGGTGCTGGGGGGTTGAGTTAAGGAGAAGGTGCGATGCGATGAGTGTACAACCTCTTTGGTGGCGCCGAGTAGGCCTCGGCTTTGTCCGAGGAGTCGGTGAGGATGTAGTGGTTCCGTCGAGTAGGTTAAGGCGGCGCTGTGGGGATGGAGCAGCCGCGATAGACGAGGCGATCGTCGGAGCAGCTCCTTGGAGGTGGAGGACGGGGCGGCTGAACCGGCGGGACGGCGAGATGGACGACGGATCCTCATCCGGGGAGGTGGACGAGGGACGTCGAGCTGCTGCGGTGGACGATGTCGTCGGGGAAGAGGCTCCGGCTAGGCAGCGGTGACGTGGCGGATGGAGGAGGGTGGGGTTTCGCGGCTGGAGCGGAGAGGTTATGGCGGCCTGGGATTTTGAATGGCGAAAAGGGGGTGATGGGAGGGGGTGAAGCATGACTTAGGAACACGCTTGTCCAAAATGTACAG
Organism: Triticum dicoccoides; assembly: GCF_002162155.2. Classification (NCBI taxonomy): domain Eukaryota; kingdom Viridiplantae; phylum Streptophyta; class Magnoliopsida; order Poales; family Poaceae; genus Triticum; species Triticum dicoccoides. The sequence goes on along the minus strand of NC_041386.1, from coordinate 391,465,419 downwards.
TGTGTTACAAAAGTACCCCCCACCGGTTGGAACTAGCGGCCCTTTCGGCTCAGGGTTAGAAGGGGGATTTCGCATGTCGAGATTTGGCAGCTGGAGGGAGTTTTCGCGTGCGTTGTAATTTCAAGATAGCAAGGCGCGGGTTGTGAAGGCGCCAGTTTTGGGAGCACGATATCTTAATTTTCGGGATATAACAAGACGCGGGTTGAATTTTAGGGACAAGCCTAACGTGTAGTAATATTGTACTTGTATGTACCAAATCAATTGGCACTTCCCTCAACCTAAAAGAAAACAAAAAAATAAAACTATTCATACCACACAAAGAGAGAGTCTTGCCCCGTTTTACTATACAAATGCTATTCAAAGCTACTCCCTCCTTCCATCTATATAGGGCCTAATGCGTTTTTTGATGCTAACTTTGACCAAATATTAGACCAATGATGTATGACATGAAACTTATACAAAGCACACCATTAAATTCGTCTGTGAAAGGTTCTTTCAATGATATAATTTTCACATTGTGCATGTCATGTACTATTAATCTTGTCAATAGTCAAAGGCGGTCTTAAAAATCACATTACGCCCTATATAGATGGAAGGAGGGAGTATGAATCCATGTTATGTCCGATCAAATTTTTTTGCTTGCTGTATAATGCATGTAACCTACTCATACCAACATTTTAGTGCATTCCAAATGTCTATACTACCGCTGCAATTCGAACTAAATTTGAATTCGTTTCTCCATTTCAATAAGAATCTACAATCATGATTGTTGCCAACTTCAACCCTCATAGTTTCCTTGCTATCTGCCAGATATAAATCAGACGGCCTATAAGGCAGGATGGCAGGAACACCATCATCAACAACTCCGTTTTTATAAGAGTAGAGATAAAATATATTAAATGTAGTATACCATGTTCATAACCACACCATGTGTATCACCGTTATATATATTCACACATCCGTCGGTTTGAAACACTATGATAAATTCTTCAAATATCTGAATTCGCTTTTTTATAATGAAGTATATATGATCTCTATTCGTCTTTTACACCCACACAACCATCTTATCTTTGTAGCTAGCGCTAACTTTCTCTTGTGCATGAACACGCCCGGATCCCTCTCACCCTCCCTCACGCAAATTCGTCTTTTCACTTTAGGTCGTTCACCCACGGTGTGTGTAGGCCCCAGCTCCTTCCTTATGGCACACATCGATCGATATGCCTCTCTAGCCAGGTGTTCCTAGCACAAACACAAGCTTCCCCTCTTCTCTTGTCAACGTCCATACCTCACTCCCACCACTCTTTTCATCGTTCTCGTACTCGCACACTCCTCCCCCTCGATATAGTATGCCTCTCGTACCACCTCCTTCATGCATCCCTCTCTCTCTCTATCCTTCTCCCCGTGCCTCATTTGCTTCTAACACACACATGCATGTGTACCAATCGATCTCCCAACATATACCTAGATCGACTTTAACTACCCCCCCATCGATCGACGTACCTCACAAGTTATGTCTCTCCTTTCTCTTACAAAGGGTGATTGATCTTCCTATGTAGTTACGTATGCTTACCATAGCCACATCATCCCCCCTCATCATTCGTGCATGCCTCCTGACCCGTCTCTCACACGCACGTGCACAGACAACAAGCAGCCATCTCCTCTCTTATTGATATTGCGGGCGTGCCCTCCATTTGTCTAGCAAGCCTATCCCACCATTTGTTAGAAGCAACACCACTACCACCCCCTCCAACACTCTAGCTCTATCTCTCTCCCAACCTTATTCATCTCTTGCACCTATGCATGGATGCCGATCGATCTCCCTTAATACAGGAGGCGATCGATCTCCTTAATACATGAGGTAGGCCTCTCTCCTCCTCCACACATATACCAGCCATTGTACCTCTATAGTTAATTGGGCCTCCCTCTTCCCCCACCACACACCGATAGTCCAGCGTTGCAGGTGGTATCCATGCCACAGAGACAAGCTGCACATGTCCCATCTCACGTTCAAGTAGGCCAGCCACTCTATATCTTTGACGTGGGCACACACAAATTCAATGGCACTCTTTATCGATCGCGTGCGCGCACACACACACACACCATCCCTCTCTTCAATTCTATGGACACCTCAACACGATGATACCTCCACTCTCTTCTCGTGGATCGCCCCCTCTATATATATGTTATATCCAGGACTCTATTTCACACACATTGCATATGTTAAATTTTTTGATTGAACCCCCTCCCGCCACAAAAAAAACTCTCAAGAACCCACACACTATATCTCTCTTGTTTTGAATCTCTCTCACACAACCCCACATAGGTGGTGTACATATACAAGAAGAGAATAGGTGCACCGTCCACGTACTCATGCTTCGTGCCCAGCCACACCCGCGCGGGTACACTGTGGAGCTCATTTCTCCGCAGAAGCTGAATTTGTTTTTGAAACATCAAGCGGCCAGAGACTCGAAAACTTATTTTCCCGTTAGTGACTTGTCAGGGCGGTGGATTTTAGTTTCTACGATAATGTTGCATCCACCTAAAGTAATGAAAGTTCTTACATAAACTTCCTAGTAATTCCCTCTTCGTATGTGGAGCATTACTCCTAACATTTGTAATATCAGTTTGAAACTTGTAATATTGCCGTGTCCTATTCCTGCGTTTTCAAAATCCTGTGAATCAAACAGGTCCTGAGTTGGTGATGATGTTTTGCCTCCCATCTTTCACCAATAGCCGTCGGATCTAGATCTGACGCATACAAACCAAGCTTCTCCATTTTTGCAAAAAGATGCCCGCACTTGTTCCCTATTTACAAAAACTCCTTGTCTCTCACAATCAGCTTCATCTCCTCCCCACCACATCTAGGAGTAGAAGGCCGTGGAAAAATCTGGCGCGATGACCGCTGTCGGAGCCATCCACCCCCAATCTTGGTGTTCCATGCAATGCATGGGCATCTACGCATGAGAAATTATGTCGAACAGGGCTAGTTGTAAGAAGGCTAGCTCTATAGCCATGATGATAGTGACTGCAGATGGTGAGGCTGACTATGGTATGCCGAACACGGCGCCTATACTCTGGTTTCATCTCCGGTGCAGGGTCTTATCACTTCACTATGAGGAGAAGCACGTAATAATTTGACCAACGGATATTCACTTTGAGGAACTACCTTCGGGTAAATGACACATGGCCCTAGGGGGTGGCAGGACCACCTATCATACAGCCAAAGGCAGGTGCAGTAGAGGGCCGAAGAGTAGTATGAAATCCTACGCACCTAGGCAGGCTAACCTAGGGCTGAGAGATCACTCGAATTGCAAGATCAGTTCACTAGAAGCTACGCTAGACCCATGGAGGCGATGAGCGCGAGCATCAGCTGGCTGTGCCAGACGGTCCACGACGCCGGTCTACGGGTCAGTACCGAGGAACGTCTCGCGGTAGTATTGCTTGAGGCCGCTAGGGCGAGGGGCTGCTTGGAAGACAGCTTCGTCTCCTTGTTCGACGAGGTCCTCGTAGGTTTCCTCGACAAGTTCACCGTCATCAAGAAGCTTGCGGACGACTTTGACGTAAGCCTCCAGCCGATGCGCCCAGGCTCTGCGATGCCCACCACCCTCAATGGCCACTATGGTAACAACCTCTTCAACGGACTAGTGGCCCTGCGACTGCTCGACGTCGTGCCGGAGAATGTCCACCTCGAGGTCGCGCTCGCCGCGCAGCGCCTGGCGCAGCAAGACACCATCGACATAATCACCCACGTCTACGTGCAAATAGTCCACAAGGACTAGTACATGAAGAGGAGGACGATAGGACGTTGGCCTTCTTGGAGCGCAGGGCAACCTTGGACGTCACTGTTCAGAAGCACGTTGAGCTCGCCGCCAATGCCGCTGCTCCTCACACGTCGGTTGGTGACCCGGCGCACTAGGGCGTGAGGATGTCGTTGAACGTTGATGGATCCGTATGTATTTTTATCTTTCTGTCAAATCCATGTAGTAGTATATGATACTATAGTAATTATCTTACCTTTCACGTCAACTTCATAATTTTCGTACGTACTCCATGCATGAACGGCGCCAGAACCAAACTTCTCATTACTCTAGGAAAAATCGTTATTTTCTATCTATCAGTCGTGCCATGGAGCAGAACCAAATTTTACAAGTTATGAGTTCAAAAGGAAAAGCCTCCCGTGTTCGCGTCGCACCCCCACACGGTTGGTCCCGCACGCCGCTCAAGCGGGAATGCGTGCAGTGTTGCATTTTCACTTACAAGTGGGACCGCAGTTGAGCAAACCAACTATCGGCAAACCCCCACCCCGCCCACCGCGCGATGGCTGAGAAAACAGGAGGGAGAAGAGATGGCTGTAGCATGGACTCCAAGAAATTTGGTGTCGGATGGGACTCGTGTGGGTGGCGTGTGCCGTACTGAGGTACGTAGAACAAATTTCCTGCAGTCCATGCTCAGCCCTCCTCTATCTCTCTTCTCAACCAGCTAGCGGACGCGCGGAGCCCATCGTCTGTTTGCTCACATGCGGCCCCACATGTCAGTGAAAATGCAAGAGGACCCACTGAACGTGCACATCTTTCACCTCGACGTGCTGGTGATGAAAAACAAATCCAATAAAGATCTTCGGTGGCCGCTTTTGGAGTTACTCAAGAGTAGTAAGATTCTATTTATAGTTTAACCCAAGATGCACATCTCGTGGCTTCAACTACCACTCTATTTTCTTTCATGACATGACCTGGATGCTGGATGTCCCATGTGTCGGCAAAAGGAGGAACAACCCGACCAAATCTTCAGTTCTACTCTCGGATGAGATTAGTGCACTTTTTTATACTCCTACTAGAATAGAGGCTAGACATGAGACTAGATGTGAGGAAGCTACATCTACTTGTTTACACTCGAAGAAGAAAGAAGCACGCAAGATCGAGCCTCCGGAGATCAACAATGTATGCATCGAGAAGGCACTAATCCAACTTATAGGAGTAGTAAAATGTATTCTTGTGGTTCTTGTTTTCTTTGGTCTTGCTTTTCTAGTCAAAATTATCGTTCGAGTTCGTGCAAAACGGAGGTCCATTTGGGGTCGTGCATTGGAGTTGGCCTTACAAGTGGGACCGCAGTTAAGGAAACCGACTATTGGAAAACCCCCACCTCACCCGCCGCGCGATGGCTGAAGTTAGAGAAACGACGAGGTTGAAGAGATTGCTCTAGAACGGACTCCAATAAATAATATGGTGTCAGATGGATGTCGTGGTGGTGGCGTGTGCCGTACTCCTGGACGTGAATGCTTGTTCTGGCCCATGCCACCCTACTACTCCTACTACTTACTCCTACTATATAGTACTAGTATCGAGGATTTGATGTGCTAGTCACGTACAACAAACACATTAACATATGGCTACAGTAAAAACACCCGCCCGACGCGCGAAGCATGTGAAGCTAGTATAAATAGTGTACTACTATTGTTGATTGGCCTCGTTCGATAACCTGTTGCAATGCACGTACAATTATGTATTCGGAAAATATTTTTTTGCCTCGTCGCACCACTCACTCAGAGAAGCGACTCGAAGGCCATTCATAAATTTAGTAAGTTTATCATAGGCATATCATTTTATTACATACAACAGGTCATCAACCCACATTGACAACGAGGATACATTATAAATACTAAAGTTTTCACCACACAACAAATAACAAGCCATGAAATGAACTTCAACTCAACCATTCCGCGGCGTTGGAAACGCTTGCTTTGAACCACAAGTGATTCTCTAGGACGGGCCATCCATTGTCGATCTAGAGACCAACGCAGGACTGATCATCCAGGCTGAAGCGGCGTACTATATCAGTACCAGGGTAAAGAACCACCCAAATGTCCGAGGTATATACACAATTGCTTCTCATAAATGTGTCAAAGGCAGTTGGATCGCCTTTCACCATCATCGGATAGTTTTGTCCAAGGAAGAGCGAGTTTTCTCCAAGACTATCAATTCTGTGCTAGGAAGAAGGAGTTGGCGCTAGCACACCAGTATCCATCCCGAATACCATGCAACGGGTGTTGGAATAGGTCCGGAGAGTGCGACCATGGGAGACACCTGCTTCCTTAGCAGCAACATCATCAGTGGGCTGTATACACACAAGAAGAGGTGATCCATCGGAATTAGTTGCCAGGCGCCACAGAGTATATGGGCGCTGCTCATGATCATCACCATCGGCATCTCCCCCTTGGTTATAAATTTTTTCAAGTATAGGTGGTGGGATGTTCACAGGACATTGGAAACACAAGAAGAAGGTTAATTAGTAAAGGGGAACTTGCTAACCCGCATGCATGTGGATGAAACGATTATAATTACGGCGGAAGACAAACGTACCGAAACTATGAGGATACCATGCAAAAAGAGTGCCACGAGTGGTGGCAGCAAACACAAGGCCCTCGTATTCAATTGCATCACAGTACTCATTCGTGCACAGAAACTGATTTTTGAGGAATGTCCATCGAGTCAGACCACTAAGGATGGAAACAAGCTTGTCGAAGATAGCAAAAACTTCATAGTTGTTGTAATTCCAAGAGCGGTTGGGAACTCAACAAATTGCTATCTTCCGTAGAAGACAATCACCATGATCGTATTTGAACGCGCGTACATTACCGGTGTGCTCAACCTCTGGGCAGTGTGCTGAGATTTTTGGAAGTGGAACCCGGTGATGAGTGTACACATTCACAAGTTCCCACACACAGTTGGACCCAATGTAAACAACCCAATCTCCATTTGTGCCCGCCCAAGCCTTGCCCTCAAGCGATGGCATCTTAACATCATACGTATCATTATCAAGCGGCATCAACTTGCACAGGGCGAGGCCTCCGTCGTGCCGGCGCCAGTCATCAGGGTCACGGCGAAGGAGATAGGAGAGATCAAACCGCTCCTTGACTCTTGGGTTCTTTGTAATGATGTTATTAGTTGAGTCGAGAATTGGCTTGAACGAACCTGCCATGCTAGCCAAGGTGATGACATCGCACCGACCAATGAGTTCCTCCACCACGTCATCTTTCAGATCGGGGCAAGAATAACGGGGTCGTTTCAGGCCTGTTCCCTCCATGGAGAAGACGATCGAACAATGGCAGAAGAAAGGGTGAAGGGCTGAAGGAAAATGGAGGAGGGAGAGGAAGAGCGTGCGACAGCAGTTCCAAATCGAGAGGGAAAGGCGAAGAGTCAGTGGACGGTTGCGAGTTTGCCACGCTTCACGAAGAGGCACCCCGGCCTACACGTCCGTTCAGAAATACTCCTACTATTCGCCGTCGTCTCACTAATATGTTGGAACGGGACCACATGTCAACGAAACATGGTGTGTAATTTCTCGTGCAAAATGCGATCTGGCTGCGTTGGCCCGAGGTGCCGCATTAGTTATCGACCTTTATTTTTTTAATGGCGTGCCGATCAGTTTTGAAGCACGACTAACTGGTATTGTACATGGAGAGGATGACAGCAGGGACCCACCAAGGTCATGGCAGTACACAAGCAAGTGCCTCCTTATTTCTAGCCAATAAAAAAATGGCTCCTCCTAGTGGATTTCTGACATCTGGGTCCCATGCCATTGTCAACGTAGTCAATAAACGAGAGAATTGCACAACGAGCGGCTGACACTAGGGACCCAGCAGCTCGCCCAGTTATTTTTGTTTTGGGTTAATTTGATAAATGCCACTCCAAATCTGGTGTATCCGAGAAATGCCACTGCAATTTCCAAACTTTGAAAAATGCCATTTCATGCCATTTCTAGTGGCATTTTTCGATGTCTGGAATGGCGTTTTTTAAAGTTTGCAAACTGTAGTGGCGTTTTTTCAAAGTTTGCAAAAATTGCAGTGGCATTTTTCAAAGTTTGGAAATTGAAGTGGCATTTTTATGAATCACCATAATTGGAGTGGCATTTGTCTAATTTGTTTTTGAGACGGAAGCAAGGTGTCAACTAGGCTGTGCGGGACACTCTGGCATGTCTAGACAGCCTTTTCTTTTATGTTTACCACAGACCTTTTGTGATTTCTCAAGTAAGTCGCTTTATCAGGCCTGCTGGGCTGCAAATCTTTCAAGACAAGGAGAGCTTCATTCGGCTGGCCGAGAAAATGGCCTATCAGTAATGAAAAATGGGTTGTACATTTTTAAAACACATCAAACCAGCAATTATTTTCAAATATCTTTTTTTCATTTCGAGATTTTAAATTGCATTGATTTTTATTTGTGGAAAATTTATTGGATTTTATATTGATATACATTTATTTTTAAAATCAGTCTAAATGTGACTCGAAATTTTGGGACTAAAAACAGTTCAGACCGCACCGACATATGCAAAATTTCGTATAATTTTTTAACCGTGGCCACAATATGGGCTGTAATGCTAACATAAAGAATATGTGCTCCAAAAAACCCGTAAGAATTAGCAAATGGACTGTAAATTATTTGAAATAATAGAATATGGGTTGTATGCTGTTTTCCACAGATTTGATGCTTTCCACAAATGGCCTGTATATTGTTGGATGTCCATCCAACGGCCATCGTGCTTCTTCAATCTCTGCTCTTCCTGTTCCATCCGCTCAAACAAGCGCTCGCGGGACTGCCTGCTCCCTCCTCCCTGCGACCGGCTGTGCTGCCGCATAGGCCTCACCGCCCCACCGTACTCCCATCGCTGGCCTAGCCATCCCTCTACTCACCCACACCTGCCGTTATTCTCCGGCGACGGCAGACGAAGCAGTAAACCCTCGTACAGTCGTACTCCCCTTCGCGTGGGAAACAAAAAAAAAACGACCGAGTCTTCCCTTCCTCCATGTTGTTCCCTTCCTAGGCCTCGCCGTCATCCACCTCCCTGGTGCTCTCGGCATGGTGTGGTCAGCATGGTCAACGACCGACATGCATCTGAAGTGGACTGTATGTGGAGAGGCTAACAGCTGGGTCCACGGCCGCACGCAAGGAAATGCCTCCTTATTACGCGCAAAATAATGATTTCCTCCACCTGACATCTGGGACCCATGAAAAGGGCCTCTGTATTTCATGAAAAAAACATTACCGCCGCTGACAGGTCGGACCCACCAGCTATATCTTCGCACGCAAGGAAGTGCCTCCTTATTACGCACAAAAAAATGAATACTCCCCCTGCTAGCTGGGACCCAGTATAGTGGGCCTACTAAATTGACGGGACGAAGGGCTTTGTCAACTTAGTAAATATGCATGATTCTAGCTCGACTGACCGTACGATGTCCATCCAACGGCCGTAGTGCTTCTTCAACCTCTGGTCTTCTTGCTCCAGCCGCCCAAAGTAGCGCCGATCGTGCCACCTGCTCCTGCCTCCCGTGGCCGGCTGTGCTGCCGCGGAGGCCTCACGGCCCCCATACTACTCCCACCACTGGCCAGGCCATCCCTCCACTCCACTCACCCACACCCCCTGTTATTCTGCGGCGACGGCAGTGCAGCCGAACCAGTGAACCCTCGTATTCCTCTCTGCGTGGGCATCCACTACCGCGTCTTCCCCGACTCCACGTCGTCCCCTTCCGAGGCCTCGCCGTCGTCCACCGCCGTGGTGCTGTCAGCGCGGCGTGGTCAATGTGGTCAATGACCGAATTCCATCGGAAGAATACTGTACGTGGAGAGGCTGACAGCTGGGTCCACGGCAGCCGCAAGGAAGTGCCTCCTTATTACGCGAAAAATAATTATTCCTCGACCTCACAGCAGGGACCCACCGGACACGCACCAGTATATCGCGAAAAAACATTTGCCCATGACAGCTGGGACCCACCCAATGGGCCACCGTATTTTGCGAAAAAAACGTTCCCCCTACTGTCAGCTCGGACCAACCGGAAGTGCCTCCTTATTATGCACAAAACATGAATACCCCCCTTCTAGCTGGGACCCACCTTAGTGGCAGGCTGACTTGTGGGCCTACTAAGTTGACGGGGATGGAGGGCTTTGTCAACTTAGTCAATATGCACGATTCTAGCTCCAGTGACCGTACGATGTCAAATCCAACGGCCGTAGTGCTTCTTCAACCTTTGGTCTTCTTGCTCCAGCCGCCCAAACCAGTGCTGGTCGTGCCTCGTGCTCCTGCCTCCCGTGGTCGGCTGCGATGCGACGGAGGTCTCACCGCCCCCTACTACTGCCACCGCTGGCCAGGCCATCCCTCTACTCACCCACACCACCTGTTATTCTGCGGCGACGACAGCCTCACACTGGAGCGAACCAGTGAACCCTCGTACTCCTCTACGCATGGCCATCCACTGCCGCGTCTTCCCCGTCTCTGTGTCGTCCCCTTCCTAGGCCTCGCCCTAGTCCACCGCCCTGGTGCTCTCGGTGCGGCGTGGTCAACGTGGTTAAGGAACGGCTTCCATCGGACGTGGACTGTACATGGAGAAGCTGACAGCTGGGTCCACGGCCGCAGCAAGGAAGTGCCTCCTTATTATGTGCAAAATAATTAGTCCTCCACCTGACAGCGGGGACTCACCGGACGGGCCACCAGTATTTTGCGAAAAAAATTGTTTCCCCCTGACTACTGGGACCCACCGGACGGGCCACCGTATTTCGCGAAAAAAACTTTCCCCCCCGCTGTCAGCTCGGACCCACCAGAAATGCCTCCTTATTACGCACAAAAAAATGAATACTCCCCCGGCTAGCTGGGACCCACCTTGCTGGGAGGCTGACTTGTGGGCCTACTAAGTTGACGGGGACGAAGGGCTTTGTCAACTTAGTCAATATGAACGATTCTAGCTCCAGTGACCATACGATGTCCATCCAACGGTCGTACTGCTTCTTCAACCTCTGGTCTTCTTGCTCCAGCCGCCCAAAGCAGCGCCAGTCGTGCCGCATGCTCCTACCTCCCGTGGCCGGCTGTGCTGCCGCAGAAGGCCTCACCGCCCCCTACTATTCCCACCTCTGGCCAGGCCCTGTAGCGATGGCAGCCTCACACCGCAGCCGAACCAGTGAACCCTCGTAGTCCTCTCCGCGCGGGCTTCCACTGCCGCGTCGTCCCCTTCCCAGGCCTCACCGTCATCCACCGTCGTGGTGCTCTCTGCGCAGCGTGGTCAACATGGTCAAGAAAAGACTTCCATCGGAAGAGTATTGTACGTGGAGAGGCTGACAGCTGGGTCCACGGCCATAACCCAGTTTTTTGTGATTTGCCGAGTAAGTCGCTTTGTCAGGCATGTTGGTCAGCAAATCTTTCAAGATGAGGAGAGCTTTCATTCGGCTGGCCGAGAAAATGGCCCATCAGTAATGAGAAATGGGTTGTACATTTTTAAAACACATCAAACCGGCAATTAGTTTCAAATATCTTTTTTTTCATTTCAAGATTTTAAATTACATTAATTTTTATGCGTGGAGAATTTTTTGGATTTTATATTGATATACATTTATTTTTAAAATTAGTTTGAATGTGAGTCGAAATTTCGGGATTAAAAACAGTTCGGACCGCACCGAAATATGCAAAATTTCGCATACTTTTTTAACCATTGCCACAATATGGGCTGTAATGCTAACAAAAAGAATATGGGCTCCAAAAAAACCTTAAGAATTAGCAAATGGTCTGTAAATTATTAGAAATAATGGCAGATGGGTTGTATGCTGTTTTCCACAGATTTGAGGCTTTCCTAAAAAAAGGTTGACGCACAAGCACTGACTGTTGGATGTCCATCCAACGTCCGTCGTGCTTCTTCAATCTCTGCTCTTCCTGCTCCAGCCGCTCAAGCAAGCGCCGGTGGGACTGCCTGCTCCCTCCTCCTCGCGGCCGGTTGTGCTGCCGCGCAGGCCTTAGCGCCCGACCATACTCCCATCGCTGGCCTAGCCATCCCTCTACTCACCCACACCTGTTGTTATTCTCCGGCGACGGCAGACGAACCAATAAACCCTCATACAGTCGTACTCCCCTCCGCGTGGGAAACAACTACCGAGTCTTCCCTGCCTCCACGTCGTCCCCTTCCTAGGCCTCGCCGTCGTCCACCGCCCTGGTGCTCTCAGCGCGGCGTGGTCAACGTGGTCAAGGAACGACTTCCATCAGACGTGGACTGTACGTGGAGAGGCTGACAGCTGGGTCCATGGCAGCAGCAAGGAAGTACCTCCCTATTATGCGGAAAATAATGATTCCTCCACGAGATAGCTGGGACCCACCGGACGGGCCACTGTATTTCACGAAAAAAACGTTTCCCCATGACTGCTGGGACCCACCAGCTACATCTTCGCACGCAAGGAAGTGCGTCTGGGCAAAAAAAAAACGATTCGCCCCCTTACTGCTGGGACCCACCAGCTACATCTTTGTAGGCAAGGAAGTGCCTAACAGTCGGGACCCACCTGGTCGAAGTGTACGTAGTGTTGTCATTCTGGTCCCGAACGTGTACGTACATACTGGTCGATGTAGAGGTGCGCAAGTGTCGTAGTAGAGGCGCACACGTGTCATAGTAGTGTTACCCACGTAGCATGTACACGTACGTACAGCGGCCAGGGTGCAAGAAAGAAAATACGGCCACGTATGTGTAGCTATGGGTGAGGTCTCGAACGCCTACTCACGCATACGTACGGCCAGGGCTCGTGTACATGGTTGGGTCAGAATGGAGAAACAGCGCCGTCGTCGTGTTCATGGGGAGGCAACGGAATGCGTCGTGTTCATGGGGAGGCAATGGAACGCGTGGGAGCGAACCGGCTGGGTCGGAACGGAATGCGTGGTCGTTTTCATCAGGAGGGCTTGGACGGAACATGCGATGGAAACGAGGCCTGGCATACCGCACAACGGAGGAAACAGACCTCCTACATTTGGAACGGGGTCCTATTGATCGGGAGGGGTCTGGCGTACCGCAAAACGGAGGAAACAGACCTCCTACGATGGAAACGGGGGTCCTGTTCATCGGGAGGGGTGTGGCGTACCGCAAAACGGAGGAAACGGACTTGTGTTGGAGCGATACGGTCGAAACGAGGGTCCTGTTCATCGGGAGGGGTGTGGCGTACCGCAAAACGGGACTCCACGGGATATTGTTCATCTCCACCGTCGACCCCCTCCAGCCTCCACGAGCTACTGTTCATCCACCGTCGACCTCCTCCAGCCTCCACCTACGACTGTTCATCCACGGGCTCCTGTTCATCCAGCCTCCACCGTGTGCTACTCCACCGGCTACTGTTCAACTAGCCCTCTCCATGGGCTCCTGTTCAACCACCCCTCCACGGGCTACTATTCATCCTGCCCTCCATCGTCTACTATTCATCCAGCCCTCTACGGGGTGGTCTTGTTCATCCAGCCCTCCACGGGGTCCTGTTCATCCAGCCCCAACTGGCTCAATCGATCAGGGTCCTGTTCATCCAGAGGCAACACCACGGGGTCCTGTTCATCCACCCCTACCGGGAACTGTTCATCCACCCCCCCCAACAACGCTCACTGTTCATCCAGAGGCAGCATCGATCGGCTTCAGTTAGCAGCAGTAGCGAAGGAATCGCTCGATCGGGTTCAGTTAATAGCCATTGATTGATCGCCCGGGTTCAGTAATGCGTAGCCTGAAGTGCAAATGCTCAGGTTCAGTTAGAGCCCAACGCCTCGCTCGGGTTCAGTTAGAGCCAACGCCTCGCACACACGCGCGTACGTGTACGAGAGAAGGGCCCATCACTCGGCCCCCGACGTCCCACCGTGTAGGATCGAAAGTATGTCTAGAGGGGGGTGATTAGACTACTTGACCAAATAAAAACTTAACCTTTTCCCAATTTTAGTTCTTGGCAGATTTTAGCTATTTTAGGACAAGTCAAGCAATCATCACACAATTCAAGCAAGCATGCAAAGAGTATATTGGCAGCGGAAACTAAAGCATGCAACTTGCAAGAATGTAAAGGGAAGGGTTTGGAGATTTCAAACGCAATTGGAGACACGGATGTTTTTCCCGTGGTTCGGATAGGTGGTGCTATCCTACATCCACGTTGATGGAGACTTCAACCCACGAAGGGTAACGGTTGCGCGAGTCCACACAGGGCTCCACCCAAGGGTAACGGTTGTGCGAGTCCACACAGGGCTCCACCCACGAAGGGTCCACGAAGAAGCAACCACCCACAAAGGGTCCACGAAGAAGCAACCTTGTCTATCCCACCATGGCCATCGCCCACACAGGACTTGCCTCACTAGTGGTAGATCTTCACGAAGTAGGCGATCTCCTTGCCCTTACAAACTCCTTGGTTCAACTCCACAATCTTGTCGGAGGCTCCCAAGTGACACCTAGCCAATCTAGGAGACACCACTCTCCAAGAAGTAACAAATGGTGTGTAGATAATGAACTCCTTGCTCTTGTGCTTCAAATGATAGTCTCCCCAACACTCAACTCTCTCTCATAGTATTTGGATTTGGTGGAAAGAAGATTTGAGTGGAAAGCAACTTGGGAAGGCTAGAGATCAAGATTCATATGGTAGGAATGGAATGTCTTGGTCTCAACACATGAGTAGTTGGTTCTCTCTCAGAACAAATGAGTTGGAATGGTGTATGTGTTCTGATTGCTCTCTCTCCGAATGAAGAGGAGGTGGAGGGGTATATGTAGCCTCCACACAAAATCCAACCGTTACACACAGTTTTCGAATCTCGGTGGGACCGAATCAACAAACTCGGTCGGACCGAAAATGTAAACCTAGTGACCGTTAGAGATTTTCGGTGGGACTGACATGCAACTCGGTAGGACCGATATGGTTAGGGTTTGGGCATAACGTAATCTCGGTGAGACCGATTACACAAACTCGGTGAGACCGAATTTGGTAATTAGCTAACCAGAGAGTTGGTCAGGCAAACTCGGTGGGACCGATTTGCTCTTTCGGTGAGACCGAGTGGAACTCGGTGAGACCGAAAAGTTACAAAGGGGAAACACTAAGTTTACATTGCAATCTCGGTGGGACCGATTCGCTCTTTAGGTGAGACCGAAAAGTTACGAAAGGGAAACAGAGAGTTTGCAATCCCATCTCGGTGAGACCGAGATCCTTATCGGTAGAACCGAATTGCTAGGGTTTGGCAGTGGCTAATGACAAGTGAAACTCGGTGGCGCCGGATAGGAAGAATCGGTAGGACCGAGTTTGGCTTAGGAGTTAGGTCATATGTGGATATGGGAAAGTAGTTGAGGGTTTTGGAGCATATCACTAAGCACATGAAGCAAGAGGCTCATTAAGCAACACCTCATCCCTCCTTGATAGTATAGGCTTTTCCTATGGACTCAATGTGATCTTGGATCACTAAAATATAAAATGAAGAGTCTTGAGCTTTTGAGCTTGAGCCAATCCTTTGTCCTTAGCATTTTGAGGGTTCCACTTTCACATCCATGCCATGCCAATCATTGAGCTTTCCTAAAATAATCATCTTGGAATAGCATTAGCTCAATGAGCTATATGTTGTTATGAATTACCAAAACCACCTAGGGATAGTTGCACTTTCACACCGTAACCGGGAACTCCCCGAAATTTTCCTTGCCCTTGCTTGTACCATGGGTTTTTCCATCATGGACGGCCCAAAGAATGTCATGCAGCTACGTCTCTGGCCCGCCCAAGACAAAAGGCCCAATTTCTGTCATGATTTTTTGTCATAGAAGTAGGAGCCCACCACATCTATGATGATACCGGGTTTTGTCACTATTATCATCATAGAAGTGTCATATGTATGACAGAAAAAAATTTGTTCGGCCCAAAATGTCACGGATGTGTCTTTTTTTGTAGTGATATCATCTACGCATAGACCTGGCTCGAATGCCACTATTGGGGAACGTAGCAGGCAATTTCAAAAATTTCCTACGCTCACGCAAGATCTATCTTCGAGATGCACCGCAACGAGAGGGGGAGAGTGTGTCCACGTACCCTTGTAGACTGAAAGTGGAAGCATTTGACAACACAGTTGATGTAGTCGAACTTCTTCTCGTTCCGACCGATCAAGCACTGAATGTACGGCACCTCCGAGTTCTACACATGTTCAGTACGATGACATCCCTGGAACTCTAGATCCAGCAAAGTGTCGAGGGATAGCTTCGTTAGCACGACAGCGTGGTGATGGTGATGGTGAAGTGATCTGCGCAGGGCTTCTCATAAGCACTACGACAATATGACCAGAGGCATAAACTATGGAAGGGGGCGCCGCACATGGCTAACAATCGTTGTTGTGTGTTCTAGCTGTGCCCCCCTCATATATATAGGTTGGAGGGGAGGAGAGGCAGCCAAGGGGGCGCCCCAAGTAGGGGGAATCCTACTTGGGCGCCTCCCAATTCGGCCTCCCCCCTTCCCTATCCATCCAGAGGGGGAAGGAAGGAGGAGGGAGGAGGGAAGGAAGGGGGAGGCCGAACCCCTCCCCTTCCTTTCTCCCTTCTCCTCTTTCCTTCCCCCTTATTTTGGCCCACATGGGGCACACCAGCTCCTTAGGGGCTGGTCTATCCCCCTAAGAATAGGGAATGATCACATAAGATAGATAAGATAATAGCATTAAGCAAGCATTAAGTGTAGCTTATGATCAAACACATGATCATCAATGTCTCACAAACATAGTATCTCAAGCACTCAAAAGCAAACAAGTTTGAAAAACCACCAAATAAAGCAATGGAGAAAAGCAACACTCTCTCTCTCGAAGCCTATGATCTATACATCTTCTCCCCCTTTGGCAACAAGTTACCAAAAAGTTCCTAGAAAATGCATAGCACTAGATCGACGCTCATGCTTGATCTTCTGGTGGTGGTGGAGTCCGGATCACTCCAAGGATGAAGGCTTCGGTAGATGCTGAAGTAGACGATGGAGTTGGAGTTGAGGTAGATGCTGGAGCTGGTGGAACTGAGGCTGTAGCTGGTGCTAAAATGGTGGCTCTGGTGTCAGCAACTGGCACTGCAGATAACCTCGGGCCTCGTGGCACTCTGGCAAGGGCATGAGTGGTAGTCCTGCCTCTCCTCTCCTGCATGTCCTCCTGGAGCTGCTCCACTGCAGACTAAACTTCCGTTACTTTGACATCCAAGTCATAGAACTTCTGTTCCATGATTCTCTCTAGGCTCGCCTGGTTTTGAGTTAGGGTGGCTAGTCCTTTCTAAATCCGCAGGGTGGATGCAATGAGGTAACCAAGCTACTCTTGTTTGGTCTTCAAGAAATACTCAGATGCCTCCTCTTGAGTTGGCATCTTGGCAGCTTTCTCCTTCCTTGCCTTCTCCTTCTTTGCAAATGCTTGGGCAGATGACGGTTCATTTTCAGTCATGACAACTTCATTGTCCTCAAAATCTGGACGGATGGGCAAATGTTCCTTGTCCAACAAATATATGCCCGTGCCCATCTTGGAGTTGATGAGCTCCTGAATTTGAGGGGCATATCCGCAACTCCTCTTCTGATCTGCTGTAGTCCTCTTGATTGTTTCCACTATGAGGCTCATCACCTTCAACTTCTGAGGCACATCAAATACATGAAGCAGGTTGATAGCATGGCCTCTGATCATCTTGTGATCTCCAGACTTGGGCAATGAGGTGTGCCTCAATATCCAATTGATCGTTGGCAGTCCTGACAGAAGGTAGTGCACTGAGCCAAATTTGAACGTGTCAAGTGCTTCATTTGGGATCTCCTTGTACATATTGGACATTGAGTTGTGGTCCATCTTCTTCTTAGCATATATGTCCATGTCATCATCATGCTCCTTGTATTCCTCTTTGGTTTTGGCTTGGAGGCAGCTTTGGGCTTAGATGCAGTAGCCCCTGACCTTATGGCATCACCCATCAGCTTGGGTGCCTTGGGTGCTAGTGCAGCTACCTCTTCTTCCTCTTCCCCTTCCATGATGGAAGCCTTTCCTAGTACTCTGGCCACGGTCTTCTTGGCCCTTTCCTTTCTTTTCTTTCCCTCAGCAGCAATTGGCTCTTTGGGAGTGGGCTTCTCAGTTGAAGCTCTTGCCTTTGACATGGGCTGCCTGCCTGCTTGCCTTTTGATCTTCAGCCCTGGCTTTGTGCCTTGAGCTGGCTCAACTCTCTTGGAAGTGGCCTCTTCCTCTGCCACATAGTCTTCATCTTTGGAGTCTGAAGTCCTCTTCTTCCTCTGTCTCGTGGCAGCCTTTGGCAAGTTGCTAGGGGTGCTCCTGCTACCCTCATCTGAAGAACTTGAGGGACTAGTGCCCTCACTCATGTGCACCTGCTGCTCTGACATGTTTTGGCTATCACTTTGATCAGACATGCTGCAAACTGACTGCTGACCCTGTGAACAGATTATAGATGAGGTAGAAAGGATGAGCATCACAAAATGCAGAGATTTTTGCAAAAGAATGATCCAAAAACTTAGTTTTAGTTTCCCACTGAAATCATCTCGGATCTACCGATTTTCAAACTCGGTGATACCGAAGCAGTTTTGGAACCTAAACTAATGAACTTGGTAGGACCGAGTCACAGTTCGGTGGCACCGAGACTGCTAGGGTTTCACTGAGTTCCAAAATCGGTCACACCGATAAGTAATTCTCGGTCAGACTGAGTCTCACTTGTGCAATGGCATAAGCCAAATCGGTGGGACCGAGTTTTTCAACTCGGTGGGTCCGGGATGGTTTCGGCGGAAACCTAAACCTAGAATTTTCGAATCAAATCTAATATATGGGTTCATTGACTGGATAGAAGTTTATCAAACGTGGCTAGAATCAATATGATCACAATGTGCTAGGAATCAGATTGGGGAATAGCACAAAGATCGAGTCCATACCCTAGTTCGGCGGAGACTCGCTACGGCGGCAACAGCGGGGCAGAATTCCCGTTGACGGCGACTGGAGGCGGCTGGCAGCGAGAAGACGATCCGGAGACCACGAGGGCAGAGCAGGCTATCGCGCGGGCGAAGGGGTTCAGAGAAATTTCCAAAATTTTGCCCGTGACTATATATAGCCCGACCCTGTCGGTGTGACCGAGTGGAACAACTCGGTGGCACCGAGATTCATAACTGCAAGCAGTTACTGAAACTCGGTGTGACCGAAAGGTTCAAATCGGTTGCACCGAGATCGAAAACATAGATCAACTTAATGATCTCGGTAGGACCGAAAGTGGAGTATCGGTCAGACCGAGAATCATAAAGAGGTTTTGGAAGTTTAAGTCTATGATGAATTGGGGACTCCAAGCGCTCCTCACACAGAGTGGTTCGAATCTGACTTGATCAAATTTTGTGATGTAGCATGAATAGAGTTTGAGACGAGAAAAGCATAGATAGCTAGAGGAGGTTCTTAGGCATTCTTGTCCATCCACTTGGCAAAAAGAAATAAAGCCGAACAATCAAAACAACAAGTGGATGTCCTCGAATGAGTAAAATATGCATCCAGCATGCTCACACAATAAGATGGCAAATGAAATATGTGACAAGGCATGCACAACCAATTCTAGCATCTATCAAGCAATTTGCGATGACTAGGTCATCTATATATGAGTATATTGACTTAGGAGTCAAGTGAGAACACTTGATCATAGGTCATACTCATCGTTTAAGCTCAAGTGGGGTTACCACTTTTACATAAAGCATTGTTGTGTTCACATCTTTAGAGTTGCTTTAGCTCAAGTCTTAGAGTAAAGCTCCCCCTAGATGTGATATCCCCCCTAAGAGGGATGAACTAACCTTGGGTTTTGTCGATGATGACTTCATGTAGATGTTGAAGATGTGGATGCTCAATGTTGATGTAGATCACTTGGAGCTATCCATTTGAGTGAATTGCACTTTCAATACCTACATGGGTTAGTCCCACAAGGAACAAACAAGGATATCCATAGACATAGAGTGATGCACACACAAGATGATGTCCATGAAGACTTTTAGGTTACCTTGTCCCTTGTCTTACCAACAAGAGGGTTTGTGACTCCTTGAACTAGTGCAAGATGTGGAAGTTGATTGTACTTGTTCTTGCCAAAATGATAAGAGTGAAGTATGTTGGTGGAGTCACCCTCGAGAACTCTCTAGTTCTTCTTCTTTTGGATCCACATCATCTTGATGGGAATCCTTGGAGTTGTAGTCGTACTTGATGAAGTGGAACTTGCAGTAGTCTTGGGAATCCACTTTACTAAGGTCTTAGGAGCTTCTTCAAATGCGTCGATTTCCTCTTGAAGCTTGTCCTTGCCTTTTTGCTTGTAGTCTTGTGGTGGAAGATCATCTTGAGCTTGTGTCCCCTTGAAAGAAGTATCATACTTCTCTTGTTGAGGAATAAACTTTGTCTTGGGGTATTGATCTTCTTCCCACTCAACTCCATTGGCCTTGAACTTTCGTTCAAAACCAACACCTTGATTCTTCCGGTGCATTCCTTGCTTGCGCACAATTTCCTCGAATTGCTTACTCCCAGCAAGGCTTTTGTACACTCCTTTCTCTATAATTCCCTTCAATAAACTATTTTCTTGCTCAAGTGTAACTTGGCTAAGAGAATCATTAGTGGAATCAAGAGAACTACTAGAAGCAACAATATTGGATTTAACATGATCATTGTCACTGCTAGAGGAAGAATCTTTCTTGTTACTAGACTTGACTTGAGGCATGTAAGTGGATAAGAGTAAACGCTTGGCAATGTAAGAAGAACTTTTCTTGCGGAGATCATCATTGATTGCTTTTAAGAACTCATGCTCTTGCTCAAGATTGAGCTTCTCAAAGCATAATTTCTCAAGAGCTCTTAAAAGTTCTCGATGATCTTCGAAGATGGTTTCATGAGCTAACTTAAGAGTGTTTAGTTCTTTAGTTAGAGCCTCAATCTTCTCCTTATCATTGTCATTCGTTTTATCTTGATTAGCATGTTTAATTGACCTTTCATCATAGTATTCATCACTAGAGTTGTCAACAAGCAAATCATCACCTAACAAGTCATCTTCATCACTATTGAAATCAACATACTCGGGGTGTGTTACCTTAGGACCTTTGGCCATGAAGCATCTTCCAATTCCTTCATTTGGTGAGTCAAATATGTTGTAGGAGTTGGTTGACACAAGTGCTAGACCGGCAACACCTTCATCTTGAGTATCTTCGGAGTCGGAGTGATAACTTCTTTCGGAGTGGCTGTCGGAGTCGGAGCCGGATACCCATTCACCAACATGAGCTTGATGTCTTCGTCTTGTGTAGCTTCTTGATGATTTTTCCTTCCTTTCCGAATCCTTGCTTCTCCGTGAGTATCTTCGTTCATAACGATCATCTCTACTCCTTCTCTCTCTTGGTGATGATTCTTTGCTTCTTCTTTTTGGAGAATCTTCTCTTCTCTTGTAGGGAGCCGTACACTCATTGGAATAGTGTCCGGGTCTTCCACAATTGTAGCAGTTTCGCTCTTGACTAGAAGATCTTTTGTCATTGTAGGACCTTGACTTGAAGCTTCTATCTTTGCTTCTACTCTTGTAGAACTTGTTGAAATTCTTCACCATTAAGCTCAATTCTTCATTGAAGTCTTGTTTCTCACTTGATGATGTAGGGGCTTCACATGAGGCTTTATAGGCACCACTTGATTTGTTGTGAAGTTCCTCTTTATCCTTAAGTGACATCTCATGAGCAACAATTCTTCCAATCACCTCCATTGGCTTGAGATCTTTGCAATTGGGCATCATTTGGATCAATGTGCACACGGTATTATATTTTCCATCCAAGGCTCTTAGAATCTTCTTGATGATGAATCTATCGGTCATCTCTTCACTTCCTAAGCCGACAATCTCATTTGTGATGAGAGGAAGCCTAGAGTACATTTCAGCGACACCTTCACCATCCTTCATCTTGAACTTGTCAAGTTGGCTTTGAAGCACATCCAACTTGGATTCCTTGACGGAGTTGGTACCTTCGTGCATATCAATCAAAGTGTCCCAAATTTCCTTTGCATTCTCAAGACGGCTGATTTTGTTGAATTCTTCGGGGCACAATCCATTGAAGAGAATATCACAAGCTTGAGCATTGTATTGCAACATCTTCAACTCATCCGTGGTAGCTTCACGGTTTGGTTCTCTCCCATCAAAGAAGTCACCTTGCAAACCAACACACACAATAGCCCAAACGGCGGGGTTATGTCCAAGAATATGCATTTTCATTTTATGCTTCCAACTAGCAAAATTAGTACCATCAAAGTAAGGACCTCTACGGTGATAATTTCCCTCGCTAGACGCCATACTCTCCTAGGTTGTGAAACCAAGGCTATGACCACCAAAAGCTATGGATATCAAAGCAAATGGAGACCAAAGCTCTAATACCACTTGTAGGATCGAAAGTATGTCTAGAGGGGGTGATTAGACTACTTGACCAAATAAAAACTTAACCTTTTCCCAATTTTAGTTCTTGGCAGATTCTAGCTATTTTAGGACAAGTGAAGCAATCATCACACAATTCAAGCAAGCATGCAAAGAGTATATTGGCAGCGGAAAGTAAAGCATGCAACTTGCAAGAATGTAAAGGGAAGGGTTTGGAGATTTCAAACGCAATTGGAGACACGGATGTTTTTCCCGTGGTTCGGATAGGTGGTGCTATCCTACATCCACGTTGATGGAGACTTCAACCCACGAAGGGTAACGGTTGCACGAGTCCACACAGGGCTCCACCCAAGGGTAACGGTTGCGCGAGTCCACACAGGGCTCCACCCACGAAGGGTCCACGAAGAAGCAACCACCCACAAAGGGTCCACGAAGAAGCAACCTTGTCTATCCCACCATGGCCATCGCCCACACAGCACTTGCCTCACTAGCGGTAGATCTTCACGAAGTAGGCGATCTCCTTGCCCTTACAAAATCCTTGGTTCAACTCCACAATCTTGTCGGAGGCTCCCAAGTGACACCTAGCCAATCTAGGAGACACCACTCTCCAAGAAGTAACAAATGGTGTGTAGGTAATTGTCACACCCTAGTTAGCCATGCATTAGAGTGTTGCATCATGTTTACTCTTTCATCAGAAACCTGAAATGGGGATGACAGAACCCCCAGTCCCCTTTGAAACCAATTAGGGTTTACTAAAAACTTTTTCAATGAACCTGAAATGCCCTTCTAAAATGCCCATCATTTTTGTCTTGGTTCAGAACCTCTGCCAAAAGTGATGCACATTTTCCTAGGCCATCTTAGGGTTTTTGAATTAAATCATAAATATTTGAATTTGGGCATTTAAAATTATATAAAATATTTAAATGCTCAAATATCTCCAAACTAAAATGTTTCATGTTGGAAATAATCCAACTATGGACCATGAGTAGTTTGGTGATTTTAGGAGTTGCCTAAGTATTTTATTTAATTCAACAAAGTTGCAGAAGTATTAAAAAAACAGAAAACAGAAAGAAAATGGAAAAACTTACCTGACGCCTGCTCCCGGCCCACCTGCCGGCCCAGCCCAGCGCCGCTCCAGCGAGCTGCTTGCCGGCCAGGCAGGCAGGCAGGCAGGTGCCCGACGGCGACCGCAGCGCGCGCCACGCACCTGCTCGCCGCCTCGCCGCTCCCCTCGCCCGGTGACGTCGTGGATCGGCCTCCCTCGCTCCCCCGAACCCCCCAGACACCCCCTCTCCTCTCCAGCTCCTCCCCCTCGCGCTCCCCCGCCATGACCGACGCCACCATCGCCGTGCCTTCGTCGTAGCCGTGCTCCCCGCCGCCCGTGCGTCCTCTCATCGTGTCCAGGAGCTCCGCCGCTGTCCACTCCATCGAGCAAGCCGAGCCCCGAGCGCTCGCAACGCCCGAGTCCACCGCAACGACCTCGCCCGAACC
>NC_041386.1:391434197-391441465 GCF_002162155.2 Triticum dicoccoides | reverse complement strand
CTCCTCCCCCTCGCGCTCCCCCGCCATGACCGACGCCACCATCGCCGTGCCTTCGTCGTAGCCGTGCTCCCCGCCGCCCGTGCGTCCTCTCATCGTGTCCAGGAGCTCCGCCGCTGTCCACTCCATCGAGCAAGCCGAGCCCCGAGCGCTCGCAGCGCCCGAGTCCACCGCAACGACCTCGCCCGAACCACCGTCGCCGGAAATCCCCTTCAACGCCGTCATCGCTCCGGTCCATCTCCGGCCGCACCAAGGGCTTCGTCGCACTCACTGTGAGCTTATCCATCTTTTCCCCCCTCCTTTTCTTGCTCCCGAGCTGTGTAGCGGCCTCCCGGAGCTCAACCGCACCCACCGCCATGGAGCTCATCGCCGACGTGCTCCCGGTCACCCTCCGACCACTCCACGGTGTCCATCATGCTCACCGTGTCACGTAGCACCTAGCTAGCTACTCCCCGCGCCTCACCGACCCCTCTAGCGTCAAGTTCGTCTTCGGCCGAACCCCGGTGGCCGCCAAAGTCGTCGCCGGCGCCAACTCCGGCCACCCCGACCCCAACGGACTCCACCAAGAGCTGCGGCTCGTCCTCAGCTCCACTCCGGTGGTCTCCGCGACCCATTTGGCGGCCGACACAGCCAAAACCACTTCCGCCGCCGCGTCGGGCTCGCCGGCGGCTAAACGCCGGTGCAGCCGACCCAGGTTTGACCACGGGTGGGCCCTGGTTGACTCCCCTGAGTCAATGACAGGTGGGGCCCAGCCCTGTTAATTAAACAGGTTTAGTTTTAATTAAACTTAATTAATCTAATCACACTGACACGCGGGACCCACTGTCAGGTTTGACCCGGACATGTCCCGTTGACCTGCTGACGTCACAGTGACGTCAGGCTGACGCAATAATTGATTTTCTGGAATTAATCTAGTATAGGAAATTCCAGAATATAGTTTAAACTTTAAAAAATTCATAACTTTTATTCTGTAACTCCAAATCAGACAAATTATATATGAAAAATGATCAGAAAAATCCAATCTATCCATCTGTACTATTTTCATGCATGATTAAACAAGTTAACCTGATGTTTAATACAGAACAAGGAAAAACACTTTAACGGGCCATGTTTGAGTTTGAAATTTGAATCTTTGATTCAAATTGGTTCAAACCCTTCTGGTCTTTAGTTGCATTAGCCTAACACACTCATATTGCTATGTTTCATGCATGCATCATATTGTTGCACATTGTTTGGTGATGGTTGTGTATCGGTGTTCTTTGCGGCAGGTTCTGCCTCCGAGGAGTACCGTGATTACCCTAACGAAGAACCGTATCAGTGCATCGAACCATCAGGCAAGCAACCAACCATTTGATCATATCGATACAATCCCATGTTCTCGCTCCTGCTCTCTTTTACTGCAATAAGACAACGCGTTTCAAACTGCTGTGTGCTACGGTAGTTGAACCCACTTCCTCTGCATGACCTGTCATTGCCACAGTAACTAGATGAAACCCACTAGCATGTGTAGGAGTTGATTGAGCCATATGTATGTGTTGTTCCTACCTTGCTATGCCTGCTAT
The DNA here is from genome assembly GCF_002162155.2 of Triticum dicoccoides. Lineage (NCBI taxonomy): Eukaryota > Viridiplantae > Streptophyta > Magnoliopsida > Poales > Poaceae > Triticum > Triticum dicoccoides. Next base: position 391,439,906 of record NC_041386.1, on the reverse strand, counting down.
GCTTAGAGTCGTGTCAGGTCTGGTTCATCTGGGTGATGGGCTAGAGTGAAATGATTATGTCGGTAATGAGAGTGGTGTGGTGAACACGACTTGGTAAAGGTATCGATGAGAGGCCATGTAGGAGTACATGGTGGGTTGTTTCATTGAAGCCGACCTTAAGCACTGAGATCTGTATGTGTGATTTAAGAATCAGCTACTACCATGCATTGGGCCCGAAACCAATGGACCCTCTCGGCTTCTTATTCACCCTAGTTCTCCGTCCAGGAGTTGCAAGTAGTTTCTGGTGTTTGTAGCCTACTGGAGGCCGTGGACAGCGCTGACCATAGGGGTGGGCTGTGATGCGGTAGGTACGTGGCCGGGTGTACCGAATACCCGTTAGGTATCTCGGGAACCCTGTTCACATCGTTCGGGGCCGTATGGGAAACCTCGGCCGGACACCCTACGGGTGGAACCTGGATAGGCGATAAACCTGGACTGGAGGCTTAGGTGATTAGGTAGGTCGTGGCTGACACCCACGTTGGGCTTCCGCTTGAAGGTTGCCGAGAACATGTCGTGTAAACGACGGTAAGTGGTGAGAGCGTGTATGAAGAAGTACACCCCTGCAGGGTTATCATGATCTATTCGAATAGCCGCGTCCGCGGTAAAGGACTACTTGGTTGCCTATACAGTTCATAGACAAGTAAATGGAAACTACTAAAAGCCTCAAGATAAGTGTGAGTGCCGAGGATGGCTCTTCCGTAGGAAGACGGAGGTGGATCCTCGGTAGTGTATTGAATTGGTGAGTAGTGGACTCGTGTACGCAAAACCATTTCAAGTTGGAGTCTCGTAGGTTAGCCTAGCCAAGAGTCAAAGCTGGCTTGCTGCAACAACTCCACCAACCCTTCTTGATAATATGCATGTATGTAGGATCTGATATAAGTCTTGCTGAGTACCTTTGTACTCATGTTGCTATAATTTACATTTTTACAGAAGATGCTGCAACCCCTTCTGATGGGTTGTACGTAGACGTTGACATCAATGAGTAGGCTAAGGCCCAGGTGGTGATCCTGAGCTTGTGAAGGACCACGTAGTATAGCGAGGCTTTCCAAGCCTCTTTTATTTTTCTAGTTGTCTGTACTCAGACAAGTTACTTCCGCTGCTGGTTTGTATGACTGTATGACTTGAATGCTGGGTCGTGTGACCCGTACCTTTGTGTATGTTATGTATGGCTCTCTGAGCCTTAAATAAAGTACTTGTGTCATAGAGTCATGTTGTGATGCCTTGTTGTATTTGCACATATCGAGCATATTGTGTGTATGATTGAAATGCTTGGTATGTGTGGGATCTGACTATCTAGTTGTTTATCCTTAGTAGCCTCTCTTACCGGGAAATGTCTCCTAGTGTTATCACTGAGCCATGGTAGCTTGCTACTGCTCTGGAACACTTAGGCTGGCCGGCATGTGTCCTTCTTCGTTCCTGTGTCTGTCCCTTCGGGGAAATGTCACGCATTGAGTACCGCAGTCCTGTTAGCCCGCTACAGCCCGGTTTACCGGAGTCCTGCTAGCCCAGTGCTACAGCCCGGACCCACTTGCTGATGACCGACACGTTCGTTGCTGGGTCATGGATGCCTGTCCCTGTAAGTCTGTGCCACTTTGGGTTTACAACTAGTCATGTCAGCCCGGGCTCCTTAACATATGGATGCTAGCAACACTATCATATACGTGAGCCAAAAGGCGCAAACGGTCCCGGGCAAAGGTAAGGCGACACCCGTGGGGATACCGTGCGTGAGGCCGCAAAGTGATATGAGGTGTTACAGGCTAGATCGATGTGTCATCGAGTCGGGGTCCTGACAGCGTTGGTATCAGAGCCGGACTGCCTGTAGGTTCTCCAAGCCAAACTGGTTGATGTTGAGTCTAGAAATTCTTTAGTTATATGTAGGGGAATTGTTTGTGGGTGGAACGTAAGGCTCTTTTTACTCCTTTATCTTATGACATTCTGATCTGAGTCAGTCTATTCTTCCACCGGGGGTTAAGGAATTAGGATCTATTCTCTCTATCAGGATCACGTGTTACTAATCAGTAGTACCTTATAGGGTTGATGGATACAAGCCTAGTTCAGTTCTACTACCACATTATGTTGTTAGGATGGACTCAGAACTTTGATATGATGATGTTGAGTGTGTATGAAATCCTTTGTCAAATGTCTCAAAATCCTTCTTGAGCATTTACAGCTGTTATGCTGCCGAAATTTTGCTAGAAATTCTAATGCCTTTGCATTATGATTGTGTTTTCAGATGGCCACTCGCGACCTCAATCAAGTGGTTCGCCTGACTCGATGCCTAGATGTACCCGGCCATACTGCCATGTTGGTCAGGGTAATGACTAAGGCTGGATACCGTTGGTATCCTGAGTACACGGTCGAAGAGCAATTCCGAGACTCTAATCAAAGCCAGTATCTCTGCACTGTCAGGATATTTCCATCTTATCCTGGGTCCACCGAGCCCCTTCACTGCTCCTATGGACTCGGGGTTACTATTGAGATGGCTGTGCAGGACGCTGCCTACTCTATGATAACCATCATGCGAGTCAGGTCTGGCCTATTTCGGGACTCTGATTTCCGGTATATGCCAGGATCACTTCCGGGAGCAGAAGGGTATCTCCAGGCTATCTATGCTGACCCCACTCAGAAGGATTCACGGACTCGCACTACTGCTGAGATGCTCGAGGATAAGGACCGTGAAAATCGGGCCTTGAGGTTAGAGCTCTTCAATACCCGTGCTGACCACTGGGCCACATTGACTCGGTTTGCACCGGCGGTGCAAGCTGGATATTCGGATATGCGCGATCTCTATCCTGTGAGATCTACTCTGCCAGACATGATGGGTTGGCGTGATGTAGGAGGCATCACACCACCTCGCGGTCCCCGCAGGCCACCGTCTGTTGGTCCAAGACCTCATCCTAGCCCCTATGGTCCACAAGCTCCGTGAGATCGTCTGTTTCCGGATGATCATGTTGAGCTTCCAGGCTATGGAGGTGACTTCTACGAGGACTACTATGGATCGATCTGAGTTAGTGGTAGTATCACTAGTTCGTGCTAGCTGTGTCGTCTATCGTCCTGCGTGACTCGTGGGATATGACCTGGTTTGTATCGCATTCCGGAGGGTCTCATGGACCGTAAACGTGAGGAATTTTGCAGTTTCACTGTGGATGCTTACAGCAGGGAGTTCGGTAACCTCGCACGATATGCAACTGAGGAAGTTTCTACTGATGCCAAGAAGCAAGCAAGGTTCCATAAGGGACTTAGTCCTGAGCTTCGCCGCGACCTCCGTCTGCATGAGTGCACATCTTTTCAGAAACTTGTTAACAAGGCCATCAGTGCTGAGACTGGTCAGACTGATTATGATGCAACACGCAAGCATGGCCGTGACATGGGTTCCTCATCCGGTGCTGGTCCTCAGAAGCGCCGCGTGTGGGTGCCCAACACCGCCCTGCCACCCAGGTTCACACCGAGGCCATCCTTCCAGGCGCCTCGCCCCGTTCAACAGTCTGCACCAGCCAAGCCCTATGGGGGTCCAACCAACAATACTCCTCCACGTACCAGTTCCGTGACTTGTTTCAAGTGTGGGGAATCTGGCCACTATATGCGTGAGTGTCCCCAGACCAACCCCAACCAATCTGCTAAAGCTGTTGGCCGTGGCAAGTCGATAGGGAAAGTGTTCCACGCCAAGCCGGCCACCGCTACACGTGGCCATGTCAACTGTATCTCTGCCGAAGAAGCTCAAGAGGATCCCAACGTCGTTCTCGGTACGCTCCTTGTTAATTGCCACCCGGCATCTGTTCTTTTCGATACAGGAGCCTCTCATTCATTTATATCCGAGAACTATGCTCGTTTGCATAACACCACATTCTGTGACATGCCATCCACTATGGAAATTTCTACTCCCGGTTCTAGATGGCAGACCTCCAGGGTAAGTTATGGAAATGAAATCCAAGTCGACAGACTTGTTTTCCTTGCATCTTTGATAGCTCTCAAATTTTCAGATATTAATATCATTTTGGGTATGGACTGGATGTCAGCTCATCATGCCAAAATTGATTGCTTCTCTAGGACTGTTCAACTCACTCATCCTTCGGGCAAGATAGTCAATGTCTTGACCCGGTTAGCCGAGCGACAATTATATTCTCTTAACGCCAGCCCTTTGCCAGACCTTGAGGACGTTCCGGTAGTCCGTGACTTCCTGGATGTCTTCCCAGAGGAATTGCCAGGTGTTCCACCTGACAGGGATGTTGAGTTCGTAATAGACCTCATTCCAGGAATCGTCCCGATTTCTAGAAGACCCTATAAGATGGCACCACTAGAACTAGCCGAGCTTAAGAAACAACTCGATGAGTCCTTGAAAAAGGGTTTCATCCGACCTAGTTCATCTCCGTGGGCTTGCCCCATCCTATTCGTCAAGAAGAAGGATGGTACGGACCGGATGGTTGTAGATTATCGACCTGTTAATTTGGTCACAATCATGAACAAATATCCGGTCCCCAGGATCAACGACCTGTATGATCAGCTCGCTGGATCCTCAGTCTTCTCCAAGATGGATTTGAGGTTGGGCTACCATCAAATCAAAATCAGAAACGGGGACATCCCTAAAACGGCCTTTGTTACTCGTTATGGCCAATACGAGTACACCGTCATGTCCTTCGGTTTAACCAACGCTCTAGCCACCTTTTCTCGGTTAATGAACTCAATCTTCATGGAGTATTTGGATAAATTCGTCGTGGTTTACCTCGATGATATACTCATCTACTCCAAGAGCGAGGAAGAACATGCCGAACATCTAAGGCTAGTGTTGAAGAAACTTCGAGAGCATCGCCTTTATGCCAAATTTTCTAAATGTGAATTCTGGTTGTCGGAAGTGACCTATCTGGGTCATGTAATATCTGGTAAAGGTATTGCTGTTAACCCTGAGCGAGTTCAAGCCGTCCTTAATTGGACTCCACCTGAATCGGTCAAGCAAGTTCGGAGTTTTCTGGGCTTAGCGAGCTATTGTCGTCGCTTTGTCGAGAACTTCTCCAAAGTTGCTAAACCTCTAACCGAACTCCTCAAGAAAGATAAACATTTCGAATGGACTCCACAATGTGAGCACAGCTTTCAGGAACTGAAAAGACGCCTGACTTCTGCTCCCGTGCTGGTACCGCCAGACTTCTCTAAGGACTTTGTTATCTACTGCGACGCCTCGCGACAAGGATTAGGTTGCATTCTCATGCAAGATCGACATGTAATTGCTTACGCTTCACGGCAATTGCACCCACATGAGGAGAATTATCCTACTCATGATCTAGAGCTTGCAGCCGTAGTCTATGCACTTAAGACCTGGCGACATTACCTCCTCGGTAACCATTGCGAAATATTCACTGATCACCAAAGTCTGAAGTACATTTTCACCCAACCGGATTTGAATCTCAGGCAAAGACGTTGGGTTGAGTTGATCACAGATTTCGACTTAGGAATAACTTACACCCCAGGGAAAGCCAACGTCATGGCTGATGCGCTAAGTCGTAAATCTTATTGTAACAACCTAATGCTACAACAAAGTCAACCGCTTCTCCATGAGGAATTTCGGAAGCTTAACCTTCACATTGTTCCTCAAGGTTTTCTTTCCACCTTGGTGGCGAAACCTACCCTTACGGACCAGATCATCAAAGCACAGAAGGTAGATCCGGGAATTTCCCGCAT
>NC_041386.1:391382218-391434187 GCF_002162155.2 Triticum dicoccoides | reverse complement strand
CCATCTTTTCCCCCCTCCTTTTCTTGCTCCCGAGCTGTGTAGCGGCCTCCCGGAGCTCAACCGCACCCACCGCCATGGAGCTCATCGCCGACGTGCTCCCGGTCACCCTCCGACCACTCCACGGTGTCCATCATGCTCACCGTGTCACGTAGCACCTAGCTAGCTACTCCCCGCGCCTCACCGACCCCTCTAGCGTCAAGTTCGTCTTCGGCCGAACCCCGGTGGCCGCCAAAGTCGTCGCCGGCGCCAACTCCGGCCACCCCGACCCCAACGGACTCCACCAAGAGCTGCGGCTCGTCCTCAGCTCCACTCCGGTGGTCTCCGCGACCCATTTGGCGGCCGAAACAGCCAAAACCACTTCCGCCGCCGCGTCGGGCTCGCCGGCGGCTAAACGCCGGTGCAGCCGACCCGGGTTTGACCATGGGTGGGCCCTGGTTGACTCCCCTGAGTCAATGACAGGTGGGGCCTAGCCTTGTTAATTAAACAGGTTTAGTTTTAATTAAACTTAATTAATCTAATCACACTGACACGCGGGACCCACTGTCAGGTTTGACCCGGACATGTCCCGTTGACCTGCTGACGTCACACTGACGTCAGGCTGACGCAATAATTGATTTTCTAGAATTAATCTAATATAGAAAATTCCAGAATATAGTTTAAACTTTAAAAAATTCATAACTTTTATTCTATAACTCCAAATCAGACAAATTATATATGAAAAATGATCAGAAAAATCCAATCTATCCATCTGTACTATTTTCATGCATGATTAAACAAGTTAACCTGATGTTTAATACAGAACAAGGAAAAACACTTTAACGGGCCATGTTTGAGTTTGAAATTTGAATCTTTGATTCAAATTGGTTCAAACCCTTCTGGTCTTTAGTTGCATTAGCCCAACACACTCATATTGCTATGTTTCATGCATGCATCATATTGTTGCACATTGTTTGGTGATGGTTGTGTATCGGTGTTCTTTGCGGCAGGTTCTGCCTCCGAGGAGTATCGTGATTACCCTAACGAAGAACCGTATCAGTGCATTGAACCATCAGGCAAGCAACCAACCATTTGATCATATCGATACAATCCCATGTTCCCGCTCCTGCTCTCTTTTACTGCAATAAGACAACGCGTTTCAAACTGCTGTGTGCTACGGTAGTTGAACCCACTTCCTCTGCATGACCTGTCATTGCCACAGTAACTAGATGAAACCCACTAGCATGTGTAGGAGTTGATTGAGCCATATGTATGTGTTGTTCCTACCTTGCTATGCCTGCTATGCTTAGAGTCGTGTCAGGTCTGGTTCATCTGGGTGATGGGCTAGAGTGAAATGATTATGTCGGTAATGAGAGTGGTGTGGTGAACACGACTTGATAAAGGTATCGATGAGAGGCCATGTAGGAGTACATGGTGGGTTGTTTCATTGAAGCCGACCTTAAGCACTAAGATCTGTATGTGTGATTTAAGAATCAGCTACTACCATGCATTGGGCCCGAAACCAATGGACCCTCTCGGCTTCTTATTCACCCTAGTTCTCCGTCCAGGAGTTGCAAGTAGTTTCTGGTGTTTGTAGCCTACTGGAGGCCGTGGACAGCGCTGACCGTAGGGGTGGGCTGTGATGCGGTAGGTACGTGGCCGGGTGTACCGAATACCCGTTAGGTATCTCGGGAACCCTGTTCACATCGTTCGGGGCCGTATGGGAAACCTCGGCCGGACTCCTACGGATGGAACCTGGATAGGCGATAAACCTGGACTGGAGGCTTAGGTGATTAGGTAGGTCGTGGCCGACACCCACGTTGGGCTTCCGCTTGAAGGATGCCGAGAACATGTCGTGTAAACAACGGTAAGTGGTGAGAGCGTGTATGAAGAAGTACACCCCTGCAGGGTTATCATGATCTATTCGAATAGCCGCGTCCGCGGTAAAGGACTACTTGGTTGCCTATACAGTTCATAGACAAGTAAATGGAAACTACTAAAAGCCTCAAGATAAGTGTGAGTGCCGAGGATGGCTCTTCCGTAGGAAGACGGAGGTGGATCCTCGGTAGTGTATTGAATTGGTGAGTAGTGGACTCATGTATGCAAAACCATTTCAAGTTGGAGTCTCGTAGGTTAGCCTAGCCAAGAGTCAAAGCTGGCTTGCTGCAACAACTCCACCAACCCTTCTTGATAATATGCATGTATGTAGGATCTGATATAAGTCTTGCTGAGTACCTTTGTACTCATGTTGCTATAATTTACATTTTTACAGAAGATGCTGCAACCCCTTCTGATGGGTTCTATGTAGACGTTGACATCAATGAGTAGGCTAAGGCCCAGGTGGTGATCCTGAGCTTGTGAAGGACCACGTAGTATAGCTAGGATTTCCAAGCCTCTTTTATTTTTCTAGTTGTCTGTACTCAGACAAGTTACTTCCCCTGCTGGTTTGTATGACTGTATGACTTGAATGCTGGGTCGTGTGACCCGTACCTTTGTGTATGTTATGTATGGCTCTCTGAGCCTTAAATAAAGTACTTGTGTCATAGAGTCATGTTGTGATGCCTTGTTGTATTTGCACATATCGAGCATATTGTGTGTATGATTGAAATGCTTGGTATGTGTGGGATCTGACTATCTAGTTGTTTATCCTTAGTAGCCTCTCTTACCGGGAAATGTCTCCTAGTGTTACCACTGAGCCATGGTAGCTTGCTACTGCTCTGGAACACTTAGGCTGGCCGGCATGTGTCCTTCTTCGTTCCTGTGTCTGTCCCTTCGGGGAAATGTCATGCATTGAGTACCGGAGTCCTGTTAGCCCGCTACAGCCCGGTTTACCGGAGTCCTGCTAGCCCAGTGCTACAGCCCGGACCCACTTGCTGATGACCGACACGTTCGTTGCTGGGTCATGGATGCCTGTCCCTGTAAGTCTGTGCCACTTTGGGTTTACAACTAGTCATGTCAGCCCGAGCTCCTTAACATATGGATGCTAGCGACACTATCATATACGTGAGCCAAAAGGCGCAAACGGTCCCGGGCAAAGGTAAGCCGACACCCGTGGGGATACCGTGCGTGAGGCCGCAAAGTGATATGAGGTGTTACAAGCTAGATCGATGTGTCATCGAGTCGGGGTCCTGACAGTAATGAACTCCTTGCTCTTGTGCTTCAAATGATAGTCTCCCCAACACTCAACTCTCTCTCATAGGATTTGGATTTGGTGGAAAGAAGATTTGAGTGGAAAGCAACTTGGGAAGGCTAGAGATCAAGATTCATATGGTAGGAATGGAATGTCTTGGTCTCAACACATGAGTAGGTGGTTCTCTCTCAGAACATATGAGTTGGAATGGTGTATGTGTTCTGATTGCTCTCTCTCCGAATGAAGAGGAGGTGGAGGGGTATATATAGCCTCCACACAAAATCCAACCGTTACACACAGTTTTCCAATCTCGGTGGGACCGAATCAACAAACTCGGTCGGACCGAAAATGTAAACCTAGTGACCGTTAGAGATTTTCGGTGGGACTGACATGCAACTCAGTAGGACCGATATGGTTAGGGTTTGGGCATAACATAATCTCGGTGAGACCGATTACACAAACTCGGTGAGACCGAATTTGGTAATTAGCTAACCAGAGAGTTGGTCAGGCAAACTCGGTGGGACCGATTTGCTCTTTCGGTGAGACCGAGTGGAACTCGGTAAGACCGAAAAGTTACAAAGGGGAAACACTGAGTTTACATTGCAATCTCAGTGGGAACGATTCGCTCTTTCGGTGAGACTGAAAAGTTACGAAAGGGAAACAGAGAGTTTGCAATCCCATCTCGGTGAGACCGAGATCCTTATCGGTAGAACCGAATTGCTAGGGTTTGGCAGTGGCTAATGACAAGTGAAACTCGGTGGCGCCGGACAGGAAGAATCGGTAGGACCGAGTTTGGCTTAGGGTTTAGGTCATATGTGGATATGGGAAAGTAGTTGAGGGTTTTGGAGCATATCACTAAGCACATGAAGCAAGAGGCTCATTAAGCAACACCTCATCCCTCCTTGATAGTATTGGCTTTTCCTATGGACTCAATGTGATCTTGGATCACTAAAATATAAAATGAAGAATCTTGAGCTTTTGAGCTTGAGCCAATCCTTTGTCCTTAGCATTTTGAGGGTTCCACTTTCACATCCATGCCATGCCAATCATTGAGCTTTCCTGAAATAATCATCTTGGAATACCATTAGCTCAATGAGCTATATGTTGTTATGAATTACCAAAACCACCTAGGGATAGTTGCACTTTCACACCGTAACCGGGAACTCCCCGAAATTTTCCTTGCCCTTTCTTCTACCATGATTTTTTCCATCATGGACGGCCCAAAGAATGTCATGCAGTTGCGTCTCCGGCCCGCCCAAGACAAAAGGCTCAATTTCTGTCATGATTTTTTGTCATAGAAGTTGGAGCCCACCACATCAATGATCATACCGGGTTTTGTCACTATTATCATCATAGAAGTGTCATATGTATGACAGAAAAAAATCCGTTCGGCCCAAAATGTCACGGATGTGTCTTTTTTTGTAGTGATATCATCTACGCATAGACCTGGCTCGAATGCCACTGTTGGGGAACGTAGCAGGCAATTTCAAAAATTTCCTACGCTCACGCAAGATCTATCTTCGAGATGCACCGCAACGAGAGGGGGAGAGTGTGTCCAGGTACCCTTGTAGACTGAAAGTGGAAGCATTTGACAACACAGTTGATGTAGTCGAACTTCTTCTCGTTCCGACCGATCAAGCACCGAATGTACGGCACCTCCGAGTTCTGCACATGTTCAGTACGATGACATCCCTTGAACTCTAGATCCAGCAAAGTGTTGAGGGATAGCTTCGTTAGCACGACAGCGTGGTGATGGTGATGGTGAAGTGATCTGCGCAGGGCTTCTCCTAAGCACTACGACAATATGACCAGAGGCATAAACTATGGAAGGGGGCGCCGCACATGGCTAACAATCGTTGTTGTGTGTTCTAGCGGTGCCCCCCTCATATATATAGGTTGGAGGGGAGGAGAGGCAGCCAAGGGGGCGCCCCAAGTAGGGGGAATCCTACTTGGGCGCCTCCCAATTCGGCCTCCCCCCTTCCCTATCCATCCAGAGGGGGAAGGAAGGAGGAGGGAGGAGGGAAGGAAGGGGGAGGCCGAATCCCTCCCCTTCCTTTCTCCCTTCTCCTCTTTCCTTCCCCCTTATTTTGGCCTACATGGGGCACACCAGCTCCTTAGGGGCTGGTCTATCCCCCTCTTGGCCCATTAAGGCCCATGTAGTTGCCGGGGGGATGCCCGGAACCCCTTCTGGTGACCCGATATGTACTCGGTACCCCCAGAACACTTTCTGTGTCCGAATATCATCGTCCAATATATGAATCTTTACCTCTTGACCATTTCGATACTCCTCGTCATGTCCGTGATCTCATGCGTGACTCCAAACAACATTCAGTCACCAAATCACATAACTCATATAATACAAAATCATGATCGAACGTTAAACGTGCGTACCCTACGGGTTCGAGAACTATGTAGACATGACCGAGACACCTCTCCGGTCAATAAACAATAGCGGAACCTGGATGCTCATATTGGTTCCCACATATTATGCGAAGACCTTTATCGGTCGTATCGCAATGACAACATATGTTATTCCCTTTGTCATCAGTATGTTACTTGCCCGAGATTCGATCATCGATATCTTCATACCTAGTTCAATCTCGTTACCGGCAAGTCTCTTTACTCATTCCATAATGCGTCATCCCGCAACAAACTCATTAGTCACATTGCTTGCAAGGCTTACTATCATGTGCATTACCAAGAGGGCCCAGACATACCTCTCCGATACTCAGAGTGAAAAATCCTAATCTCGATCTATGCCAACCCAACAAATACCTTCGGAAATACCTATAGAGCTTCTTTATAATCACCCAGTTATGTTGTAACGTTTTATAGAACACAAGGTATTCCTCCGTTATCCAGGAGTCGCATAATCTCATAGTCAAAGGAATATGTATATGTCATGAAGAAAGCAATAGCAATAAAACTTAACGATCATTATGCTAAGATAACGGATGGATCTTTTCAATCACATCATTCTCCTAATGATGTGATCTCGTTCATCAAATGACAACACATGTCTATGGCTAGGAAACTTAACCATCTTTGATTGACGAGCTAGTCTAGTAGGTGGTTACTAGGGACACTGTGTTTTGTCTATGTATCCACACATGTATCAAGTTTCCGGTTAATACAATTCTAGCATGAATAATAAACATTTATCATGATATAAGGAAATATAAAATAACAACTTTATTATTGCCTCTAGGGCATATTTCCTTCACTTACTACTACGTGAAGATCACTGATGACCATGAGTAGTTAGGAGGCTCCCAGGCAGGAGGCCTTGCCTTTTCGATAGTTGATACTTGTGTGCTAGCCTTCTTAAGGCAAACTTGTTTAACTCATGTCTGTACTTAGATAATGTTGCTTCCGTTGACTCTTGTGTATTCGACCTGCTATATTCGAGCCCTCGAGGGCCCTGGCTTGTAATATAAAGCTTGTATTATTTTAATTGTGTCTAGAGTTGTGTTGTGATATCTTCCCGTGAGTCCCTGATCTTGATCGTACACATTTGTGTGTATGATTAGTGTACGATTAAATCGGGGGCGTGACAATGGCGTAGTCTTGAGTGAACATGGCAAGAATCTCATCGATGACATGCATTTGCACCGTGGGCAGGCACACGTGGTCCTTCGCGCACCATTCGCCGCACTTGAAATAAAGGCCCTTCGTGTGGTGAAACTGACGGAGGGTCACGACCTTGCTCTTTTCGATGGTGGCGCGTGCGACGTCGGTGCTGCACCGGTCCTTCGAGACCACTATTGGTGTAGTAGGTCGACCGAAGAAACATGGCATGGTCGCGTGCCGATAATTACCTTGGTTACGGTTGGTGGTGGTGCGTCCGTACGAGAGCTCGCCGCCGGCCACTGCATTGCACAAGCACCACCTCTCGAATGTATAGTCGCAGGCCCTCCACAAAATGATTCAGGAAAAAATACGGAAGCGTTAGCTCTGAATAAGAGATCAAATGATTCATTAATGACTTGAAATGCTCGATGAAATCAGCGGCGGTGGTGGTCTGCCTGACAGCATAGAATTCGTGGATGAGCATCTAGTGTTTGTCTCTGCCGAATCGAGTACAGAGAAGGGACGTAAATGTGTCCCAGTCCAGCCCGATCATTTTCTTCTGAACTGATTGGAGCCAGATGCCCACAGGGCCAGAGAAGTTTGGAATGGCCATGGGGACGCGGTAAGAACCATGAACAGGAAACATCTGGAAGTACTACTGTAACGCCCTATATGCGACTATACTCCACACGTGTCGAGGCACGACTTGGGGCATAAGCGCATATTAGTATGGTCACAAGAGTGGTTGCATCTTTGGTCATCTCATGTAGATAGAATATGAGCTTTGTCTTACAATCGCCACAATGTCACACAAATATCATCAAATTATACAATCATTCAAGATGAACACAGAGTCCGGCTACGGACGAAATCAAACGAATAAAAGACAACCACCCAAGCTAAGTCCCGATCAACCCTACTTGGCACCGCTACTGATCATTCAGAAAGGAAACATAGTAGCGGCCACGGTACTTGTCGAACTCCCACTTGAGATCATTGGCATCACCTGCATCAGACTCGTTAGTACCTGCAACTGTGTTTGTAGTATCTGGTGAGCCACGAGGACTCAGCAATCTCAAAACCCGCGATAACAAGACTATTTAAGCTCACAGGAAATGTATGGGTTTATGGTGGAGTTGCAGCAAGCGCTAAGAAAGTATGGTGCCTAACTTAGGGTACAAGAGTAAGATGAGAAATTACGCAATGGTCTCAAACTAGTAATGATCAAGAAGTGATCCTGAACTACTTACGTTCAAACATAACCTAACCGTGTTCACTTCCCGAACCTCGTCGAAAAGAGACCATCACGGTTACACACGCGGTTGGCGCATTTGAATTAAGTCAAGTGTCACGTTCTCTACAACCGGATATTAAAAACTCCCATCTGCGACATAACCGCGGGCACGGCTCTCGAAAGTTTATAACCTACAGGGTGTCCCAACTTAACCCATGACAAGTTCACGATCCATGGAGATAATCCTCCATCGCGGGACACTTCGATTAGACTCGGAATCCCGGTGCACAAGACATTTCGACAATGGTAAAACAAAACCAGCAAGACCGCCCGATGTGCTGACAAATCCCGATAGGAGTCACACATATCTCGTTCTCAGGGCACACCGGATGGGACAAGCTACGAGTAGAACCATCCCTCGAGTTTCCTCGAGGTGGCCTGCAGGCTGCCCGGTTTGGACCAACACTCAGAGGTGCACTATCCCGAGGGTTTGATTAAGAATCCTCGGGTTAATTACTCCTGATGCAAATTTTAGCTGTTATTAGGCAAATGGTGAAACTAAATTTGGGCCTTGCTGGAAGAGTTTTATTTAAAGCGAACTGTCAAGAGGGGCCCATAAACCCTCACTGTGCTAGGGACGCAAAATCAAGGAACATAACACCAGTATGACGGAAACTAGGGCAGCAAGGGTGGAAAAAACACCGAGCAAAAGGTCAAGCCTTGCACCCTTTACCAAGTATATATATGCATTAATTAAATAAGAGATATTGTGATATCCCAACATATCCATGTTCCAACATGGAACAACCTGCACTGCACCTGCAACTAGCAATGCTATAAGAGGGGCTAAGCAAAAGCAGTAACATAGCCAAACAAAAGTTTGCAAGGAAGGTGGGTTACAGGCTTGACATGGCAATATGGGAGGCGTGATAAACAAGTGGTAGGTAGTGATACGTCTCCAACGTATCTATAATTTTTGATTGCTCCATGCTATTATCTTATCTGTTTTGGATGTTTAATGGGCTTTAATATACCTTTTTATATAATTTTTGGGACTAACCTACTAACCAAGGCCCAGTGCAAATTGCTGTTTTTTGTCTATTTTAGTGTTTCGCAGAAAAGGAATATCAAACGGAATCCAAACGGAATGAAACGTGATCCAGGGTACTTGGAGTGGACATCAAGAAAGAAGCGAGGAGACCATGAGGCAGGAGGGCGCGCCCAGGGGGGTAGGCGCGCCCTCCAACCTGGTGGGCCCCTCGCAGCTCCACCGATGTACTTCTTCCTCCTATATATACCCATATACCCCGAAAACATCCAGGAGCACCACGAAACCCTATTTCCACTGCCGCAACCTTCTGTACCCGTGAGATCCCATCTTGTGGCCTTTTCCGGCGCTCTGCCGGAGGGGGAATCGATCACGGAGGGCTTCTACATCAACACCATAGCCTCTCCGATGATGTGTGAGTAGTTTACCATAGACCTTCGGGTCCATAGTTATTAGCTAGATGGCTTCTTCTCTCTCTTTGGATCTCAATACAAAGTTCTCCTAGATTCTCTTGGAGATCTATTCGATGTAATTCTTTTTGCGGTGTGTTTGTCGAGATCCGATGAATTGTGGGTTTATGATCAAGATTATCTATGAACAATATTTGATTCTTCTCTGAATTCTTTATGCATGATTTAAATATCTTTGCAAGTCTCTTCGAATTATCAGTTTGGTTTGGCCTACTAGATTGATCTTTCTTGCAATGGGAGAAGTGCTTAGCTTTGGGTTCAATCTTGCGGTGTTCTTTCCCAGTGACAGCGGGGGCAGCAAGGCACGTATTGTATTGTTGCCATCGAGATTAAAAAGATGGGGTTTATGTCATATTGCTTGAGTTTATCCCTGTACATCATGTCATCTTGCCTAATGCGATACTTTGTTCTTATGAACTTAATACTCTAGATGCAGAATTGTTTTGGTCTACTTGTCGCGGACATGATGCCTATATACATGATCATGCCTAGATATTCTCATAATTATTCGCTTTTCTATCAATTGCTCGACAGTAATTTGTTCACCCATTGTAGAATTTTCTATCTTGAGAGAAGCCACTAGTGAAACCTATGGCTCTAGGGTCTATCTTCCATCATATTATTTTCATATCTATTTTCTATTTCTATCATAGTTTATTTTGCAATCTTTCTTTCCAATCTATATCATAAAAATATTAAAAATAGTTATCTTATTATCTCTATTAGATCTCACTGTCATAAGTGACCCTGAAGGGATTGACAACCCCATTATCGTGTTGGTTGCGAGGTTCTTGTTTGTTTGTGCAGGTACTAGGCGACTTGCGTGTTACCTCCTACTGGATTTATACCTTGGTTCTCAAAAACTGAGGGAAATACTTACGCTACTTTGCTGCATCACCCATTATGGCAACGACTACGATGATCGTTATGCGTCAGGAGAAGGGAGAGGGGGAGCAGGTATACCTAGCTCACCCTAGGACACAGCTATGGCGTCGGAGACGAACCGGCAGCGACGCTGATGAGCTCTGAACCCGACGCGGTTCCTGACAGACGAAGAAGGAAGTAGAGGAGGACGCCAGGCGCGGGACATGGCGACTCCTTAGGAGACGCGGAGGAAGCAGCGGGTGAAGGGGACGTCGACGAACTTTCCGGACACGGACGGCGAGGAAGAAGACAAAGTAGTTCACGGGTATGACATGGCTGGTCCTCCGGTGCGCTCGGGACGCGTTGGGGCGACGAATCGGGTGGTTAATCTCACCTTGCGTCTGAGAAAGCGGACGAGGGAAACCCTAATAGAGGGCTAGGAGAAGGAGGAGGAACCTTATAGGGGCTAGGGCGAGCGAGGCGAGGTCGCGTGCACTCGGCACGGGGTCTCCATGGCGCCGACGAGAGCTGGACGAAATGGTGGGTGTGGGAGTGCGCGGTGCCGCCTTGGCCACATGTCGGCGGTGTAACATCCCAAATTTTCAATTTGGAATGTTATACATAGGTCATTCATGCATAGCATATTTTATTGCATTCCGTTTTGCGATACTCGAAAATCCTAAGCAACTCAAGGACCCACGGAGGGAGTTGGGGATTTCATGTTCTTCATATTTGAATTTTATCAATTATTGAGGCAAGGATCATTTTTGTTTTAATAATTTTTCTCTCCAAAAATATTTCATATTAAAATATATGAGAGGAGATAATATGACTTCTCCAAAAACAAGTGAAATATTGGAGGAAAAATATTAAAATCAAATGAATGAATTTTATTTGGATTTTATTGCAATTTTATTTGAATTAGGAAAAATGTGTGTTTTTCAAAATTGCATTAGAGGCCCAAATAAATGTTAACTTTGTCCAGAATATTATTAGAGGACTGTGAAAATTTATTTCAGTATTTTTGGAGTTTGTTTAGTATTTCTTTTATTTTTTTCCACGTCAGGTTTTAAAAAAAAGACCACCGACCTAACGGGTCGTGCCCGACTAGGACACTGCCCAGCCGGCTTTTTAAGGCGAGACTCGAGGCCTGCCGCGCCGCCGCCCGCCGCCGTCAGAGACCCTGCTGCCAGAGCCACTGCCTGCCACTGCCGATCCCGCCGAGGCCGAGGTAGCCGTCGCCACCATCCGGTTTTCTCAGGAAAACCGTTTGTTTTCTAGAACACCCTAGATCTAGTTTTTTTAAATAGATCGGTTCGTTTGGTTTTCCGTCGATTCATTTATCTAGCACACGTCCGTCCATATGTTCATTATAACGAACGTTGTTCATCGGTTAGTCACAGACAGCGAACGTTCATTCGTTAGCCTGTTTGTCAGATTTTCTTTTTCCAGGGTTTTTTCGCGATTATTTCCGATCGTGATTTCTACACTAATGTTCGATCTAGTATATCTTTTCGCTCGTTTATCCAAATCAGGTGAAACAAGCGCCTACATCTTCGTCTCGGAGCCCTCTTTCTGTTTAACTAACTTGAACAAGATTTTGGTACTGTAAAATTGGCTTTAGTCCTGATTAGTAATCGGATCTTGTTTCTTTCGTAGTTTGTGTTTCGTTGCTCTGTTTGATTTGATTCTTTTTGCAAACCAGAGTTCTTCAGTTGAAATTTCTGGTTAGATCTTCTTATTCTAGTTTTCACCTTTCATCTTTTCTTTATTGGTTATGTATGTTATTGTTTGTTTGCAATAGGACACCCGGAGTGTGAAGCGTGCTACTACGAGTCACTAGGTTTTGCAGATCGTTAGCAAGGCAAGTAACACATTGATCATACTCTTTCATACCAAGTTTTTATGCATTAGTTATAATCCTCAAACACTGCATGATTAGGATGTGATTAACATGTGGGTATTGGGAAGTAGTTGATGAGGTAGAACCTATTACCTGTTTCAATATCAAACACCTTGGAGTTACTTCTACGTTATGCTTATACTGCTATGCTATGCTCGTAGACGTGGTTTGATTTGAGTGATCCATGATAGATGTGAGAGTTATTATTGATGGTTAAATTCTAAGGTGGCAACTTTAATACACATTTAGGTGGATTGTTGGTTTTCGGCACCTGGGGTTATACCAGTGTTGTCCTAGGAGATCCCGGGGTTATACCGTGTGATCCTCCTATGGTCCGCCACCCAGGCTCAAAGGGATCATAAGATTGTTCATGATAGAACCTTCCGTGTGCAGCCACAAGCAATTATGGGCTCTAGCATAGTTGAGTAGGTCGCACGACCTCTTCCAGTGGTAGGCAAGCAGATGTAGGGGATGTAGGTTGGTATTGTCTACCCGGGGTTAGAGGTAATGCTTCTGAAAGACTGTGTCTCGGTCATCCGTTTCTCAAACACCATGTAGTGCGAGAAATCCAACGGAGGAGATCGAGTCTTGTGGGGAAAAGTGCACAAGCCTTTGCAGAGTGTACAAACTAATCATGGTTAGCCGTGTCCCTGGTTATGGACAACTTGAGTATCTGGTTCTGGGATTATCATATGGATCTCATCTCTCTAAATTAATTTGTTGGGTTGATAATTACTTTTAATTGGGATTGAGATGGGGTACCATTCTCAATGTTTCAACCACCATAAAGTATATTCCCTAGTTGTAGGGAAAATTTGGCTTTTCACAAAAACATTATAACCATAGAGCCTCCATCAACCAAATATGTATGTAGTGATAGAATTTACCTGTTCATTTCTCTATTGTGTTATATTGCCAGCATATTCCATGTGCTGACCCATTTTCGGGCTGCAACATATCATGTGGCAGATTTTTCAAACAAGGAGTAAGATGCGATAGGTCATTTGTCATGCACTCAGCTATGCCGTTGGAGTTGATGGACTCACTTTATCTTCCAAGTCTTCCATTGTTATCTTATTTAGAAGACCTTAAGCCATATTTATTGCAATAAGTTCTCTTTTGAGACATTCGATGTAATAAGTGTGTGATTGCTACTCTGTTATAAATCTTTCGAGTAATATGTGCGTCAGCGTTACCGATCCAAGGATGACACTGAACACAGAGACTTGACTGTCTGAGGTCAGGTCGCTACAAGATGGTATCAGAGCACACGCTGAATGTAGGACACGGCCACTAAGATGAGCCATAGGACACTCTTCTCTACTCATTTCTGACTCCTCTCCATTTTCTATTCTTTAGGATGGTGGACTCGAGGAACAAGTTTACACAGCCGGATGAAGACACCCCGTTTGGACGACATTTCAAGGAAGTCACTAGGTACCTGAACATCGGAATACCAAGCTTCACCGGGACCCACACTGCCACTTTGCCAGAAGAGGAGCATTGGTTGATTAGAGTTCAAATTCCAGGAAGGACGTTCATACCAGTCACTAAACCCATAGAGTTTTCCTTTGACACACCAACCTGGAGTCTAGGTAAGAGCATGGTAGCCCACATCACCACAGGACGCATCGGCGAAGTTTACCACAAGGAGCTTAAGGACACTATCTACCAGATATGTGGGCGCGGAGATGAGCAATGGGAGATGATCAACACCAGGAGGGACAGGTCCATAGCAGCATTGATCCAGGAGTTAAACCATCATATTTATCGCCAGGAGAACCAGATGTGTGCAAGCATGATAGATTTGAACAAGGCGATGACCAGGATCACAGAGCTAGAAGAGGAGCTTAAGTCTACATGCGATGGATATGAGGAGGAAATGATGATACTTGTGGAGAAGAATGATGACATGACAAGGAAGCTAGGAGTTTTCATGGGAGACCTCGCGCCAGGAGGAGAAGATGACCAACCCAAGGAAATTCGTTATGAAGACTACATCATCATCAATGACACCGACTCCGCCCCCGACGATAGTGATGATGATTATGAAGACGAAACTAGAGCGGATATCATGGAGTCTTCCACCGATCAAAATTTCTAGTAGACCACCATATGATTAGTAGTGTTTCCCCATGTATATAGAATAGTCCGAGCACTGTAACGATAGTTAGATTGATTTTATGCCCTTGCTTGATGGATTGAGTGATATGATATGATTGTGTTTGTCTCATGTGCATATAGGTAGTGCTTTCTCCTTAGACCTCATTCTATTCTAATCTCTCCCATCTAAAACCCATCAGATGCCTCCGAGACGTGACCTCGGTTTTGCTTTCCCACCGGAGCTTACTCAGTTGATCCAGCAGCAGAATACACTGATGCACTTGCTAGTTCAGAATTAGGGCAACAACAACAACAACAACAACAACCACCCACCGCCACCACCTCCAGTTGACAACTTAGCCCGCTTTCTGAGGTTACAGCCGCTGGTGTTTTCTAGTCGCACCGAGCCCATAGTTGCGGATGATTGGCTACATAGGATTGGAAGGGAGTTAACCACTGTCGGTTCCACAGATGCTGAGAAGGTGTGTTTTGCCGCACACCAATTGGATGGACCCGCAGCCTCATGGTGGGAGAATTACACAGCCACTTTTCCCATAGCCAATGTTACTTGGGAGCAGTTTTAGCAAGCATTCCGCACCGCCCATGTCTCAACTGGAGCTATGAGAGTGAAGAAGCGTGAGTTTCGCAACTTGCGCCAGGGAAATCATATTGTGGCCCAATACGTAGATGAGTTTAGTAAGCTATCTCGTTATGCCCCTGATGATGTGGCCACAGATGGCGCGAAGAAAGAGAAGTTTATGGAAGGGCTTAATGATGAGATGAGCAAGCAGTTGATGGTGGCAACATTTAACAACTACTAGGAGCTGGTAGACAAGGCTCTTATGATTGAAGGGTACAATTCTGGAGCTCAACAGAAGCCTCGTTTCACCCCGAACTCGGGAGGATTGACCTATAACCATGGAGGCCACACTCACAATGGAGGTAGTTCGCATAACCATAGCAGCCCCAATAATGGAAACGGGAATGGAGCAGGCAGTACTAGAACCGCTCTAACCTAGCCACACCCGCCAAGAAGGATCAAAGTCACATTACCTATTTCAAGTGCGAGAACACTGGGCACTACGCCAATGATTGTCCAGAATTGAAGAACAGAAATGGCAATGGAAGCACTGGGAAGAAGCCCAACCCTTTCAACAGGGGACAAGTGAACCACGTGAACGTTGAGGAGGTTGAAGAGCAGCCTGATGCAGTTATCGGTAAGTTTTTGGTTAAGTCATTTACCGCCCTTGTTTTATTTGATACTGGTGCATCGCATTCATACATTTCAAGGGGATTTGTGGATAAGTTTAAGTTACCCACCTTAGACCTTAGGACACCCTAGCTAGTGAGCTCACACGGTGCAGAGTATATCGCTAGCCGATGGTGCGATCGAATACCCATAACCATTGGTAGCCATGTTTTCCCCTCAGACCTAGTAATTTTGGAGTCACAAGGATTGGATGTGATACTAGGAATGTATTGGTTATCGAAGTATGGAGGGAACATTGACTGTGCTAGCAGATCAATTCTACTCACCACCCAGGAGGGAAAAAGGATCAAGTATGTATCTAGGCATGCGCCTACGTGGACTCAAGTAAATTCTCTCTCAGGAGTTGTTCAGGAGGAAGTGCCGGTAGTGAAGGATTACCCCGATGTATTTACAGAGGAGTTACCAGGCATGCCGCCAGATCGGGATATTGAGTTTTCGTAGAGCTAATACCAGGCACAGGACCAATATCGAAGAGACCGTACCGGATGCCCGCAAATGATCTGGAAGATATCAAAACGCAGATTAAGGAGTTATTGGAGAAAGGTTACATTCGACGAAGTTCATCACCATGGGGAGCACCAGTGCTCTTGGTTGAGAAGAAGGATGGATCATTGAGAATTGTTGTTGATTATTGTGTGTTGAACGAAGTGACGATCAAGAACAAGTACCCACTTCCAATGATCAATGATTTTTTTGACCAGCTGCAAGGAGCTAAAGTGTTTTCTAAGATCGATTTGCAATCAGGATATCACTAGCTGAAGATTCGAGAAAAGGATATACCAAAAACAGCATTCACCACAAGGTACAGGTTATATGAGTATACGGTTATGTCATTTGGACTGACTAACGCCCCTGCCTATTTCATGAGTATGATGAACAAGGTGTTCATGGAGTTCTTGGATAAGTTTGTCGTGGTGTTTATTGATGATATTTTAGTATACTCGAAGAATGAAGAGGAATACAAGGAGCATTTGCGTTTGGTTCTTGAGAAGCTCAGGGAACATCAGTTATATGCCAAGTTCAGCAAATGTGAGTTCTGCTTGAAGGAAGTTGGATTTCTTGGACATGTTATATCAGGAGAAGGTATAGTAGTGGATCCTACCAATGTTCAGTCAGTCACCGAGTGGTTGGCACCCACCTTAGTTGGAGAGATCCGCAGTTTTCTTGGACTCGCGGGATACTACCGGAGATTTATTGAGAATTTCTCCAAAATTGCGAAGCCTATGACGGCATTGTTGAAGAAAGATACCAAGTTCCATTGGACAGAGGAATGTGAAGCAAGTTTCCAGGAGATGAAGAAACGTTTGACTACAGCCCTAGTGCTAATCCTACCGGATATACGCAAGGATTTCCAAGTGTATTGCGATGCCTCACGCTTAGGACTTGGAGGGTTACTTATGCAAGATGGAAGAGTTGTTTCATATGCTTCAAGACAACTTCGGCCACATGAGTTAAATTATGCTACACATGATTTGGATTTAGCAGTTGTAGTGCATGCGCTCAAGACCTGGAGACATTTTCTTATTGGAAACCGTTGTGATGTGTACACGGATCACAACGGTTGAAGTACATTTTTACCCAGAAGGAGCTGAATCTCAGGCAAAGGAGATGGTTGGATCTCATAAAGGATTATGATATGAAGTTGCACTATCATCCAGGCAAGGCCAATGTCGTAGCAGACGCTTTGAGTCGGAACAGTTATGTCGATACCATAGTAACAGGAGGACTGCCAAGGGAGTTACCAGAATATCTCAGGGACCAATGTTTGGAGATAGTTCCTAGAGGTTTTGTTGCAGCATTGGAGGTTCAGTCAACATTGTTGGAAAAGATTAGAGAAGCTCAGAAGGATGACAAAGAAATTGCTGAAATAAAGGAGAAGATGAGTGAAGGAAAAGCCAAAGGTTTTCGTGAGGACAAGCACGACACCTTGTGGTTCGAGGACTGTGTTTATTTGCCCAATAATGTAGAGATCAGGAAGTTGATACTTCAGGAAGCCCATGACTCGCCATACTCGATACACCCCGGAAACACCAAGATGTATTTGGATTTAAAGGAGCATTTCTGATGGACTGGAATGAAGAAGGATATTGCCGAGTATGTAGCCGTATGTGATGTATGTCAGAGAGTGAAAGCAGAACATCAGAAGCCAGCAGGACTACTGCAGCCTATGCCGATACCCGAGTGGAAGTGGGACAAACTTGCCATGGATTTTATCACCGGATTACCCAGGACTCGATCGAGATATGATTCTATATGGGTAGTAGGGGATCGTTTGACCAAATTCGCTCACTTTATCCAAGTGAAGACCTCCTATACAAGTGCGAAGTTGGCCAAGATATATATGACCAAGATCGTATGTCTGCATGGAGTTCCAAGGACCATCATATCAGATAGAGGTACACAGTTTATTTCAAAGTTTTGGCACCAGCTGCACCAGACTTTGGGTACCAGGATACAGTTCAGTACAACTTTTCATCTACAGACGGATGGATAGACTGAGAGAGTCAATCAGATTCTGGAGAACATTTTGAGATCTTGTGTGCTAGATTATGGATCTAGTTGGGATGACAACCTGCCCTACACGGAGTTCTCATACAACAAAAGCTATCAGGCCATCTTGAAGATGGCACCGTTTGAAGCCCTATGTGGAAGAAGATGCCGAACACCGTTGATGTGGGATGAAGTTGGAGACCGCCAGTTGTTTGGACCGGATTTGATTAAGGAGTCTAAAGAGAAGGTTAAGCTGATTCGAGATAGACTGAAGGTAGCTCAGTCCCAACAGAAGAGTTACGCAGACTCGAATCACAAGGAGGTAGCCTATGAAATTGGAGATAGAGCATATATGCGAGTATCACCCCTGCAAGGAGTTAAACATTTTGGGGTCAAGGGAAAGTTAGCCACGAGATTTGTAGGACCATACCGTGTTTTGGAACGCATGGGAGAGGTTGCCTACAAGTTGGTGTTACCCGAAGGACTGTCAGGAGTTCATGATGTGTTTCACGTTTCCCAGTTGAAGAAGTGCCATGCAGAGATGGTCGATATTCCTCTGAGAGATACAGTGCCCCTGGAAGCAATTCAGTTGGATAGTGATTTGACATATGAGGAGAAACCTGTCAAAATTCTCAAGTTTGCTAGCCGAATTACTTGCAGCAAGCTTATCGAGTTTTGCAAAGTTTAGTGGAGCCACCATACCGAGGAGGAAGCCACCTGGGAAAGAGAGGATGATCTACGCAAGGACCACCCACACCTATTTTCTAGCCAACCTAAATCTCGGGGACGAGATTCATCTTAAGGGGGTAGGTTTGTAACATCCCAAATTTTCAATTTGGAATGTTATACATAGGCCATTCATGCATAGCATATTTTATTGCATTTTGTTTCAGGATCCTCGAAAATCCTAAGCAACTCAAGAACCCACTGAGAGAGTTGGGGATTTCACGTTCTTCATATTTGAAATTTATCAAATATGGAGGCAAGGATCATTTTGGTTTTAATCATTTTTCTCTCCGAAAATATTTCATATTAAAATATATGAGAGGAGATAATATGACTTCTCCAAAAAAAGTGAAATATTGGAAGAAAAATATTAAAATAAAATGAATGAATTTTATTTGGATTTTGTTGCAATTTTACTTAAATTAGGAAAAAATGTGTGTTTTTCAAAATTGCACTAGAGGCCCAAATAAATGTTCTCTTTGTCCGGAATATTATTGGAGGACCGTGAAAATTATTTCAGGATTTTTGGAGTCTGTTTAGTATTTCTTTTATTTGTTTTTCCGCATCAGGTATTTTTTTAAAAAGGGAGAGCACCGACCTAACAAGCCGTGCCCGACTAGGACACCGCCCGGCCGGCTTTCTAAGGCGAGGCCCGAGGCCCGCCGCATCGCCGCCCACCGGCGCTGATCACGCCGCCGCCGACCCCGCCTGCCACCGCCGGAGACCATGCCGCCGGAGTCGCCACCGATCCCGCTGACGTTGAGGTAGCCGCCGCCGCCGTTGGTTTTATTTTTTAGAAAATCCTAGATCTAGTTTTTTTAAATAGATCAGTTTGCTCCATTTTCCATCGGTTTATTTATTTAGCGGACGTCTGTCCGTACGTTCGTTATAAGGAACATTGTTCGTCGGTTAGTCGCAGATAGCGAACGTTCGTTCGTTAGCTTGTTCGTCAGTTTTTCTTTTTCCAGGGTTTTTATGTGATTATTTCGAATCGCAATTTCTGCCCCAATCTTCGATCTAGTATATCTTTTTGCTCGTTTATCTAAATCAGGGGAAACAAGCGCCTAGATCTTCGTCTCGAAGCCCTATTTTTGTTTAACCAACTTGAACAAGATTTTGGTACTGTAAAAATTGGCTTAGTCCAGATTAGTAATCGGATCTTGTTTCTTTCGTAATTTGTGTTTTGGTGCTTCGTTTGATTTGATTCTTTTTGCAAACCGGAGTTCTTCAGTTGAACTTTCTGGCTAGATCTTCTTATTTGAGTTTTCCCCATGCATATTTCCTTGATTGGTTATGTATGCTATTGTTTGTTTGCGATAGAACACCCGGAGTGCGAAGCGTGCTACTACTAGTCACTAGGTTTTGCAGATCGTCAGCAAGGCAAGTAACAGATTGATCATACTCTTTCATACCCAGTTTTTATGCATTAGTTACAATCCTCAAACACTGCATGATTAGGATGTGATTAACATGTGGGTATTGGGAAGTAGTTGATGAGGTAGAACCTATTACCTGTTTCAATATAAACCCCTGGGAGTTACTTCTACGTTATGCTTATACTGCTATGCTATGCTCGTAGACGTGGTTTGATTTGAGTGATCCATGATAGATGTGAGAGTTATTATTAATGGTTAAATTCTAAGGTGGCAACTTTAATACACATTTGGGTGGATTGTTGGTTTTGGGCACCTAGGGTTATACCAGTGTTGTCCTAGGAGATCCCGGGGTTATACCGTGTGATCCTCCTATGGTCCGCCACCCAGGCTCAAAGAGATCATAAGATTGTTCATGCTAGAAACTTTCGTGTGAAGCCACAAGCAATTATGGGCTCTAGCATAGTTGAGTCGGTTGCATGACCTCTTCAAGTGGTAGGCTAGCAGATGTAGGGGATGTAGGTTGGTACCGTCTACCCGGGGTTTGAGTTAATTCTTCTGAAAGACTGTGTCTCGGTCATCCGTTTCTCAAACACCATGTAGTGCGAGAAATCCAATGGAGGAGATCGAGTCTTGTGGGGAAAAGTGCGCAAACCTCTGCAGAGTGTACAAACTAATCATGGTTAGCCGTATCCCCGGTTATGGACAACTTGAGTATCTGCTTCTGGGATTATCATATGGATCTCATCACTCTAAATTAATTTGTTGGGTTGATAATTACTTTTAATTGGAATTGAGATGGGGGTACCATTCTCATTGTTTCAACCACCATGATAGTTACATAAAGTATATTCCTTTGTTGTAGGGAAAAATTGGCTTTTCACAAAAACATTATAACCATAGAGCGTCCACCAACGAAATATGCACGTAGTGATAGCATTTACCTGTTCATTGCTCTACTGTGTTATTTTGCTAGCATATTCCATGAGCTGACCCATTTTTGGGCTGCAACATATCATGTGGCATATTTTTCAGACTAGGAGTAAGATGCGATAGGTCATTTTTCATGCACTCAGCTATGACGTTGGAGTTGATGGACTCACTTTATCTTCCAAGTCTTCTGCTGTTATCTTATTTAGATGGTCTTAAGCTATATTTATTGTCATAATTTCTCTTTTGGTACATTCGATGTAATAAGTGTGTGATTGCTACTCTGTTATAAATCCTTTGAGTACTGTGTGTGTCAGCATTATCGATCCAGGGATGACACTGAACGCAGAGACTTGACCGTCTAAGGTCGGGTCGCTACAGGCGGGGCAGTGGGGGTGCATGCACCACTAAGTGAGAAAAGCTGGGGAAGGGAGCGCGCGGGCTGACTGGGCTTGCAGGCGCGGGTCTAAATGGGCCGGCCTGGTGGTCGAGGCCCAGGTGGCTGCTGCTATTGCTGGGTTGGACACCTGGTACTGCTGCTGCTTTCTTTATTTTTAATTTTCTTCAAACAGAAAATAATCAAGAAAAATGCAGGGAGCTAGGAGAGGGGAGTGAGAGATATGAAAATATCCCCATGACCCTGGATTTATGTAGTATTTGAATAAATTGCCTTGGGCATTTTTAGAGGTAGAAAAATAAAAGATGTTCGAATAAATTCAAACTTGATGCATTTTTGAACCTGACCAAAACAACTCCAAATGAGGTGAAATTTGGCTGGGAGGTTAAGGATGTGGTGGATGATTAATAGGGAGAGGTTGAACATTTATGGAGAAGGGCATGATGACACTTGCAAAAAAAGAAAGAAAGGGAAGGAGAGGTGGTGATGCATGGAGGTGTTCATTTTAGGATCACATATGGGTCAAGCAACAAAATATCATGCATGAAACTCACAATGCACATGGTAATTATGAGAATGAAAGATGACATAAGCACCAAACAACATGATATGAACATGATGCAAACATGTGAAGGCAAAATTGATAAAACAAGAAATGACAAGACAATGCAATATGAAACAAAACAAAAACCAAAAAGGAAACACAAAAGATGGAACCACTTGGAATTGATGAAGAACGATATGGATATATTGCCCATATATGGAAGTTTTACAACTGGGGTGCACTCCAAAAAAAAGACACATCCGTGACATTTTGGGCCGAACAAATTTTTTCTGCCATACTTATGACACTTCTATGACAATAATTGTGACAAAACACGGTATCATAGATGTGGTGGGGTCCTACTTCTATGACAAAAAATCATGACAGAAAATCAGTTTTTCGTCCTGGGCGGGCTGGAACGCAGCTGCATGACATTCTTTGGACCGTCCATGACGGAAAAACGTGGTAGAAGCGAGGGCGAGGAAAATATCGGGGTGTTCCTGGTTACGGTGGGTGGTCGGGGCCGAGCGATGCGCGTTTCTCTCCTACACGCACGCGCGTGGGTGCAAGGCGTTGGGCTCTAACTAAACCCGAGCGAGGCTTTGGGCTCTAACTGAACCTGAGAGATTTCACTGCATGCTACACGATACTGAACCTGAGCGATCGATCGATCGCTGTTAACTGGACCCGATCGAGCGATTCCTTTGCTACTGCTGCTAACTGAAGCCGATCGATGCTGCCTCTGGATGAACAGTGTGCGTTGCTGGGGGGTTTGCATGAGCAGTTCCTGGTGGGGGTGGATGAACATGACCCCGTGGTGTTGCCTCTGGATGAACAGAACCCCGATCGATCGAGCCGGTTGGGGCTGGATGTACAGGACCTCGTGGAGGGCAGGATGAACCGGACGACCCCCTGGAGGGCTGGATGAACAGTAGACGGTGGAGGGCTGGATGAACAGTAGCCCATGGAGGGGTGGTTGAATAGGAGCCCATGTAGAGGGCTGATTGAACAGTAGCCGGTGGAGTAGCGCGTGGTGGAGGCTGGATGAACAGGAGCCCGTGGATGAACAGTCGCAGGTGGAGGCTGGAGGAGGTCGACGATGCATGAACAGTAGCCCATGGAGGCTGGAGGGGGTCGATGGTGGAGATGAAAAGTATCCCGTGGAGTCCAGTTTTGCGGTATGCCACACCCCTCTCGATGAACAGGACCCCCGTTTCGACCATAGCGCTCCAACACAAGTCCGTTTGCTCTGTTTTGCGGTACGCCACACCCCTCACGATCAACAGGACCCCTGTTTCGACCGTAGGAGCTCCGTTTCCTCCGTTTTGCGGTATGCCAGACCCCTCTCGATGAACAGGATCCCGTTTCGACCGTGGCCGGTCGAACACAAGGCCGTTTCCTCCGTTCTGCGGTACGCCATGCCTCGTTTCCATTGGTTGTTCCGTCCAAGCCCTCCCGATGAACACGGCGACGCATTTCGTTCCGACCCATCCAGTTGGCTTCCCATGAACACGACGACGACGTGGTTTCTCTGTTCCGACCCAGCCATGTACATGAGCCCTGGCCGTACGTATGCGCGAGTAGGTGTTCGAGACCCTGCCTGTATGTACGTACGTGGCCGTATTTTCTTTCTTGCACATTGGTCGTTGTACGTACATGTACATGCTATGTGCGTGCCTCTACTATGACACGTGCGCGCCTCTACATCGACCAATATGTACGTGCATGTTCGCGACCAGAATGACAACGCTACGTACGTTTCGACCAGGTGGGTCCCGACTGTTAGGCACTTCCTTAAGTGCGAAGATGAAGCTGGTGGGTCCCAGCAGTCAGGGGGCGAATCGGTTTTTTTGCTCGGACGCACATCCTTGCGTGCGAAGATGTAGCTGGTAGGTCCCAGCAGTCAGGGGGGAATGTTTTTTTCGCAAAATACAGTTGCCCATCCGGTGGGTCCCTACTGTCAGGTGGAGGAATAATTATTTTTCGGGTAATAAGGAGGCACTTCCTGGCTGCCACCGTGGACCCACCTGTCAGCCTCTCCACGTACAGTCCATGTCCGATGGAAACCTTCCTTGACCAAGTTGACCACGCCGCGCCAAGAGAAGCAGGGCGGTGGACGATAGAGAGGCCTAGGAAGGGGATGACATGGAGCCGGGGAAGACACAACAGTGGTAGCCCGCGCAGAGAGGAGTACGAGGGTTCACTGGTTCGGCTGCGGTGTGAGGCTACCATTGCCGCAGGGCCTGGCCAGCGGTGGGAACAGAAGGGGGTGGTGAGGCCTCCACGGTAGCATAGCCGGCCATGGGAGGCAGGAGCATGAGACACGACCGGCGCTGCTTTAGGCGGCTGGAGCAAGAAGACCAGAGGTTGGAGAAGCACTACGGCCATTGGATGGACCTCGTATGGTCACTGGAGCTAGAATCGTTCATATTGACTAAGTTCACAAAGCACTCCGTCCCTGTCAACTTAGTAGGCCCACAAGTCAGCCAATCACCAAGGTGGGTCCCAAATAGCAGGGGGAGTATTCGTTTTTTGTGCGTAATAAGGAGGCACTTCCGGTGGGTCTGAGCTGACAGCGGGGGGAATGTTTTTTCATGAAATACGGTGGCCCGTCCGGTGGGTCCCTGCTGTCAGGTGGAGGAATAATTATTTTCCGTGTAATAAGGAGGCACTTCCTTGCGGCTGCCGTGGACCCAGCTGTCAGCCTCTCCACATACAGTACTCTTCCGATAGAAGTCGTTCTTTTACCACGTTGACCATGCCGCGCCGAGAGCACCAGGGCGATGGACGACGGCGAGGCCTAGGAAGGGGACGAGCGGAGCCGGGGAAGACGCGGTAGTGGATGCCCACATGTAGAGGAGTATGAGGGTTCGTTGGTTCGCTGAGGTGTGAGGCTGTCATCGCCGCAGAATAACAGGGGGTGTGGGTGAGTAGAGGGATGGTATGGCCAGCGGTGGGAGTAGTAGGGGGCGGTGAGGCCTCCGCGGCATCGCAGCCGGCCATGGGAGGCAGGAGCACGAGGCACGACCGGCGCTGCTTTGGGCGGCTGGAGCAAGAAGACCATAGGTTGAAGAAGCACTACGGCCGTTGGATGGACATTGTACGGTCACTAGAGCTAGAATCGTTCATATTGACTAAGTTGACAAAGCCCTCCATCCCAGTCAACTTAGTTGGCCCACAAGTCACCCACCCACTATTATGGGTTCCAGCTACCAAGGGGTATTCAGTTTTTGTGCGTAATAAGGAGGCACTTACTTGCGTGCGAAGATATAGCTAGTGGGTCCGACCTGTCAGCGGTGGGAACGTTTTTCGCAAAACACAGAGGCCCTTCCGGTGGGTCCTAGCTGTCAGGTGGAGGAATCATTATTTTGCGCATAATAAGGTGGCATGTCCTTGCGTGCGGCCATGGACCCAGCTGTCGGCCTCTCCACGCACAATCTACTTCCGATTGTGTCGTTCGTTGACCATGTTGACCACTCCGCGTCGAGCGCATCCAAGGTGGTGGACAACGGCGAGGCCCCGGACTGCAACGAGCTGGAGATGGGAAGACGCGGGAGTAGAGTCGCAGACGGAGAGGTGTGCGAGGGTTAACTAGTTCTGGTGTAGTGTGGTTCGGCAGTCGGTGGAGAAGAACATGAGGTGTGGAGGGGTGGAGGCGGGAGCAGGTGGACCCGACGGCGCTGGAGGAAGAAGACGAGAGATTGAAGATGGAGGTCGGTCATTGGATGTAAATCCAATGTCTAACGATGTCAGAATCATTTGTTGACTAAGGTGAGAATGACTTGCATTGGCGTCGACCTATTGGCCCACATTTCAGCCTCCAAAAATGTGGCATGTATTCAACCCATTTTTTCAGAATTTACAGTCTTTTTGTGGGGTAGAATTTACAGTCTATTTGATCTCATTTTTTTGAATTACAGTCCATTAGCTGGGCTAGGTGAACAAATAATGTAGCGTCCAAGCGGCCCATTTATGTTTTTCCTAAAAAATTATAGGCCATTTGCACTTTCTCGAAATACACGATTTTGCTGGGCTTATTCTAATTATAATGTTGGGGTGGGCGCAGCAATGTTATCAAAAAATAAATAGGGGCTGAGCATTTTGTTATATATATATATATATATATATATATATATATATATATATATATAATAAGTGATTTATTATTACATTGGTCCTTAAATCTTACCAAGCTTTTGTACACAATCACCAGGATTTTTGTTGCCAAAAAAATCCAGGATTTTATTGTTAAGAAATTATTTTTATAAGTTAATAAGATGTGGGATATTGTTTTCTTACATATGTATGTATCTGTTAAATATATGATGACAATAACAATAATATATAATAACATATAAAATAATTTAAATATATATAATATAGTTAGAAGGGAAACATAAGTTGGACCAGGGGTTCCTATTTTTATATAGAAAAATAGAACAGACCTCTGCGTTTTCTTCAAAAAAAACATAAATCGGCTGCCGATGTTTCATGAAAAATAAAACCATGGATGGGAGGTCTATAGGCTGATCGATACATGACGGTCCTCAAGAAAATACAAACATGCCTATGGACCTCCCATCCGAGGTCGTGGGATGCGCATGTTGAAAAAGAAAGCCTAGACGGGGCAGACCAAAACCCAGCTGATACTTGCTGCCCTAGTGATAATAAATGATACCTGCCAGCTCCCCGACTTCGTTGTGAATTTATCTCCTATAGTAACTACGTGGAAGCACCTAAAAATGTAACTATGTTGACAAACCCGTGGGCCCCAACGTCAGTATAGCATTAGGAGGAAGTATTTTTTCGATGAGGCACTTGCTTGCGTACGGCCATAGACCTGGTGGGTCTCGACTGCCGCCTCTCCATGTACAGTCCTCTCCAGATTCCTCTCGTTTGTTCAGCATGTTCACAACGGCAGACGGCGGCGTCGCGGTGAGTGCACAAAGGTGCAGGAGAAGATCCGGCCACCTAAGGAATTGCCTTATTAGTAACGAAACAACTGAACTAGCCTAGTGGACCAGTGACACTACCCGACAACTGTTCCGCCTAGCTTTGATTCCACCTATGTAGAGAAAATATCTCCAAACTTTTTGCCTCTTCCTTTATTGACATGTCGATCCCAATTGTCATCTACGCACACCACATCCAACACTTGCCAAAACATCGTCCCTCGTTTTCTCTGTTTTCGCACACTCGACATTGTGTGGGCATCTTGAAAATAGCATATCTTTTTGACTGTGCATCAAATGAAGATGTGCTATGCATGAATGTTGATCAACATGATGTTAACTGGCTGGTAGTTCCAGTTTCAACAATGAATAAAACTTCCAGCATGATCTTAACACTGTTTGAAAAGGCCGTGTTAATATAAATGCTCTGCCTCTAAAAGTTGCAGTTTCTTATCTGAAACTGAACTTGGAGTTTCTTATCTGAAACTGAAACTTGCAGTTTCTTCTCTAAGAATCACCTGTCAGTGACCGAAAGGTAGGGGAACCTCTCCTCTCCATCATCTCCATTCCAAAACCACCATCTAGCCTCTCCCTCTTCTCCATTTCAAAACCACCCCCTCTCCTCTCCATCATCTCCATTCCAAAACCACCGTCTCGCCTCTCCCTCTTCTCTATTGCAAGACCACCGTCTCTCCTCCCATCTTCCAAAGCTAGCACCGGACCACTTAGAAGGACATCTATGTAGGGGATGCAACAGCGAATCAGGCAGATCGCCGGCGGCAACCAGGCAAAGTTAGCCAGGTTGAAGGAGATCCTTACTTGGTTTGACAATGAGTGGGAGATTTCGAGGACTGTGAGGGCCATGTGGCAATGTATGTGAAAGAGTGAGACGACGACAAAGAGGGCGGCGATGTACTCCTAGGCGGCAGTCACGCCGCAGTCCTTCGAGTTCATCGAGTATCTCCTCTGGGCGACGGAGCAGACAGATTCGCTCAAGGCGGAAGTCAGGCGGAGGTGGCGGTCGTATAGGTCGAAGGTCGAGCACCTAGAGGATAACGAGTCGATCGAGTACGGTGTGACATTCGTCAGGGTGCAGACCCAGCCGTAGCCACTGAAGTATTCGTTCTCCCGCCGCAAGAGGAGGCCTGATGGTGTGATGTCGCTTCCCCGCCGTTCTTCACGGTTCCCTCGATGCTCGCCTAATTTCAACAGCGTCGGTAGTGTTTAAGGTAAGCTTCGCACTAACTTAATCTTCCATCTGCTCATGCTTACAATCAGTGTGACAACTAATAAAAATCATGCTTACAATCAGTCTCCGAGTACTGCGCCAATCACCCTAAAATAGCTCTGGACCTTTGGGTCAAAGTTGTGACACTATGTACAAATAAAGAAAAATAGATTGGTGCTTCTTTCAAAAAAGAGTACACCCCTAGAAAACTTCCAATATAAGCAACTAGTATTTTTTTTAATTCTAAGCTACTAGTATTTGGTTAGAGGATTTGTTGCCGAGAAAGATCCATCCACAGTGAGCGCCACACATCCCACTGATGGTGTTGGATGCCAATGCTTAGATGGAGAAGGGCTGGTGGTGGTAATTTTTACTTGGCACCTCGCACTCTGATATATATGCCGGTTCCATCCGTACATTTGTCCAGTTCCACCAAAATGCAACTAAATAACCCTGTTTGCTCAGATAATGAAAAGGCGTGATTACATTATAGTGGCACTAGTTGATGAAAC
Organism: Triticum dicoccoides; assembly: GCF_002162155.2. Lineage (NCBI taxonomy): Eukaryota > Viridiplantae > Streptophyta > Magnoliopsida > Poales > Poaceae > Triticum > Triticum dicoccoides. Next base: position 391,405,467 of record NC_041386.1, on the reverse strand, counting down.
ATACACTAATAAATAGAAGAAAATATTACATCATACTGGAAATCGACCCAAGTCTCCCCGATACACCTTCTGCCAGTGATGAACATCAATGTACAGCGGTAGTACAAGTAGGGGCCTTGAGACATTCAAATCTCTATTTTTGTGCAGATCAACTCAAACTAAGAACCCCAGTTTGCAGAAACGCTTAAAACATTAACAATGGGACTAGTTGATGAAACATACATTAACAAAGAGAAGCACTTTCTTTATCTACATTGGAAATGAAATGATAGAGAGGACACTCGCTCTATTTTAACTGTATTATTACTTCATTTTATCAGTGACACTAGGGTCGAGCAGGTGGCAAATGAGGTGTACCGTGCGTTGCAAGGATGAAGGCTGGGGGTGCTTAGACTGGGATGCTGAAGCTCGCTCTTTCTGTCCCTATCTTCCCCCTGATGTTTCTGTGGTAGCATTTATGTTGTAATCCATACTTGGTCGAGTTGGTGCTGCATCCCCCTACCTGCCAAGCTTATGTGGTGAACTTGTGTCCTGCTACTACTCAGTCCGTTCTAGTAGTAGTTGCATAACTGCCCGTTTACATAGATGTTGTCGGATAATGGTTCTCTATGGTTGGGTTTCTTTAATGAAATCAAAGGGAACCCCCTCTTTCGATATATAAAAAACAGTGGTACTACCGGTGCCAAAACATTGCCTCAAATTAATAGTGCCACTAGATTAAGGTGCAAAATAATAACATTACTGCTTTATCATGGCAGTGCCAAAACAGTAGTGCAAGAGCAGGATCAACATGTAGGATCTTTGGCAAACGGTCAGACCAAAAAGGAACATACCTCGTGATGTGAACCATATCTGTAGTCAACGCCATCGTAGAAGGGATGACACTGGTCACCAACATGGATGATTCAATTCATGGGACCTTTTGGTGCAGTTCACCTAAAATGAAGCAATGTCCCATGAGCTAGCAGCTTCTTCTTCTTCTATTTTTAAGAAAAGGGCTACAACCCTGGTTCCATTTCCATCAGAAAATGAAACCCACAGAGCTTATTTTTCATTAGTTGCAATAAAATTGAGCAACATCAAGGTTGGTCGTGAAGCTCCTAGAGAGTAGGCGGACCAGGACAGTTGCATATCTAATGAAAAGAAGCAACTTATCTTAATGGGAAATTTAGCAGGACATGAAAAAAAGTGCCATTGATTCATATTAGTGGAGGCATTACATTGAAAACAACATTGGTTTAACGTGTCCTTACTTTTAACAGTGTGACTGCTACATTTTACCATTGGCATTTCTTAAGAGTGACTTAGGGCAACAAACATCAGAAGAGGATATCTGGGTTGGTCCCATTTTTGTTCGGTATATAGCCACCTTATACTGTGTGAGGCTAGCAAATCTAGTGCTGGACTTACTCTGTTGACTTGTCCCCCAGTCCACCAATAGATCGGGTTTATATTGAGTTTGTACTACGTTCCCTCTATTACCATATTAGACCAAGAGACCAGTTGGATAGCCAGTCTCTGCTACTTTTCGCCCCCATTATTTCCTCTTTCGACCAAGTCCTAGATTCAGGTAACAAATCTTCCCCCACCCCACCCCCTTTCTTCCTTGTTTGAACCAAGTACTACTAGATTCGAGTGCATGAACTAGTTTTACCTCTTAACAGTAAAAAATTAGGTGGTTTGGAACAGCTGACCGATCCTATCTACATGAGGGGGCTTAGAAATGGTAAAATATACAAATGCAGCGACGTCAGGAGCTTGGGAAGTAGAGCAAGGCCGGTTTTGAAGGAAGTTATACCTGAGGGTCGTCGGGATGTCGCTAGGTGGGCGGAGGGAGGCCGGAGCTACCCACACTATGGTAGAGAGGAATAAGGGGTGGGAGGCCCTCCCTCGGTAGAGATGCTTGGGAGAGAACGGCAAGGCACGCTGATCGGGACGCGCCGCCAGTGGGTAAGAGCCGTCGCCGAGGACGACCGCATGAATGTTGCACCCTCTCATCTTCCTCGGCAGAGAGGATCCGGCTGGATCTGTGACCAGCGGTAAGTAGAGATAGAGTGTGTGGCCACCACTATCGTGTTTAGATCTGGAGAGGACGAGACAGTGTGAAGAGGGCAACACTAGCAAGCAAGCGCGGAGGCTCCTGCCTACATAGTGGAGTACTAGTTTCTTTTGTGTACCGATCGGAGCCGACTTGACCTCGGCAATGACTATCGAGAAGTCTTCATGCACATGCCCTGGAGGCGCCGTTGTCGTCATTTTGATCTGAAGCACCGGATTATAACATATAACACGAAAAAATGTCACATGACAAGAAATCATAACCTCACTGCCCAAAGGAGACAAGAGGAATCCCGACGGACAAACTAGACGAGGATCAAAGGTCAAATTAAAGATAAACTCGTAAAAAAGGGGTCTGTCGATAGATGTCCTAATTAACATAGTCGGCTTGACCTAGATGGCAGCCGAGTAGTCTTCGTGCATGTGCCCCCAATGACCAGCCCAAATCAATTGTCGCTATTTAACCCTCGCAGTGATCCGAAGCACATGACACCTAATTTTGCGAGATGACAAGAAACATTTTTTTAGATTTCTCACCAGAACTACAGCCATGTACAACACAACCTGCCCGATATGTAGATGATAGCCAATCCAGGCATGTCTGCTGGAGTTTGGTCACATGCATGGACGAACTAATCTTCCATGTCTTGCAGGGATCGTCCAGGTACAAATGTATGTACTACTTTTATTAACTCACCTAACTTGCGGGGCCGGGGAGTGTGCCTATGGTCGGTTCTCAATTGCGGTCCCACATGTGTGTGCAAACGCAATATGACGTGTGTTCCATTCGGAGAGAGGCGTGCCAGACCGACCGACCGATCGTCTAGGGTGCGATGCGAACACGACAGGCGTGTTGTATACTCCGTACATGTGTATCCCCATTTTCTTGATGCTTTGCTCCATGGCGCAGTCCATGGATACAAAATTAGTATACTGTACCATTTAAAAGTCGAGGGCGGGGCTTTTTCCATGCGGTAGGCGGGGTAGTTCTGCCTAGTCAGTTCGACAGAGACACGAGAAGATGAGGGAGTAGGCTGCTGCAAACGTAGGGCTATGTGATTTGACAGTGAGTTACTTCTGGACAGGTGGGGCCTGGTGATTTGACTTGCCATTATCATTTTAACTACGGCGCTACGACCGGCTTGAGTCTCCCGATTCCTGACCACCTCCATACAGGTGCCTCTCCCGATGCTCCACCATGTAGAGGTTGGCTCTTGCTTGAGAGCCCACTCCTCCACTTTTTCCTTGCCTATTTCCCCCAGATATGCAAAAATGCCATGTAAAGCGGGCTTATAGCCCACTATTGTACTTGATCCTATAGGTGCTAAGCTTGCCACATAGGCATAAATTCTGATGTGGCAAGTTAATTAAGAAGAGACAGACTAGTTTGGTGACCCTAGGAAGAAACGGTGATAAGCGCGTGTACCTAGATGAACCAACTTAGCAACAAAAAACTAAGCACCTATGCATTGGGGACATGAGTTGCTAAGCAATTTAATGCCCATATCACTTCATCTAAGCACCATTTCATTGGAAGAGCTCACTCCTTGGAAAATGCAATAAATATTACGAAGAGAGAGATAGAGAGAAGTAAACAAAAAATACTCTTATAGACAACCTTATAGCTAACCTTGTTGTATGAGTGACTAACTGATGACTATGTATGACATGCCAACATCAGATAGCCTAACGCACCGTGTTAAAACTCCAAGGGCGTGGCCGCGCGAGTGATGCGACGGTCGTGGTAGGCATGACCATGATACAGGCTACTGGCAGCCCTTGGATCTGAGATCGAACGGTCGCATGCTAAGTTGCTGAAAATTTGCAGAATAACCCTCCAGGATAGGATATTCACCCATAGGTCTAGAATCACGCCATGCAACCGTTCGATCTCAGATCCAAGGGCTCTCGAAAGCCCATATCATTGGAGAATGGAAAGCTTCATATCACCTGTAATTTTCCCGATGCTAGACATGACATCAAAAGCCATTTAATTGGGCATCGAGTAGACATGACATCTAATTGGGCCCCCATAGTACTGTGCATGAATCCATTTATCCACCAGGCAAGCCACTACCCTGCCATTCACACCCCCCCCACTCAACATTTTTACAATCGATAAACCGCTCCTAGTCATCCCGTCCTTTCACATTATGGCAGTTCCACTAATCCTAATTGTCCTCCCAAATCCATGGGGTCCCAAATCTCCATGATCGGCGGTGAGTACAAGGTTAGAACCATCACTGGCGATGAGTTCGATGTCATCTACACCCGTTCTTCCGCAACGGCGAAAGAATGCCTTGCTCGCTTCAAACGCTTGTTCAAAAACTCAAATGATGAGTGGGTCGCTGGGCTAGATGTTGAGTACACCACAGTCCTGGGAAGCAAGAAGATTCTAAAGGAGGCAGAGAAGAAGAAGCCTGTCGTGATCCAGGTTTGCGTGCATGACTTATGCTTAGTCAACCACATATGCCATGCCGACGTTGAGTGCGAGGAATTTAAGAAGTTCCTCAAGGGCGGCCGAGTCAAATTTGTTACTATAGACTTTAGGAATGACAAGGAAATCCTGGGTCAGATAGGCCTCGTTGTAGGCGACCCCTTTGACCTCTAGAAGAAAGGGCTAGTGACCTCCCTTGATCAGCCTTCAATGCTGACCCTGGCAGGAGCCATGGTTCATCCTTCATACGGTGAACTAAAGAAATCTCCGCACACGTTTCATCGTGCATGGCAGTGGACTGTACTAGATATAGACCACATCCACTACACTGCAATGGATGGCTACCTTTGTTTCAATATCTAAAAGGGTTGGATGAAGAGAAAGAGCCAAGTGTGCAGTTCAAGCAAAGAAGTATCGCCCAAGAGGAAGAGGGACAAGGACGAAGTCGAGGACGTGGATGAGGAGTCCGAGTAAGGTGGCAGTGTCATTGCTCATGGTGGTTCCAATGCAGTGTCTACCAGATTAGTTGCTTAGTTTAATTTCAGGTGTGCTTAGTTTTATTTGAGGGGTGTGTCGTGCTGAGCCCCCCAGCAGAACTATGTTATGTTTCTTCTTGTTATATTTCGTACATTTCATATTTTAGTTGGTATAGTACTGCCACTCGTTTCTTCACATTATATACGTACAATATATATGGCCAACATCATATAGCCAGCAGTTTAGTTGTCAAAGAATTTCAGGGTGCTTAGTTTTGTCAAAGAATTCCAAGGTGCTTAGTTTTAATTGAGGGTGTGTTGTGCTAGAGACCATTAACTTATCATTATGAGAATCGGCTTATTTTTGTCATGTAACATGGTCAACGGGTTTGACATGAAAATAACAATGTCTAATGGCATTTCTAATATACGCTACCTCCACCCCAGATTTTCTTTACAGAGGCAACATAGAACTATATGAGTGCCCTGTTAAATTTTGGAATTATTCCGGGTTCGTTTGGCCTTTTTTATACATTAAGTGAGTTTGTGGTCATTTAATGTGCATAATTCAAATTTGAACTACAAAACCCATGCTCCCGTGCACCAAAGTTGATTGAAAACTCACATGTGTGTCCTCGGGTGAATTTCGAGGTCACATGCAAGAAGTGGGAATGAAATTCAAACATTTGGGCATCGTGGTTCGGCCGAGAACATTAAGAAGCTTGGTTTTAAAATTCTTGTAAATCCAAAACATGCCTGAAAATCATGAAACTTGGCATGGTGTCATGTCATGGTACTACCATGCCGTGGTAAAAAATTTGCAGAATAGGAACAAGTTGCAAACCGGAGCTTCTCTCAAGAAGGTTCGTGGTTCTGAGAAGGAACGTGTCACCTTTGTGTGCATAATTCAAATTTTAAATACAAGCACATGCTCTAGTGCACCAAAGCTGGTTGAAAAATCACATGTGTGTCCTCGGGTAAATTTCTAGGTCCCATGCCAGAAATGGGAATGAAATTCAAACATCTAGGTGTCATGGCTCGGCTGGAAACATTGAGAAACTTGGTTTTTTAGTTCCTGTAAATCCGAAACACGCATGAAAATCATGAAACATTGCTTGGTGTCATGACATGGCACCAACATGTTGTGGTAATTTTGCTATCCGATTTGCGAAGGCGCACACATTAACAATAAACAAAGTCATTTTGGAACAAGTACTGTCACGTTACAATCGGAAACACAAGTATTATTGAAACCGTGGGCGTTCTATTTACCATTTACGTGCCGCCACGCGTCCCCCTTTTTTATTAGCTAGGAGGCGTCGTGCAGGGTAGCTATTTGAGTACGGGAGGCGTGCGAGCCCTTTGACCTCCATCTGCCGTCCACCTCTCTCCCAAGGTCTCCATTAATGGCCCCGAGCCTCTGTTTAATGGCGTGCCAATGTCTCACTCGACTGAGATTTAAGAGAGAAAAAAGAAAATCTGAAAAGAAAATTTTGCATGGATCTTGATGGAAGATCCGACGGACCTATATAGCATCTATTGTGACTTATAGCAAGACTGATGAATATATATAAGGACGATGAGAGTGGATAATAATTGTCTTACATAATTAGGAAGATAATTAAAAAGCCACATGCGGCTACGCCCGAAATACACAAGGGCAAAAGAAGAAGGAAGACGCATACAACAATATGGCACGCTGATCTCTACTTTCTTTATGTGCTGCAGGTCGCGGAGACTAGTTCTCGCAGCGTGCGATGATCTCTTTCATCAGTTTCATGTCCTCAATACGCTGCTTGGCAGCATCCATGGATTCCTCCACCAGCCTGTTGCGCTCGATGCGGAGCATGGCATTCTCGTCCATAAGTCTCTTGATGATGACGCCCGTCCTCTGCAACAAGGCAGCGGTCTCCTCCTCCTGCTTCACCCTTCCGGTGATCTTCACCCTCAGCAGGTCGCGCTCGCCCCGGAGCTTCGCATTTCCCTCCCCTAGTTGTTGGATGACGCCGGTAGCCTCGTCCTGCATCCTCGCCTAGCCAGACATCTGATCCATTTGGCTATGGACTATTGCATGCATGCGCCTGTAAGAGTCCTCGCTTGCCCGCGAGAAATTTTCCGAGGCCGCCGTGGCGCGGCGGGACCTCCCTGCTGCTTCGACGGTGCGGCGGGACATCTCTGCTGCTTCCGCGGCATGGCCGGACCAGTCTGCTACATCGACGGCGCGGCGGGACCTTCGTGATGCTTCGGCGGCGTGGCGGGACCTCTATGCTGCTACTGCTGCACGGCTGGACATGTCGGCTGCTTTCGAGGCAAGGCGGGACATCTCTCGTGCTTCCTCTTCCATGCTCACCTCTCCGTGGTGGGAATCTCTTGACCCAGAACTCACGCTGGCTATGGCTTGATTGACTTGATTGTTTTTTTTGGGTCAGGAGTTGAGGAGGAATGTGCAGTTCTCTTAGCATAGTAGTATTTATAACCGAGTACTACTAATACGCTCCTAAGTGGGAAACCATTTAGGTTGTGATCGGTGTGAACAGGTTTGCAATTAAATATAGCATGGTAGTAGTAGTAATTTGGAATGTGACGAGACGCACTCAAAATTTATTGACAGTTCTATTTCGAAGTGCGGCACTATTCCCAGATGGCGTAACGTCGGCACGTTTTCTCGGCCGTGGTGTAGAATATGCCATGGTACTAGTTCTTTTTCTACTCTTGTGTACTTCACAAACTGGCACCGTCGGATACATATCTTACGCCTGGCGTTCGACAGGAATAGCCTCGTGGCGAGCTATATACTATTCTTTTTTCAGACGTATTACACCTATCTCTCGGGGCTTCTCGCATGCACCATCACTGCTCCCTAGGTCGATGCCACCCACATATAGTTGTACTCTGGAAGAGGTGCACACACGCACTCGTCCTCTATCACACACGCATCTATAGCTATGAATTGTAGTGTTCTCAACCAACTGATTGGCTCTATCATAGGTTTCACGTTGCTCCTTGGCGTTGAGATTGAGAAGTTTAAAACGCGGAGGCTAAGATGGAGGCGCGAGGTTTTGGTTAATGTGCGGGCCGCACACGGCACCAACACGACACAAGCTTCATCTGCCTGGTGCGCATGCAGTCGGGTGAGTTGTCCAAGTATAGACACAACCAGGCCCTCATTGGTATCCGCACCTCGACTTTGGCTGGTCATAGTGGAGAGTAGCATAGACTAGTTACTAGTCTGTGTTACTAGTACCTTCATAGTGGGTAGTGTCATATAGTATATGCATAATTTGGCGACGAGCGCTCTCTATATGTACCACCTTTTTTCTTTAATTACATCTTGTTAGTTTTGCTCCATGGCGCAATTCATCAATACTACTACTGTACAAGTGTATACATTTTTTTAAAGGCTAGAGGGCGGGGAGTCTAGCTTGGTCCTTTTCACGAGAGGCGAGGGCCTTTGTGATTTGACGGTTCATTACTGCTGGAAGGCGGGGCCTTGTGATTTGACTGTTCGTATAAATGTATCGACGACCTAAGAAGGAGCAAAGAACCTTGCAGTATACTCAAGTTTTCCACTAGAGTACGATGGAGGAGCACGAAACACGGCATCCCAGTGCCATATCCTCTACACTCTACTCTTATTATATATCACTAGCAAGAGGCATTGTTTTATTGGCGATAAAGAATGATCTAATTTGCTAGTCATCTCATTTTTAGCATTGTTCTATTCATGCTTCACAGACAAGGTGACACGTGTGGCCAAACACCCGAAGCAAAATAAGAAACACAGGAGCAAAAGAAGGAAGATTATCACCCCCAAAAAAGAAGGAAAATGCACACACAAGTCAGGGGCGCTGCTCTCACTACATGAAGGGTTGCTAGCCGCGGAGTCGTAACTGCTTCTTCATCGCCTCCACGACCTCCATCTCCTTGCGCGTCTCCTCCACCATCTTCATCATTGTGTCCATGACACGGGATTTCTCGATGCGAGCCTTTATCATCTGTTCCACGGCCGCATTACGTACCTTAACAACAGTCGGGTGCTCGATGCGGAGCTTCGCCAACTCCTCCTTTTGTTCCATGACAAGGGCCTGCAACATCTTCATCGAGGAACTACTATTCTCATGCAGCTTCTTCCAGCCAGCGTTCTCCTCCTTCAGCTGGCAAGATCGTGGCAGAGCTTTGCCTTGTCCTCCTAAAGTTGCAGGATTTCACCGGTCGCCTTCTTCTCTGAGGCAATGCTCTTCTTCAGCAGCATCACCAAGCCGGCGGTCAACTCCCCCTGTTCATTGAGCTCAGCGGGCATGTCGTCGAGGCTCTCCTTCAGCAGCTGCACCAAGCCGTGGATGAACTCCTCCTGCTTATTGAGGTGCTTATTGAGCTGATCTGGCATGCCGTCGAGGGATAATGACTCCAGCGCCGCATGTTCGCCTCCGCGTCTAGGGCGCTCCTGGGAGCCATCGCCTGCCCGTGAAAGATCCTTCGAGGTCTCTACATGGCGGCGAGCCCTCTTTTTTTTCCGCAGCCTTGGTTGCCACTCCCTTGTTAAGAGTAGTTCTTGACCTAGAGCTCTGCACACCGACCATGGCAAGGACGGACGAAGAAGGAGGACTTATGAGGAGGAAAGTGGAGTAATTTTTGGTTAGGTAGTTCCCCATTTTATAACCTAAGTACTAGCACTAGTACTAAAACCTGCATAGTGGGAACACGTTTAGGTTTGGTACGTACTAGTAGGTGTGAGCAGGCTTGCACTTAATTGCAGCACTAGTACTTTCAAATGTGATGGGAACATGGTAAAGATTAATTGATGGTTTTTGGTTTCGAAGCCCGAAATGGCTCACGATGAGTTTATTGGAACATAAATTTCAAGTAGACTACACTGCTCAGATGCGTAAATATTATGTCACTATCAAAAATTGGCACAAAATACGAAGAAGACCAATGGAAGTACTAATAGCAACCCATGATTTAACTACTTGCATGCGTGCAGTACTACGCGCATGTCTTTCTTCCGCCCTCACGTCCACTCAATTTGCATGCGCTGTATTAATTGACCATCAATGAAGTGAAGGACTTTACACGCGTCAAATTATCACATGGGGTGGATCTTGGTACAAAATTGCGTCTGCCCGTGTACCCGCGTGTCCGTGCAAGGGAATGAGTGTGTGTGTGTGTGGTGTGCGTGCACATCTTCGCTTCATGCATGTACCGCCAGTGCAACTCAGGGAGGACGAGTACATTCTTCTGGAACCAGCAGCACGTCACTGTGATCAATCCACACAAGGATGTTGCGACAATGCCTCCACATGTGCCACGTGGCTTCATGAACTATAAGAGAGACACTGTGTAGCGTGCCATTGTGTTTTTCACATACTCGAAGTACTAGTAAGGTACACGTGTATTGCACGTGTCAGATTTTGCAACCAAATTATGAATAAATACCACACTATGGCATGTAAGCTCCGAGTCATATATGCCTGATGTAGACCTTTGTTTAATTCTTATAGTTCATCTCATTCAAAATCAATTAGTTTTTATAAAAAACCTAGGGCCTCTTTGATTCGTAGGATTTCCAAAACGCGGGAATAGGAATAACATGGGATTAGAGTGGAATGTCATCTTGAATCCTACAGGATGGTACGAGTGTTTGATTGTGCATAGAAAAAACGCAGAATTCTTTCAAAGAGGTTTGAGTGGATGGGATGTTTCCTATGAAATCCAGTGCAAATGAATCATATGGAAAAATTGCTATGGTTTACAATCCTACGAATCAAACAACCAAGATAGGAAAAATTCCTAAGGATTAGAATCCTCCAAAATTCCTTCAAGAATCCTTTGAATCAAAGAAGCCCTTAATCTATTTTATGATTCATGGACTTGTGCATTGTAAAGCATAAAGTAAAAAACAAATAATGGCAATTCAACTAGAAAAAAAGTTTGGGCAATTATGATACGGAAGATTCTAGAACAAAGGAGAACCACTGTTGTTTTGAGATTTGTGCATTATGCTTAAGTTCAACCATGGAGTATGCTAGATTGTACATGTGGCAAAATCCGATGGGGGCTAGAAGATGGTGCGAGGGGCCGAGTGGAGGGAGACTATGAAGGAGTGCACAACTGCGAGATCGATATTTAGAGAGAGGGGGCGAGAACATGCACTGTTGCGCGCAGTGGTGGAGCCATGAAAAATGTCCCATGAGCTAGGGGGCCAAGCATTGCTAATCCTTTATGAGGAGGGCCAATTCATCAACGTAAACCATTTTTACCAGCAATTGTCTAATGATCACATTCATATTAGCCTCGATATATAGTGATGTTAGGGGGGCAGGGCCCTTGCTGCCCCCTGTCATCACCATTGTGCGCGTGTCTGAGAGATGAAGCGGAAGGCATCGATGATGAGAGGGGGGCATTGGATATATAATAAATGTGGGTGTATTAGCTATATATGTAATCCTATATAGAGAGGTATAGATTGATCGATGTGGACGTGGGAAAGAGGGTGAGACCTGACTAGATATATAGATTGACAGGTTTATGTGGAAAACTATGAAATACCTAGCTATACACACACACACACACATAGACAGACATCGATCGTTGCGCATGCACGTGTGAGATAAAGAATGCCCGATATGATGGAGAGGGGGATTTGTGTGTGTGTGTGCCTGCATGGGAGACCGACCTGAAGAAAAAGATTGCATCTGTGCGATGTATGATGCCGACTGGTAGTGTGTGTGCATGCATGCACGAGAGAAAGTTAGTGGTACAATTATAAAGAGAATACCAATGTGTGGGTGTAAAAGACTAGGTGAGGTCAGAATCAATGTAAAGTTGAATTAAAATATTTGAATAAGAGATCATGATGTTTGAATCCCATGCATGCATGAATATAACGGCGATCCACGTGGTGTGGTTTGGAAACGAGCATGTTGTAATGTATACACATTGAACAAGGTCAGACTAGTTTGAATTTGAGATACTGATGGCAGACATTGTTTGGCCACATTGCATCCGTGCATGGACACACTATTCTAATTGGAGATGATGGGAGGCTTTCGCATCACATATCTATATCTATACCCCTATATATATTATATTTTATATTTTTATATAGTGTGCGGATAACTTTAACTTTGAAAGATGGTCATCGGATAAGGCCAATCCGATGGTACAGAGCTGGAAAATTTGAGCACTACTGGCCATTGGATATCATCTAGATTCCACCAGATTTTTCCACATGTACAATCTAGAAGACTCTATGGTTGAACTTAAGCATAATGCACAAACCACAAAACACAAGCACTTTTTCTTTGTTCAAGAATCTTCCGTATCAGAATTGCCCAAATGTTTTTCAACATGATTTGTTTTCACTTTATGCCTTACACCGCACAATTCCATGAATCTTAAAATAGATTAGCTTTCTTATAAAAACTAGATGATTTTGAATGAAATGAACTATAAGAATTAAATGAACATCTACATCATGCATATATGACTCAAATCTTACATGCTATAATGTGGTATTTATTCATAATTTTGTTGCCAAATCTCATGTGTGCAATGCACGTGTACCTTACTAGTCTAAATGGTGTTTGTGTGTGTGTTGTGTGTGTTAAACACATTGTACGTAGTATATCATACTAGTCTAAATTGTCTTTTTTCTTTTGGGTACACGTTAAGCTTGTTCTCCCAAAATTTCAAGCCGCGCCTTGTTATGCCAAAATTTCAAGCTAGTGTCTCTGTCTATCGTGTTGCGAAACTCCCGCATCTTCAACCCGCGCCTTGTTACCTTGAAATATTTAAGATAAATCTTTGTCTCGTTGTGCTCCGACAACTCCCTCCATCTCAACCAGCGCCTTGCTTTTCCAAAATTACAACATGCGCGAAAACTCCCACCTCTTGTGAAATCCCGACATGCGAAATGCCCGTGATACCCCTGAACCGAAAGAACCGCCTCAAATCGGTGGGGGGTACTTTTGTAACTTAAGCCATGGTTCCCCACTCCCATCCCATCCGCCCACCCATTTGTACACCGAGGCCGGCAAAACCCACGAAGCCCCACACCCTCCTCCATCCGCCACCCAGCCGGAGCCTCTTCCCCCGACGATGTCGTCCACAGCAACACCTCGACGTCCCTCATCCACCGTACCGGATGAGGATCCGTCGTCGATCTGGTCGTCCCGCCGGTTCAGCCACCCCATCCACCACCTCCAAGGAGCTGCCCCGAGGTTCCCCTCGTCTTTCGCGCCACCTCCATTCCCACACTGCCGTCTTCACCTACACCACCAGAAGAGCATCATCATCACCGTTTCCTCGGATGAAGCTGCGGCCTAATCGGCGCCACGAAAGAGGTTGTGCACTAATCGCCGCATTTCTTCTTGCTTTGATCTCACGGTGCTGCCGACGCTCGGTCCCGAGCTAACATGGTGTGGCTCCATCCACCGCGGTGTCGCCGGCCACTTCCTCCACGGCGTCGCTCCCTTGGCAGCGACGTCCACATCAGTAGGAGTTGCTGCTGCTTTAGCTCTTGATCGCGCTGCTCCTCTGCTCTGGCTCTCAGTCCCCTGCCTGGTCTGCTCTTGCTCCTGCTCCTGCTCTCGCTCTTACTCTTGCTTGCGATGCTGCTTCGATTTAGCTACACTTCAGCCTACTGAATCGACTTTTGGGTCAGTCAATTTTTAGGGGGTGGGGGGCTCGCAGGAGTTAAGGAAGAACCAGCCGCAGCGGGGAGGGTGGGTCGCCGGAGAGGTACCCCATTATCTATCTTAGGGTTCAGGGTAGGGCGGTGGTCGCCGGCGGTGGTGGGACGGTGGCGCGGGGATCGCTGGAGAAAAAGCTCGGCATGGGGGGCCTACAGGGATGACCGGGGCGTTGGCGGACCGGCGGTGCGGAGTGTTTTCGGGGCGGGCGAGGCGGCGCACCGCCAGCCGCGGGCAGCGGGGGCGGCTGTTTAGCCGGTGCTGGCTAGCGGCTCACGGGGGTGGAGGTTGAAGATGAACTGCAGGCCCTTGATTTCGTATCCAACGGCTGCAAAATCAACTTGCCAGAGATGAAAAAGTCAGTCGACTGACGTGTAGCCTCACCTCTAGTGCGTTCAGTTTCAACAGTAAAATTTAGTTTCGACAGCAAAATTCAATTTCGACAGTTAAGTTTAGTTTTGACAGTTAAATTTATTTTCGACAGGTAAGTTCAGAGATGAGCGGCTTATGTATACATCTAGCACTTTGTGGTTATGTATTTTACGTCATCTACTGGAGATGCTATTAGAATTCCACTCAGGTTAACATTGTCTCTCTTGTCCTGCTTCAGCCTCGGCGTCGTACAACTCACCGGAGCTGCTCCAACAACTAAACCCTTCATCACAGCGGAGTAGTACCTCGGGCTCCATCTCTAGACGCCTAAGATCTTCTTCCCCTTGTCCGACAGCCAAGTCAGCTGGAGCATCCTCACCGGCCAACCCAATCACGCTGAGATCGACATGGCTTCGCCAAAGAGGTTGTACACTTCTTGTGGTTTGACTTAATCTCACCATGCTTCTTTGCATCCTGTGATCTTCCAATTCTTGTGAACCAAACACCCAGATTGGCAAAAATCCTGTGCTTTTAAATTCTCTGTTTTGCATGTGCATTCCTATCATATTCCTGTCTATTTCCTATCCCTGCATTGTTAGAATCCTCAAATTCAAACAAGCCCTTACACAATTACATCTGTTATAGATATGTGTCAAATAAAACCTTGTGTGGTTTGTCCTGCTCCTGCGGTGCTGTGTTCCACCCCAGCTCAGCTGCTCCAATGACGGAAGGGTTCACCACAGCAGGGATTCGCTCTCCAGACTGTCTTTCGCCGCCTCAGATCTTCTTCCCCGCCGCCGGTAGCCATGACACCTGCATTATCATCATCAACTGAGCAGATGACCTTGAGGACTACACGGGTCCGCAAGAGAGGTCGCACTCTTTCGTGTCTACTTACGTTATGCATTGCTTAATATGATGACATGCTACTTTATCGTCGTGTTCACTATTAGACTCCGACTCAGGTCCAAACTTATGCTGAAAGTTGAGTTTTTAAATTGTTGTCGGGTACATATTGGGGCAGCAATCAGTACTATCTGTCTACTATCTGGTTAATCTCGTGTGTCTACTATGAGTTTCACATTGGGTGCAGACAAACATTAAAGGAGCCATTATCTGTATTTTTAACTAAAGCTATTATCTAAGCGCTATCATTTGTTTTGGATCTACCACAGTTTGCTACCATCACTCTGGATTTGTGCATGCACTCCTTACATAATCTCACTATGTTTTATTCCTATGCATGTCAGTTATTGTACACAATGGAACTGAACATGTAGAGAAAAAGAGACGAGCCTTGCCTGGCAATAAAATTTCATGCAGACGTCGCTCCATGGTGTGCGCAAAGGCAGCCCCCCTCCACCCATTTCGGATCGTAATCAAGAGGAAGATAATTGTTCTGCGTGGGATTCAGAAGCACAAGACCACTCCTATTTACCCCATGAGGTCTTCGCTCTACCTTGGCATGCTGATGTTGGTAAAATCATGCATATGGTGCCTTGCATTGCTTACTGTATACATCAAAGATGTCATCTGCTTAGTTTAGACATGCTTTGTGTCAATGCCATCTGTTTAGTTTCTTTATCGTATATGTGAATCATGGAATGCCATCTTGTTTAGCCAGGCATCATAAATGTGAATTTTGCAATGCCACCCTGGTTAGCCAGTCATCTTATATGTGAATTATATCATGACATCATTTTTTTATTACGTGTTAAATTTGTCAACAATTTTAGTACATTCAATTACTCTTCTTGTGCATCAGCCATTCGGCACGGTCATGGAAAAATCTGGACTGGAAACAAGGCCTTCAGAGCAGACAATGCTATCTGACGAAGTGCATGTCTTGCTGGTTACTGATAGATCCTTAGAGGAGGATTCAGAGACAGATGACCAGTCTGATCCCCCCCCCGAGGTGCATGCTCTAACTTGGTAGGGTTATGTTGCTCACATAGTGCGTATTGTATCTTGCATTGCTATGTCATTTGCTTAGTTTAGACATGCTTTGTGTGAATGCCACATATTTAGTGTCTAATTACCATATATGTGAATTATGAAATTCCATCTTGTTGCAAGACATTATATATGTGAATTATGCAATGCTATCTTGTTGCAAGGCATTATATATGTGAATTATGCAATGCCATGTTGTTTAGCCAAGCGTCATATATGTGAATTATATCATGTCGTCCTTTTTTTATTTCTCATTGCTTTTGTCGACGATGTTTGTATATTCAACTGATCTTCCTGTGCATCAGCCATTTGAATTGGTGATGGAGAAATCTGGAGTGAAAACAAGGTCTTCAGAGCAGACAATGCTACCTGGTGAAGCAGATATCTTGTTGGTTACAGATAGCTCTTCAGAGGAGGATTCAGAGGCAGATGACCAGTCCTATTATCCCCCTGAGGTTTATGCTCAAACTTGGCAGGGTTATATTACTCATATCATGCATATGTTGTATTGTAGTTCTTAGTTTTTACATCATATACACGATATTGAATGCCATATCCTTAGTTGACACATCATATATGCGATTTCCCTCTGCTCACTTCCTTAGTATATAAATCATATATTTAAATTATAGCATGCCATGATGTTTACATAGACAACATATATCTCAATTATGGCATGCCAACCCATTTTTTAAAGACATAATATAGTTATATCATCTCATCCTGTTCACTCTTCACATAGTCATCATATTTTGAATTATGTCATTCTATCCGTGAATTATATCATGCCATCATGTTTCCATCGACAGCATGTTTCTGATTTATGGCATGCCAACCACTTTAATAGACACATCGTATAGTTATATCATGTCATCCTGTTTACATAGTCATCATATTTTGAAGTATGTCATTCTATCCTATTTACTTAGCCATCATACATATGAAATTGTGTCATGCTATCCTGTTTAATTAGCCATCATGTATGTGAAATTATGTCCTACTATTCTGTTTGGTTAGACAACATAAATGTGAATTATTTCATGCCCTGTTTTCTTCCCTACTATCCATTGCACCTGTCTATCTGACAATATCTGTACATTCAATTACTTTTCTTGTTTATCAGCCATTTCAATTGGAGGGGGTGATGGCAGTATATGTGGGAGTAAAAACACGGTCTTCAGAAAAGATCGTGCTACATGTCGATGGAGATAGAACCACAGTTGTACTTGCCCAAGAACCAGCCCCACCACACATAACCCAGACTCACGCAGGTTGTACCCCTACCCAATTGGACAGAGAACCAGCTACACCCATTCTAACCCCAACCCCAGCAGATAGTAACCCAGTTCCTGTTGACACAGCACCGTCTCCACCACAGAGCAACCAAACACGGGCAGTTAGTAAGGCAACTGCAGTGCCCAAAGCATGAGGACCAACACTCCGAACCCCAAGTCAACGCTTAAAAAGAAGAAGAATTGTTCTCATGTCAGGTGTGACGCCCCAAGACGGGAGCTTCAGATGCTTTCCAAGGTTTCTGGGTTTCGTGGGGTGATTTGTTTCGTCTGTTGCATTCTTCTTTGCATCGTGTGCATTGCATCATGTCATCATGCCATCATGTCATTTCTTTTTCTTAACTCAAGTAAATAAATTGCATGGATCTTCGCTCCATTTAAATTGAGGGAACTCACATGGTGATTTCTCTATATAACATATCCTTCCAATATTTTAGGGAGCTACATTAACTATTCCATTAATTTGGAATCATCATAACACACGTGCAAAATAATTCCCTTGGCCTTTTCTTCTTCAAGTGTTGACTCTCTAACCTTTCCTTATACCCTTCCGTCATTTTCCGGAGCTCCACCTAAAATTTCAACATTTTTGCTCACTCCAAAAACCTCGTCCTAGTTCAAACCCATTCGAATTAAATTCAAATGAGTTTGAGTGACATCTTTCAATCATGTCTCCCCTAATTTTCGTGAACCGTGCACATTTTTGTGAGTCCGGGAAAATTATCTGCGTGTCCAACTTCTTCCCCTAACCCCTCTTTCTTTTCTTTCTTAATCTCTGTTTTTTTTTCTTTTAGTCGTGACAGAGAGCCCAGCAGGTCGGCCTCTAGGGCCCATCCTAGGCCCCGCCGCGCCCCTGCCTAGTTCCTAGGCCATCTACACCTAGGCCGCCCAACCTCCTGTAGCCAGGCCGGCCCATTTGCGTCAAGCCCACCTAACCTAACCTAACCCTAGGCCCGAGCAAAACCCCATCCCGATCGATCCCATCTCTCTCCCTCCGCTACCAGGAGACCCTCGCTCGACCTCCTCCTTCTCTCGATCTCACTCTTGTGCCCGACCCCATCTCCCGCTCGCTGTCCCAGTCCCTCTCCTTTCCCTTGTCCTCCTCCTGCCCGATGCCGCCCCGACTTCTTGATGGTAGCCCCGCCGTCGAGTGCCGCCTCCTCCATGTCGACGCCTTGCCATGGCGTCACGCCTAGCCTCCTGTGCTGCTCAAGAGGGTCATCTACAGTGGCCCCGTCACCCGTGTCTGACCTCCGCCACCTCGACCTTGAATTGGCACCCGCGACCCACTTCTCCCGCAAGGCCCTCCTGTCGCCCAAACCTCCTCCGCGCCAGCTCTCCTCTGCCTCCTCGCTACCAGGTCACGGGAGCACTGGCCTTGCTTCCTTGGATGCCCTGCCAATGCTCCTTCGGCCACGCTCGACCCTGCCGAAGCTCTGTCACCTGATGCCCCACCAGGACCCCGCGAGATCCAGCAAGTTCTGCGCCTTCCCAAGCCCAGCAGCCGTCCTCTCCTTCCTCTGTGCCGCCTCCAACATCTATTGTGCCCTGCATCTCGACCCCGAGCAGCGCTGCCTCGTTGCCATGCTCCTGTGATGCCCTCGCGGCCGTTTCCCTGCTTCATGCCAAGGCCGACGCCGGCCATTTCTTCCAGCCGCCGCTCATCCTTGGCGCCATGGTCTCTGCCTCCTTTGGACGACCCGTTGCTGCCGTGCACAACTTTTGCCGTGCCCTGTTGTGTGTGCTGTCCGCTGCCTGGCACCGTTGACGTCAAGACCGTGGTTGCCAAGTTCCTCTTCCAGAGTCGTCAAAGTGCACAAGGACCTCGATGTATGACTACATGATGACGCGCCAAGTTCCCCTCCGACCGTGTACAACTGCTCACGCTGAAGACCATGTGTACCACTACGCCCGAAGACCTTGGATCCGTCAACTTCCACTACCGTCGACCGTGGATTCATCAAGTTCCTATCCGAAACAAACATGTACCACTACCGTCGCCGAGATCGCGAGAACCACTACTGTCGACTCGCAAAGAACCCGTGGGCGCCAAGCTCCGTGTCGTGACCCCGAACCTCTACGGACATGTACGACTATCCTTGCCCGAAGAACCACGAGTCATAAGCGCCATGAACAACTACTGTCGCAGTGGATCAGACAAGTTTGCGAGTACGACTACTTCCCACGACTACCCTCGAGGACTTTGGTTCCATCAAGTTCGACGACAACATGGGTACAATCTACTGCCGCCATGATTTTTGACAAGACGTCGTCTACCTCTACTTTCACTACGAACGTCCTGAGAACGTACACTTCCTCTACTTGGCACCGAACGAGAATAGTCCCGTTTGCACACTTCGAAGGTATAACCCCGAGACGACGGCCGTGAACGAATGCTTGCGATGTTTGAGATGCTCGTGTTTGCACCGTGTCCAAATTGTCACTCATTTCCTTGTCGCCAACTCGTGGGACACCCGGAATCCGGGATCGCCACACCATCTTTTGCACGCATCCGCACACTTCTCCTTTGCATCGGTATCTCAATCGAGTTACCAGAACCGGAACGCTGCCGTGGCATCGTTTTCGTTATCGTTGCCGTGACACCCCTTTCCTTTCCACCACGGTGACAAATGCTTCATAATGCTCTTGTCAACTTTTAATAAAAATTGCATAAACTTGTTCATGTCATCCGCATCATGATAAAAACAATTAAAATGTTTAAATTGTTGTTGCATTAAATTACTAAGGCATATAGGGATTTACCGGATTCATTATTTTTTATATCCGGCCCCATTTAAATTGTTTAGATGGTGTAGTGTTGTTATGCCTCACCGCTTGCCTTGTTTAAACAACATTTAATATTGTTGAGTACCTAAACGAGAGAGAACTAAAAATTGATGTGGTGGTCTGTCAATATACAACTGGTTGCATATTGAGCTCCACTTAACTTGTAGTTTTGTTTGTGCCCTTTGCCATGCCATGCCTCTTTAAACCGGGCATGCATCATACTTGTTTACGCATCGTGCCATGCTTATGTGATGATTGTTTACTATGTTGTTTGCTTATTTCTGGTGTTGCTTCTTCGGGTTAGTTCCGGTAACGTTGCGTTTGTGAGGATCCATTGGCTACGTTAGTTTTTCTTCTTCATGGACTTGTTCTTCTTCCTTGCGGGATTTTAGGCAAGATGACCATACCCTCGAAATCACTTCTATCTTTGCTTGCTAGTTTCTCGCTCTTTTGCTATGCCTATGCTGCGATACCTACCACTTGCTATATCATGTCTCCCATTTTGCCATGTCAAGCCTCTAACCCACCTTGTCCTAGCAAACTATTGTTTGGCTATGTTACCACTTTGCTCAGCCCCTCTTCTAGCGTTTCTAGTTGTAGGTGAAGATTGGAGTTTGTTCCTTGTTGGAACACGGATATTTGTTGGGATATCACAATATCTCTTATTTAATTAATGCATCTATATACTTGGTAAAGGGTGGAAGGCTCGGCCTTATGCCTGGTGTTTTGTTCCACTCTTGCTGCCCTAGTTTCCGTCATACCGATGTTATGTTCCTTGATTTTGCGTTCCTTATACGGTCGGGTTATAATGGGAACCCCTTGACAATTCGCTTTGAATAGAACTCCTCCAGCAAGGACCAACCTTGGTTTTACCATTTGCACTAACAACCTAGCCTTTTCTTTCCCTTGGGTTCTGCAGACTCAAGGGTCATCTTTATTTAAACCCCCGGGCCAGTGCTCCTCTGAGTGTTGGTCCAAACTAGAGCCCCTTGCAGCGCCACCTCGGGGAAACTCGAGGGCTGGTTTTAGTTGTACGGATTGCTTATCCGGTGTGTCCTGAGAACGATATGCGCAGCTCCTATCGGGATTTGTCGGCACAGCGGGTGGTCTTGCTGGACTTGTTTTACCATTGTCGAGATGTCATGTAACCTGGATTCCGAATCTGATCGGGTCTTCCTGGGAGAAGGAATATCCTTCGTTGACCGTGAGAGCTTGTGACGGGCTAAGTTGGGACACCCCTGCAGGGTTTGGAAATTTCGAAAGTCGTGCCTGCGGTTATGGGCAGAGGGGAATTTGTTAATGTCCGGTTGTAGAAAACCTGAAACTTATCTTAATTAAAATGCATCAACCGTGTGTAGCCGTGATGGTCTCTTCTCGGCGGGGTCCGGGAAGTGAACACGGTGTTGGAGTTATGCTTGAACGTAAGTAGTCTAGGATCACTTCTTGATCGTAGATTCTCGAACGTGCCTTGCCTTCTCTTCTTGCTCTCTTTTGCGTATGTTAGCCACCATATATGCTAGTGCTTGCTGCAGCTCCACCTCATACCTTTTCCCTACCTATAAGCTTAAATAGTCTTGATCGCGAGGGTGTGAGATTGCTGAGTCCCCGTGACTCACAGATACTTCCAAAACCAGCTTGCAGGTGCCGTTGAACCGTGCAGGTGATGCAACCGAGCTCAAGGAGGATCTCGATGAAGACCTTGTTCATTGTGTTGTTTCGTTTTAGTTGATCAGTAGTGGAGCCCAGTCGGGGCGATCGGGGATCTTTTGCATTTGGGGTAGTCTTCTTTTATTTTGGTATCGTAGTTGGACCTTGATTGTATCTGGATGATGTAATGCTTTATTCATGTATTGTGTGAAGTGGCAATTGTAAGCCAACTATGTATCTCTTTCCCTTATGTATTACATGGGTTGTGTGAAGATTACCTAACTCGCGATATTGCTTGCAATGCGGTTATGCCTCAAGTCGTGCTTCGACACGTGGGAGATATATCTGCATCGTGGGCGTTACAAGTTGGTAATCATAGCCTTCCCCAACTTAGGATCCCCCTGCTTGATCGAATCGTTGGCGTTGTTGAGTCTAGAAAAATGGTTTGAGTCTTTTAGGATTATATATATCAGAGAGTAGGATTCTTTTTACTCCTCAGTCCCTTCGTCGCTCTGGTGAGGCATCCTGACGTAGAGTTTTGACTCTTCTCTTCTCAAATTTCACTAAAAGAAATTTAGGATCATGCGGGTATCTTGGAATCACTTCGATGGTTTTGTGACGAGAACATTGTTCTTGGTGGCTCCTGTCATTTAGGGGTTGTGGCAGTGTCCCGGGGAGTTGAGTTCCGAGGTGTTGTCGTCACAATTTTATCGTTGCAATTCTGGAATACCTGAGTTCGCCGACACCGAAAATATCTTTTATGCAGTTGTTGGTGAGATAACCTCGACGCCACCCAGTATTGGGGCGGGAGTTCGGGAGTATTGCCATAACTCGTATAACGGATGCTTTTCGAAGGTTGAGGTAAACGATTTCCGAAGGTTTCTTGGTTATGTGTTGAAGGACGGATACGGCTGGATGTAGGATTTGTGTAGTTTTGGGTGAGATATTATGCTTCCCCTGTATCCCATACACCTGATTGAATAACCGGAAAGTTTCAGGAGTTTATAAGTGGGAATTTAAGTAGCTCTTAGGATATCTTTCCGAGAAATACATGACATGAGATTGGGGTTCGACGTCTAGTGGTCCGCCTATCCACGGTTGGTTTTACAGTGGTCTCGTTGTGTCTTAAAGAGTCCATGGCTATGCCGACCCGGGGACACTCCGTATGTCATGTGCACTGCCTTGTAAATGATGGTGGTGTACGATCGAGCCCGTGTAGGCCCCACCAGAAAAACTTCGGACGAATTCTCTATCATATGTTTGTTCCGATTTTGTTTTGCAAGCCAATCCTTTGTTTTGTTTTTAGTTGTGGTATTCGAGTTGCTTCGAAGTCAAATGTTGATTCCATACCTTCCCTAAGCGGTGTTCTCATATTTCTATGTGAATACTAATCCTTCATGATCATCGAGATTGTCATGTCAATCTTTTCCAACCGGCGTGCTTCTCTTCAAGTGGATCTGATCACTTTAACATTCGCAAGATCAATTATCAGTTCTTCTCAACGGTGTTTGCTTCATCCGTTCCAAGTTGCCTT